>NC_084472.1:513501-813501 GCF_027409185.1 Cynocephalus volans | reverse complement strand
GAGCAACGTCATTCCCATTCATTATCATCATGAAGTGGGAGGGACTGGGAGAGTTTGTGTACTCTGTGCATTGCACCTAAATGCAATATACCTTGTTATGCACTTGTAAAGTACATCCCTCAGAGAAACAGCACCCACTGAGTGCATGTCTCGCTGGTAACCACGTCTCTGGGCCTGACTCTCAACTTGTAGCTTCAGATTCCTGCTTCCCTCAAGGCATATTTATGTCTGTTTATTGGAGAAAATAAAAATTTGCCCAACGCGGACATGAGTTCTGATTCTTTCACTTACAACCTGTGTGCCCTTTGGTAATTAAAGTAACTAAAGCATGCCAATTCCTTAACTATATTTTTTTAACTATCAAATCATAACAATATTTTAACAATCTCATGAGATTGTATAATAATAAAGAAAAAGATAAATGAAAGAGTGCTTTGAAATCTAGGAAGAATATAACCATTTAAATACTTTGTTTTTGTTCTTTTGCAAAATAAAACTATCTCCACTGTCATAAATCTATATGCCAAGATTTCAAACATTATGGGGTGTGACAAATACTGGGAACTGATTATCCTTGTGTGATCTGCATGAAGTCGATACTTTCCTGTGCTTCTTTCATATTTTGTTAATAAACTGGGGTTAGAAAAAATTTTTTGAGCCGATGGTATGTGGTGGAGAGGGCAATATGAGCCTTAAGACATACTGGATCAGAGAAGAAATTTATTAACATGTTAGATATAAAAATACGTGGTAGGGGAAGCATGTGTATCAGAATCAAGAAGACTGGTTAAGAATGCTGCCTCACCTCTTACTAGCTGTTACCTTGGTCAACTTCCTTATTTCTTTGAGATTTAACTTCTCCCTATAGAATAGAGCTAATAATGCATACAGAATAGAACTGATGTAAGCAGTAAATGAGAATCTACCTACCTGCCTACCTACCTACCTTCTATCCATCCATCCATCTGTCTTTCCATCCATCATCTATTATTATCTCTCTCTGCATAGACCAAGTTAACAACATACAGTGGATATTCAATAATGTTTATTCCATTCTCTCTTTGGTAGTTGGCAGCTAATATTAAATTGAAAAGTTTTCACATGTCATTCTTTTGTACAACAGATTTTTTTGAAGTATAATTTACATACTATGAATTCACCCCTTTAAAGTTTACAGTGCAGTGTTTTTCAGTGTGTTCACAGAGATGTGCAACCATGAACACCAATTTTAGAACATTTTCATCACCCCAGGAGGGAACTCTATTCCCACCAGCAACTCCCCCTGACCCCCTCCCCCCAGCACCTGGCAACCACTAATCTACCTTTTTTCTCTATGGATTTGCCTATGCTGGACATTTCATGTAATTGGAGTTATACAATGTGTGGCCTTTTGTGACTGACTGGGATTTTAAGAGGACTTGTGCTGAGTCTGCAGGTCAATTTGAAGAGGATTGCTGTCTTAATATTCCATGTTCTACGACTTGCACATGGATGGCTTTCAGCAATATTTTGTAGTAATCAGTGTATGAGTTTTGCATTTTTTATTAAATTTGTTCCTAAGTATTTTATTCTTTTTTATTTTATTGTGAATGGAATTGTTTTCTTAATTCAATTTTCAATTACTCAATTCTAGTGTATAGAAATTCAATTGATTTTTGTATATTATCTTACATCCTGCAATTTTGCTGAACTTATATTTTGACTCTAATAGCTTTTTAGTGAATTCTTTAGGATTTTCCATACACAAGATCGTGTTATCTGTAGACAGAGATAGAGTTGCTTCTTCCTTTCCAATGTAGATGCCTTTTATTTCTTTCACTTGCCTAGTTGTCTTGGCTAGAACCTCCAGCACAGTTTTGAATAGACATGGGAAGAGTGGACATTCTTGTCTTGTTTCTGATCTTTGGGGGAAAGCACTCAGTCTTTCATCAAATATGATGTTAGCTATGTGTACTTCATAGGTGTTGATAGAGTTTGGACGTGTTGTACCCGCCAAAACTCAGGTGGAAATTTGGTCTCCAGTGTGGCAGTGTTGGAAACTGAGTCATGGGGCGGATCCCTCATGAATGGATTAGTGCTCTCCCTGGGGGAGGAGGGGAAGTGAGTGAGTTCTCGCTCTGTTAGTTCCCATGAGAGCTCGTTGCTTACAAGGACCCTGGCACCTTCTCTCTCTCTCTTGCTTCCTCTCCATGTGATCTGCTTGTACCCACCGGCTGCTGCCACTTTCCACCATGATTAGAAGCAGCCTGAGGACCACGCCAGATGCAGCTGTCCCAGAATCGGAAGCCAAATAAAACTCTGTTCTTTATAAATTACCCAGTCTCAGGTATTTCTGTTATAGCAACACAAAACGGACTAATACATGTGTCCTTAATGAGTTTGAGGACATTCCTTCTTATTTCTATTTGTTAAGTGTATTTTTTTTTAATCATGAAAGGATGTTAAATTTTGTCAAATGGTTTTTCTGCATCTGTTGAGATGGTCATTTGAATTTTTTCCCTTGACGTATTAATATGGTGCATTACATTGATTTTCATATTTTGAACCCTTGCATTTTGGAATAAACACCCCTTGGTAATAGTGTATAATTCTGTTAAAAAAAAAAACTGCCGAATTTTGTTTGCTATTATTTTGTTGACTTTTTTTGTTACAAGTTTTTCTATTCTCTAGTTCATTTATTTTCATTCTAGCCTTTTTTATTACTTTATTATTTCCTTTTTTTCCCTTGCTTTGGGTTTTGTTTGCTCTTCTTTTTTTCTAGCTCTTTAAGGTGTAAAGTTAGATTATTGATTTGAGATCTTTCTTTTTTATTTTATTTTATTTAGGTTTTTGGTCACTGGTACGGGGATTTGAACCCATGACGTTGATGTTAGAGATCTTTCTTTTTTAATGTAGGCATTTATAGTTATAACTTTTCTTATTCTGAGCACTGCTTTTGCTGCATCCCATAAACTTTGGTATGTGGTGTTTTTGTTTTCATTCATTTCAAAGTATTTTCTGGTATCCCTTTTGATTTGTTCTTGTACTTATTGCCTATTTAAGAGTATGTCATTTAATTTCCACATGTTTGCGAATTTTCCAAATATTCTTCTGTTACCAATTTCTTATTTCATTCAATTGTAGTTGGGCCATATACTTTGTATAATTGAAATCCTTTTCAATTTTACTGAGGCTTGTTTTATGTCATGACATATGGTCTGTCCTGGAAAATGTTTCATGTGCACCTGGAAGACTATAATTGTCCTATTCATTATTGAAATCAAAGTATGGGAGTCTCAGACTGTTATTGTTGAGCAGCTTATTTATCTCTTCATTTCTGTCAGTGTAGCTATGTGTATTTGGGGGCTCTGTTGTTAGTGTGCATGTGTTATAATTATTATGCCATTCTGTTAGATTAACACTAAAACCTTTATCATTGTAAAATGTCCTTTGTCTCCAGTAACAATTTTTTTCTTAAATATTGTTTTGACTGATACTAGTATAGCCACTCAAATTCTCTCTTTTTTATAACAGCTTTATTGAGATGTAATTCACATATCATACAATTCACCCATTTAAAGTATAAAATTCAATGGTTTTTGGTTGAGTGTGTGCATACAGACTTGAGCAGTCTTTACCACAGTACATTTCAGGGCACTTGCATAACTCCAGAGAGAAAACCCACCCTCGTTAGCAATCCCTTCCCACTTCCGTTCAGTGCCCCAGCCCTGTGCGAACACTCATGTACTTTCTGTCTGTGTAGATTTTTTTATTCTGGACATTTACTTAAACAAAATCATATAATATGTTGTCTTTTGGGGGGGGAGGAGTCTGGCTTTTTTCACTTAGCCTAATGTTTTCAAGTTTTGTTCATGTTGTAGTATCAATACTTCATTCCTTTTATTATTATTTTCAATTGTGGTAAAAAATATATAGCATCAAATTTACCTTCTTAATTGTTTTTAAGTGTTATCTATATTTAGATGATTGCACAACAGATCCTTTTTCATCCTGCAAAACAAAGAAAAAAACTCTACGCTCATTGAACAACACCCCCTTATCATTCTCCCAGGCCCTGGCAACCACCAGTCCACTTTGTTTCTTTCTTTTCTTTTTTTTTAAAAGATGACCGGTAAGGGGATCTTATCCCTTGACTTGGTGTTGTCAGCACCACGCTCTCCCGAGTGAGCCGCGGGCTGGTCCTTTCACTTTGTTTCTAAGTATGTGACTACTTTTGATACCTCACATAAGTGGAATCATGCAGTATTAATCTTTTTGTGACTGGCTTATTTCACTTAGCACAATGTCCTCAGGGACACATGAAAGGATTTCCTTCTTTTTTAAGGCTGAATAATATTCCATTGCATGTATATACCACATTTTTTTCTATCCATTCACCCATTAATAGATACACGTTGTTTCTACATCTTGGGTATTATGAATATGCTGCAATGAACATGGGTGTGCTAATATTTCTTTAAGATTCTATTTTTCAATTCTTTTAAATATATACCCAGTAGTGGGGTTTCTGAATCATATGGTAGTTGTATTTTTAATTTTCTGAAGAATCTCCATACTGCTTTCTATACTGGCTACACTATTGTACATTCCTACCAGCAATGCCCAAGGGTTCCATTTTCTCCACATCCTCACCAACACTTGTTGTCTTTCAACATTTTGGTATTAGCCATCCTAACAGTTGTGAGATGATATCTCATTATAGTTTTGATTTGCATTTCCCTGATGATCAGGGATGTTGAGCTTTTTTTCTTGTGCTCATTGGCCATTTGTGTGTCTTCTTTGGAGAAACGTGTGCTGAAGTCTTTTGCCCATTTTTTAATCAGCTTGTTTGTTTTATTGTTGTTGTTGTTACTATTGTAGTTCTTTATACATTTTGGATATTAACAATATATCAGATATAAGTTTGCAAATATTTTCTCCCAGTCTGTAAGTTGCCTTTTCATTCTGTTGATTGTTTCCTTTGCTGTTCAGAATTTTTTAAAGTTCGATGTAGTCCCATTTGTCTATTTTTACTTTTGTTGCCTGTGCTTTTGGTGTTGTATCCAAAAAAATCCATTGCCCAAGTCAATGTCTTAAAGCTTTTCCCCTGTTTTCTTCAAGGAGTTCTGTAGTTTCAGGTCTTGTGTTTAGGCCTTTAATCCATTTTTAATTAATCTTTGTATAAGAGGTAAGGTAAGGGTCCAACTTTATTTTTTGCATGTGAATATTCAGTTTTTCCAACATCATTTGTTGAAGAGATTTGTACTTCATTTCTTTTTATTGTCAAATAATATTTCCTTGTATGGATATGTCACATTTTATTTACCCATTCATCAGTTGAAGAACAGTTGGGTTATTTCCACATTTTAGCTATTATGAATTATGCTTCTATGAATATTTGTATGCAAGTGTGGACATATGTTTTCATTTCTTTTGATTCTGTACTAGGAGTTGAATTGCTGGGTCATATGGTAACTCTATGTTTAACTTTTTTTTGGGGGGGGTGAGCTGGCCTGTAAGGGTATCTGAACCCTTGACCTTGGTGTTATCAGCAAGCACCATGCTCTCCCAAGTGAGCTATCTGGCCACCAGCCCCATGTTTAACTTTTGAGTGACTGTAAAACTGCTTTTCAAGTGGCTGCACCATTTTACATTCCCACGAGCAATGTGTGAAAGTTTTAGTTTATCCACATCCTCACCAACTCTTATTTCACTTTTTTTGTTTGCTTGTTTGTAGTCATCCTAGTGGGTGTGAAGTTGTGGTTCTGGCTTGCAATTCCTTGATGACTGATGATATTGAGCATTTTTTCAGGTGCCTATTGTCCACTCGTATATCTTTTTTAGAGATATTTCTATTCAAATCCTTGGCCCATTTTTCAGTTGGATTATTTGTCTTCTTGTAGCATTGCAAGAGTCTTTATGTGTTTTAGATAGTAGATACTTATCAGATAAATGAATTGCAAATACTTTTTCCAACTGTGCAGGTTGTCTTTTAAAACATATAGAAGGGGGAAATATTTACAAGAAAAATGCATTTGTGCTGCCTTTTGTATTTACTTTTAGTAATCCATCCTTCCTTCCTTCCTTTCTCCACCCTTCCCTCCCTCCTACCTCCCTACCTTCCTTCCTTTGAATTTGAATTACTCGTGCCCTTTCATTTCAGCCTGTAGGAATCCCTTTGGTGTTTTTTATAGAGTAGGTCTGCTAGTAATGAATTCACTTATTTTTTGTTTTCCTAGGAATGTCTTAATTTCTCCTTTGTTTTTGAAGAATAGTTCTGCTGGGTAGAGAAGTATTTGTTGACAGTCTTTTACACTCAGCGTTTTGAATATGTCATTCCACTGCCTTCTGGACTCCATGGCTTCTGATGAGCAATCCATTGTTAATCTTGGGAAGATCCATTGCAAATGATGAATCACTTTTCCCTTACCGCTTTCAAGAGTCTCCTTTTCTTTTGTCTTTCAACACTTTGACTTTAATGTTTCTAAGTTCGAATGTTTTTTTTTGTTGTTGTTGTTTTGGCAGCTGGCTAGTATAGGGCTCTGAACCCTTGACCTTGGTGTTATCAGCACCATGCTCTAAACAAGTGAGCTGACTGGCCGGCCCATAGGTGTAAATCTTACTGAGTTTATCCTATTTGGAGTTTGTTGAGCTTTTTCAATATCTAGATTAATATTAGGTCATCAGATTTGTGAATTTGTTCAGCCACTATTTTTTCAAATATTCTTTCTGCTCTTTCTTTCTCCTCTTTTCTTCTTTCCCATTGTGCCTATATTGGTATATTTGATGGTGTCCCACAGATCTTTGAAGCTCTCTTTATTCTCCATCTTTTGTTAATTTCTGTTTATCTTTTTATTTTCTTCTTTATTTATATGTTATTTTACCAGACCGGATAATCTCAACTAGCCTGTTTTCAAGTTTTCTGATTCTCTTTACATCAGCTTAAATCGACTGTTGAACTCCTTTAGTGAATTTTTAATTTCAGTTATTGTACTTTTAAATACAGAATTTATATTTGGTTCTCTTGGGGGCTGGCCCATTAGCTCAGTTGGTTAGAGCACAGCCTTATAACACAAAGGCCGTGGGTTCGGGTCACTGTAGTGCCTGTACTGCTCAGCTGCCAAAAAGAAAAAAGGAAAGACAAGAAAGAGAAAAGAAAATATTTGTTTCTCTTTTTGTAATTTCTTTTTTTATTATTGAATCATAATTGATTATACATATTTTTGGGATTCAATGTTGACATATGTTGATCAAATCAATATTACTAATATGTATATTGTTACAAATTGTACTTATTCTTTGTGCCCCTTGTCCATTCTCTCCCTGTCCCTCTCTCCCTCCCCCCTACCCCCTCTAATTACCCTAGATTTCTTCTCTCCTTCTGAAAGAGTAATGGTTACTCTTCATTTGTTGCCTAGATGATCTGTCCAATGCGGAGAGGTGTGATCAGGTCCCCCAATATTATCATAGAACAGATGCTTCTTCTGTCACTCTGGAATGGGCTTTGTGAGAGAGACGTCATCTTCTTTTCTTTGGTCTCTGCTGGTGACTCTCCTTGTGTCACTGCACTCCAGTGACTGGCAGACCATCTGCGTGGTGGTTGTGACATCCAGCCACTTTTGTGGCATCTGTGGTTACTGTGGTGGCTGTGATGGGCCATCCACATGGAGGTGATGTTTTTGGCATGCTCCTAGGTGCTGGCGGTGTGCCTGGTTGTGGGCAGGGTTCTGGTCCCTGGCTTCATGCCCCGGGCCCCTGGGCAGGGCTGTCCAAGATGCTGGCTGTGTGCCTGGATATGGGAGTGGGTTCCAGTCCCTGGCTCCAAGCCTCAGGTTCCCTGGAGGGTCTGGAGGCACTGGTGGTGTGCCGGTGATGGAACTAGTTTTTTGTCCTTTGCTTGCTTCTAAAAAGGGGGAACTTCCTGTGGGAACCAGTACTTGAACTGTGTGGGTGAGCTAAATTCCTGCTTTGCTGCTGTTTCCCTAGGGAAGGCTTTTTGTGCAGCTCAGTGTTTAATGGTTGACCTTATAGGTACTTCTGGCTCTCCAGAGACCCAGTGCACCTGAGTTGTGTAGAAACTCTGATCTGGGCCTGAGTTTTTTCATCAAACTACACCCCATGTAATTCTGCATTCCTGACCAGTCCCCTCTGAGTGCTCCTGTGCTGATGGGGGCAAGGATTGGCTGTCCTTGCTGTGTTCCAGTGTTCTCCCAGTGGGCCTGTCTCCCCCACCGCCCATACTTGAAACACTTCCCATGGGATGGGCCCTGCTCTGGTCCCTTGCAATGACTCACCGGCCTCTGAATGGCTCCCCTTTTTCAACTGTTCTGGGTCCTTGCTCCTGCCTGGGTCCACAGGAACCCTATTAGTGGTCTTGCTATCCTGGGGACCACCAAGGCCCTCTTCTCCCCTGCCACCTCCAAGCAACTCCATCCGAAGGGCACAGCTGCAGCTTCTGCTGGCTCCTGCTGGCTCCTGCTTCATGTGCTCAGCAGTTCCATCCTTAAAGCAGCCACAGCCCAAAATGCTCCGAGCAGCTTTTTCATTCTCTCATTGTGGTTTCTCCCCCTTCGTGAACCCCGTAGGTCCTCCTCCTCTTCCCCTGAGCTCTAACAGTCCCAGCTTGGCTGATGTTACATTTTTATAGTTGTAAATTGGTTGATTTGTGGGAGAGAGTGACTCTGGGGACTGTCTGTTCCACCATCTTGACCGGAACTCACTTGAGCTATTTTATATCAGCATTTTGTAGATGAGAACCATTTCATAATTTTTAGAAACATGTTTAATCATAACAGAATTTTTCCATGTTTATTAATAGATTTAAATATATTCAGGTTTGCTATACCATGTAAAAACAAGATGTTGAAATATATACACTAATCCTATGTTTAGCAGTTAATATTTCAGTCTTTTAACTTACTTAGAAATGACTCAGACATTTAACGAGTGTCTATTACTTAATTTAGCACAACTTCAAGTTTTAAAGTTACTGAAAAAGAATTTTGAAACTGTGACAAGTTCATCTATAAACTTTTATCCCATAACAAGGTGTTAAGTCAAGGGACCCTCTCTATTGATTGACCTTGTCTAATTTCACCCTAAGTGATTGTTCACTAGTTTCCTCATTATAATTTTTGCCTTCTGACTTTTTAAATTTCTCCAAACTGGGGTAAATAGAGCAGACTGGCGTGGGGGCCTGCAATGTTGGGGGACCAGCAGGGGTCCCTCTGTCCTATCTAACCTTTGGCAGATTTAGTCTTTGTTCTAACCCCATCACTGTCTGCTTTACTTATCCCATTTTTAATGACCATCTAAATTTTTTTACCCTACATTTTCATTTCCAAAGGAATGGCTTAGGTAAAACAAGGGAGAAAATTTACATATGAAAAGCACAGAGCTGAGACTTCAGGCCTAAATGCCATCATAAATCACGTTTGCCCAAAAAAGGGAAGGAGGGTGTAAGTGAACACCCAGCAAGACAAGATGGCCGAAAAGCTCCTTAAACAAGGACTTGTAACGTAAATCTAAACCAATGCCTTTTCCACAGTAGAGTTTCTAGTGACTCGGTTCTCCCTCTTCCTGGTTCAGGGAAGCAGACACCCTAAAAATGGGAATTTCCCCTATAGATGGAAATTTCTTTTTCAACACTGTTTCAGAATAGCCAGGTAAATGACAGAAAGGTGTTTTTCGGAGGCTGATTTAGTTCAACAGGCAGTCTTTTTAACTTAGCTTCTGTTTCTTAGCTAAAATTGCCGAGTTAAGGATGGATGAATGAAAGGGCAAAGAAAGCCTTCTCTATGCCTGGACTCAGCACGGAAGGCTCTGAAAAGCAGCAGCACACTTTACCCACGGGCCTTCACCCAACTTTCTTTTCGCCTTCAGGGCGAGGTAGCAGCCAAGCCTCAAGGTCAGAAGATTCCATTTTTCTTATCATTTAGTTTGCTAAGCATCTTATTTGCCTTTTGTAAAGAGCCTTTTAAAAGCGGCAATACTTTTTTGAGATCTTTTTAGAAAGTCTACACATCAGTAGCCATCCTTGGATAAGTCCAGTTCAGAAGCCTCATTTTCAAGTGCACTGTTGTTCATTTGGAATGTCTCACCATAGTTTTAAATAATCTTTAGTAAGATTTTGCCATATTTGTAGGCATTTGCAGCTTCTGGGGCCTAATACTTACGCACATAAGGGCAGGTGTAGATTAAAAGTGGATTACTCAGCTCTTCAGAAATTAAGGATCCCATTTTTATGTGAAATCTGGGTGTTGACTCTGAGATCTCCTTGACCAACTTAGTCAAAATTTTTCTCCCTACCTAAGTGAGCAAGAAAAAGAAACGAAGAGTGTGAGAAATGCCCTCACCTGTCCAACACCAAAGGATGGACACAGAGACATGAGGTTCAGCAAAGCGAGACTTTAATTATGGCCTTATAAGTTTAGAGTGTCCAAAGGGCATGCACACGGAAAAAGCCTGTAGCAAGTAATTTATTCCCTAGTATGCAAGTCCCTCCCCCCACTTCCTCATTGGCTGAGTACTACTGGGTGCACAACCTTCCTGAATGACAGCTAAAATTTATTACCTCCTTGCAAGGAATTCCTTTGTCTGGGGACTCAGGACAAGCCCATGAAAAAGGCCTGCTTAAGCCCTGTGAAGGGAGAAACACCAGGCAATGAAGAAAACAATGGGGGCTAGTAACTAATTACCATCTCAAGGAGAGCTCTGTCTGTTCAGAGACCCTCTGGGAATGGGCTGGACCAGTCAAACAACTTTTGAACTGGATCTGAATCAATTAAAACACCCTCAGGTAAGTCTTTTCTGAAAATGAATCCCTTATACTACTTTCTTAAAAGAAGATAGAGCACAAGATCGCTGTGAGTTTCTGAAAGCCAGAGTTTGTACCCCTTGCAGTAATCACTGTTTATTGCCAGATATCTGAGGCCTCTAACTGAATCCAATCCAGTTTGCTACTGGATCCATTCAAATCCTGGGCCCTGTCCAGTTTCTGTTGTGACTTTTTAACCCAGTCCAGATAAACATTTTCTCAGACAAAACTTGGATGGCTCACAACACAAATCTGTGGAGCTTTAGAATCCAAGAGAGAACTTACCCACAATCCCCAGATGCTGGAGGTTGCTGAAAGCTCTACTTCAGATCCCATCTGTTAAAAAGAAAAACTTTAGATAAATTAAACTGAACAGAATTTAACTGAGCAAAAAACAATTCATGAATCAGGCAGCTATCAGAACCAGAATATCAGAGCAACTCCAGGGCTGCTGCATGGTCAGCTATTATAGACAGAAAAAGAAAAGCAATTTACAGAAAATGAAAGTGAGGTTCAGAAACAGCTGGATTGGGAACAGCTGAGCATTTGCCTCGTTTGAACAAGGTTTGAACACTTGGCTGACTGTGATTGGCTGAGATTCAGATATTGTTGCAAGAGTGGTTGCAGTCTGTTTGCATATCAAGTTAAGTTACAGCTCACTATGTCTAAAGAAACTTTTAGGCCAAACTTAATTTAACCCGTCATATGGGATTTGACCTAGGAGTGCCATGAGCCATGCTGAGCACTGTACTCAGACAGCTCTTCCTTTGGAGTGGTCTTGAGCAGGACAGAGTGGGGACGTGCCCCAGGGAGGCTGCTCAGAAATATTCAGACTGGATCAAAGTTGAGAGGAGACCAGAAACTTCAGTAACTCAGGGACACATGACAAGAGGCTGATGCAACCTCTCATCGGCCTATTAGACCTTAGTTACTTTAGATTCCCCCCTCCCATGGCCAAATATTCCTCCCCTTAGTTAAGATTTGGAAATACTCCCCTCCCAGAACAACACAGAAATCCTCCTCCTAAGATTCCGGGGGTGCGTGCATTTCTCTTGTGCAGAGATGTCCAAGCACTATTTCTGTGTGTACCTTTGCTTGTAATAAAGCCCTATTATGTTCAATTTCTCTGTCCTTCTTTTCCTTTCCTTTCAATGGTCCTGTGAAAGATTTTTCTTTCGTTGGTAGACAAAGTACCTGGAACTGCCACCTGGTAACAGTCCTGTATTTCAGAGACTCCAGGAGATTCTAGATGTTGGAACAGATTTCTGGGATTCTTGGTGACAAGTGCCTCAAGATATCTGCAACAAATGCTGTCCTAGTTTTGTAGGTAAGTGGGCACTTGGAGCACCGAGCAGAACTGACAGCTGACCTGTTCTGGTGTGAGTCAGCTCTGCCCATGGGCTTTTGCAGGGCCCTGTTGTCATTCAGAGTGGCAGCCTCTTTGCACTATCTCAACCATCCGATGAGCACAGGACCATCAACAACTTGAGAACAGAGCTGTGCCATTAAGGATGAATCCCACTGCACCCTGACTCAGAGTAGCTTAAGAATAAGAAACGAATTCTCTCCTATGCTGAGTGTTTTGGTGATAAAATGGGCCTGCACTGACTGTTTCAGAGGCAAATCAAATTTCCAGATTATTTCCAGCTCTCTGCTGTCACAGACTGTCCCATCAAGAAGCTGGATTCAGCAGTCCCTGGAGTTTAATGCACACATAATGACCCTTAAAGGAGCAGAGGACTCTTTGTAACTCTCTGAGAAAAAAGCCATTTCCTGAAGCCCTTCAGCAGATCCCCCTCCTATGTTATTGACTAGAATTAGCTAAACCAGTTAGGCCCATTCTTGCAACTGGGTATGTGAGGTAGGGTAGGATTCCTCTGTGGTGTGTGGTGTGTGGTGTGTGGTGGGGAGGGGGATGGATGCACGAACATAATCCACAATCTGTAAGGAAGGAAGAGGGGAGGAGTCCCCAAAAAGCCCTATAAGGGCAAAGTGAGATGCTGCTGTGGAAGATTCCTATCCCAAAGCTAATGGGATTGTTGGATTTGATTTCCATCTCATTCTCACAGCCTTTTTTAAACACCACCAAAAAGACTAGACAAGACAAAGCCCGTGAAGACCGTCAAAGGACAAAATTACGACAAATTTAGTTAAAGATCTCAAATGGCTTTATTGAGATTCTAGGATCAGGCAAGATGTCATTCCATACAATAGAATAGGTGTTCCAATGAGCTGAGCTGAGGAGGTTGGCTTTATAGACAGAAAAGGCTGAAGAGAGCAGAAACAAAGAACAAAACATGGATTGGTCATTTCTAAGTGACTTCAGGTAACTTCAGGCTATCTCTTTTGTGTAAGGATTAAAGCAGAGGAGACTTCATTATTATACCTGTTGAAGATTTAAACTGGCCTGTTCAGCAAAATTGGCTGTTGTCTCTCTCGCTGCTTCTCGGAAGGCCAGACCGCAGCCCGTGACTGGAGCTCGGCAAGCTGGCTCCGTTTTGGTTTTCACTCTGGTCTTTTGGGACCTAGTGCAGGAACTTAGTCCAAAACAATGGCCTCCCATGGTTTTTATTTAATATTAGTCACATAGATCTCTAGAGATGCAGCTTTTTATGTTTAAAAGTAACCTTTATAGTTTATAATTACAATATAAAATATATTCATTGGAGAAGGTCTAGAAATTACAGAAAAGTGCACAGAAGAAATTAAAACTCATTTGTAATTGTACCAACCAGGGGTAATAATTTTGGTATAAATTCTAACAGTCATATCTGCCTATTGATCATCTTTCTACCTAAACACAATTGGGGTAATATATGTAGCCATATGCCACCAATATTTTTCCCTGCCATTATATACTTTTCTAAAACATTAGAAAACTGCCCGCATAGCATTCCATCATATGAGTGTACCATTAAGCATTTTGAATACATTGTCCAATCTTAGAGGGGACAGTGTCATCCTGGAACTTTGCACCGACTGATGTCAAACTTCATTATGCTGCAGATCAGGCATTATGAAATTAATAAATTCAAAGTTTGGGAAAATAGGGAAAAACTAATGACCTCTGAGCCCAGTACCCTAATTCATTTTTATTTTTGTTGATTTCCCACTAGTCTTTGTCCAAATGCATAAATATTCTAACATGATTACAATCATAATGTACATTTGCATCTTATTATATCATAAACATTTGTAACCTGACTAATGCTTTTCATAATTTTTAATGACTGGGTAATATTCCTCTCAGTGGATGCATAATGATTTAATTTGTCATTATCTTATTGTTGCTTTTTTTTGCGATTATGAATAATTTTGCAATGAACATTTTTATGATTACAGCTTTGTCCCTCATTTGCATATTTCCTTAGATAAAGTCTTACAAGGGGGTAGAGGGTCTGCTCACACTCTAGCAGTAACGTAAATATGAATTGCTTACCTTAGTTTTTGAGAGTGGATTTACATTGGTTCTGTTATTGAGTATTTTTTAAATGGAATTTCATTCTTATTGCTAGGAAACACGTTCAGTTGGATAGTAGCACAATTTAGACAAGAAATAGACAGATTTTATTTTAAGTGAGACAGTGCTTGATTTTTGCAGAGGTAATTTTGAGTAGATGCTCCTTCCATACCTCATCTGTGTGCAGCTGTAGGTGCTCTGGAGGACTGGGAAGCATTCGTAAAAACTAATTAACAACATACGTGGCAAGCCTCTTCACATTAGTGGATTTTCATGGATATGTAAGTTTTTAAAGACCAGTATCTATTGCATGTGTTTATTAGATTACACGTGATAATAAGGAAATGCAAGAAGTAAATGGAAGGACCGTGAAATTCTTCTGTTTCTGGTGTCTCTACTTAGTTTAGATTCAGTACAGCACTTAGTTCATGGTGCATGGTGGCAGGGAGATAAAAGCTAAGGGTTTAACAATTTTTTTCCAGTAAGGGTTCAAACAAGAGTGGAGGGCACGTCCACAGAGGACCTGGAGTGGCACATGACCGTTAGTTCCACGCTGCTTCACGATAGCGACTGTGAAAGAGCAAAAACTGTTCACATTTATAATTACAGAGTTCCCAAAAATACGAAATAAGTAAAAGCAAACAGCAATAGTTAAAACCTTAATATCAATGATCACCTGCTGTGGAGACTGATGAAATACATTCTCCATTACTCCACACAGTCATGTCTAATTTATTAGCAGGGAGTTACAAGTACTCACTGTGACTGTCATTACACTGAAGACTTTACGACCCACTGTAAATATTTATAAGAAATATATCCTGAGTGACTAATTTCTTTTTCTTTCTCATTATTTACCTCCTCTCCACACCTAAAAAAGCCAGACTGGGAAGAAAGAAAACTAGATGTGAAATCCTATTTAATTTGTCTTATATTTATTCCTCAAAACATTGGTTCCTTTGAAATAAAACATATTTTTTACAATTATAGTTTTTTTGACTGTTCTTTTAAATCTCTTCTTGAAATGAACAAGCTACACCTGACGCCATTCTTACCCTTGTCACATGTACGGAGAGTCACTGCGTGGCTCTCAAAGGCCAGCAGAACCTTTACCTCTGCCCAGATGCCAGGGATCAAAGTTCAGAAGGAGCACTTTCTGGACGCTGGCCCACACACATCTTCTTTTCAGAGTTGGCAGCCCTAGCGGAAGAAGTGGGTCCCTGTTGCCAAGCTAAACAATGTGGAGACCTTACCTGGCCAAGGCTGAGCACCCTGCCAGGTTTGTGAGTGCCAGGGCCAAGCAGGCCTCTCCTGACAGCCTGTACACAGAGGCCAACCCTGTTTCCCTCCCCGTGTGGCTGGAGTCCTTCACTGCCCCTTGACGCTGGGCTGGCCTTGCCTCTTGCTTTGGCAAAATGGTAGTAGGTGGGTCCCAATCACAGGCCTCAGGTATTGTATTAGTCCATCTGTGTTGCTATATCAGAAATATCTGGGACTGGGTAATTTATAAAGAACAGTGGTTTATTTGGCTTATGAATCTGGGACAGCTGCATCTGACATGGGCCTCAGGCTGCTTCTACTCATGGTGGAAAGTGGCAGGCAGCCAGCAGGTACAAGCAGATCACATGGTGAGAGGAAGCAAGAGAGAGAGAGGAGGTGCCAGGGTCTTTTAAACAACCAGCTCTCGTGGGAACTAGTCAAGCAAGAACTCACTCATTACTCCCCCACCCCAGGGAGAGCATTAATTCATCCATGAGGGATCTGCCCCCATGACTCAATCAGTTTCCAACACTGCCACATTGGAGATCAAATTTCCACATGAGTTTTGGGGAGACAACACATCCAAACTCCATCAGGTATGTTGCATTTCTCGACTTGGCTCTTGTGCTCTGGGGGTCTGACAGAAGAATATGGCCCAGGTCACCAGTGTCCCTTCATCTGAAAACCGAGAGTGAAGTAGAGAGTTGCTCATTATGGCCACTGCAGCAGGGCCTGAGCAGACCTGAACAACCTTCAGGCTGAAGGCTTGGGCCCATAGTCTAGCATGGCCCATCTCACTTGCAGTTGAATTGAGCATGAAAATTCCTTGAGGTCAGTTTTGTATTTTTACAGGATAATTCTGTACATGGCATTATTGAGGCAATGGCTGACTAATGGACTAGCAATTGTTTGGTTGTGGATCCTGGAGACAGCAGGCCATTCAAGCTTGGGCTTGGGTGGCAATTTGGGGGCCCTATAAGCTAGTGAACAAGCAGAGAGAACTGCAGGTATCACCTGCTCGTTTTCTCACTTGTTTTGGGGAACCAATTTTTAAGTGGTCTAGGGAGAAGTAACTGGCTCCTAGTCAAGTACGTGGCATGTATTTTTTCCCAATATCTTGTGACATTATTTTTTGCAGCCTGGAATTTTGTAATAAGGAAGACCCATATCTTGATTAAAATGTGTTGATAAGTTTGGGGAGAGACTGTCTAGTGACAGAATGAAAAGTGGCACTGGATCTAAATGTTCATAGTAAATTCAAATTGGCATCCTTTCTATGTTGTCACTAGATAAAATGAGAACTCAGGGAGAGCTCTTCAACTTGAGCATTGAAGCATTGTTAAATGCTCAGAGAATATTGTCAAAAATGCAGAGTGTGTCCCTGACTGCAGGTGTAGAAATGGACTTTCTGGAAGTTCATGACAATGGAAGAGAGTCTGCATTGACCAGTGGGCCTGTCGGTTTAATTGAAAGTAAACAAGCTAGATGAAATCCCAAAGTCTTCTTGATGTGTGGAAGAGGTTCTTTCATAAAACAGTTTCTACTGTTCTGCTGGTGAACCATTCAGTGTATTTCTATTTTCTATGAAATGCCAAACAGTGACATCTGTGTGATGGTATGTAAGAATCTGGATGTTCTTAGAGGCTGGTTCAATAGGATAATCAAGAGAAACAAGAATGTGTGGAATTTGGGACAGTAGGATCCTCTTAGCTGTAAGCATAAGAAAATCAAACTACACTTCTTTAGTGATAACGTGAACTTATTAACTCAGGTAATTGAAAAGTGTCACCTCTCCCCCATGGTGATGGAGATGGAAAGGATTACTCAAAGCCCATTTCTTCTGAGCAGTGAGAAACCCCAAAGGGGTTAATTTCCTGGAACCCTTGAGAGAGGCATTCCTCCTCAGGAAATTAACCACCAAAGAGAGTTTTCTCCCCGTATTTATTCTCCAAGCAGGAAAGTTACAGAAAAGGAATATAGGCGGAGTTATGGCTAAGTATAGTTTAACAATAGAGGCTGGTAACATCAGTGAAACAACAAAGTGACATTCCATACTGTCATTAGTAAAAAGTTAAGTCGACCCACCAACAAAAGCTTGTTCTTAGCAAACACCTTCCTTCCCTACAGCAATTTTCCCAGTATGTTTAGAGAACAATCAAGTAACTTTCTTAACATATCAATCAGTAGGTTAATCTGCATCAAGGGCATCTGTCCTTCAGCCAGCAGTTTTGCTGTGTTACAATTCTTCACGCACAACAGAGACTTTAGCCTGGGGAAAGTTCCATGTCCTTTGCAAGATCAACGTTTCTATACGTAATTTTATACCTGAAACTACAGGGCTTTGGAAGCTAGGCCCTGTGAAATACATTTGCTTTATAAATGTTAGTATACTCCACAGAAAACTCCAGAAAATGTCAGGCTTGCAGAAGCACTGGGCCTGGTGGGTTGGCACAAGCTAAGGCTGGCTGTCCTGGGTGGATGTGGCAGTTGGCAGCAACTAGGACCACATAGAGCTTTAGCCAGGAGTGGTGGGGGAGACAGCACACCTCTGCCGTAGCTGCCACCGAAGACAACTTCTCCTTCTGAGAAGTTTCTAAAAACTGTCTGCTTTCATCTCACTTGCCCAGATTAGGTCATGTGTCCACCTTTGATCTGGTCCTTGTGGCTGAAGGACTGTGAACACCATACTGAGTCCACCGTATTTAAAGCATCAGGCCCATGTGGTCACTGGGGCCATGGGAGTCCTCTTCCCAGCAAGGGCTCACCATCTGCTGGTGACGGTTTCAGACTGACAAATGATTACACACAGTGAGACAAGAGCTAGGACCCTTGAGTGGAAGGGGGCGGCCACTCAGGCAGATGGGGACATCCTCAGAAGACTCCCAGCAGGAGGTGCTGGCCTAGATCTAAAGAATGAATAGGAGTTTATCAGACAAAGGAGACGGAGGGGAGGAAAGAACTTGGGGTAGAAAGAATATCACATTATAAAAAGCAATTTTGTTGGGAAACCTGAAGTAACAACTGGTATATTGCCAAAAGCCAGGCTCTTGGTCTCATATAAAAATCGTCAAGGTAAGCAGAAGAAGTATAAGGAAAAATTTAAATGCTGGCAAAGAGAACTTCCTGGCCAGATGTGGGTGACTTCCCAATGATTATCCAACTGTTGGGCTGAGGAGTCACAGAGTGTTCCTCTAGTGGCAATATTATGCCCTTTAAAGGAACACAGGAAGTTAAAGTTATTTGTTAGGATTTTTGTCCTTCTAGAACAGGACTCTCTCTCTTCAGTTTTCTCTCCAACATTCTTAGCTTTATACTAAGTACAAACGATGCTTACTGAATTCTGTTCACAGATGAGAGGTACATGGGCTTTTAAAAATAACCCTCCCCAAGGACTTCGAGAATCTCAACCTACACAGCTGGATGTGTCATGACATTACAGAGATCGTGTCTTTCTGGTGGTCAAACAAACAAACAAACAAACAAACCAAAAACAAACAAACAAAACCCCCAAAACCAAAACCAAAAAAACAAAACATGAAACAAATGAAAAACAAAATAAAAAATTGAAAAGCCCCTGTGGGGAAAATAGAATAATTTAGTAAGGCTCCCTCGGCTCAGGTCTGGCTGGGGGTCAAGCAGCACATTCCTTGTAAACAAGTCGTGTGTGGGTGGAGATAGTGCGCATGTGCACCCACGTATCTTTCTAGTTAACTGCTTTTGTGTGTTCTGCAGCTTGTGAAGCAGGGTGGTGCAGAGAGCGCACTTCTAACAATAGAGCATGTTTACTCTGCTGGCAGCTGCTCAGTTTCAGTTTTTCTTTGGACTTTGCTGGTAGCAGTTGAGTTTCTGAGTTTCTCTGTGCCCTGCTTAGCCCATAGTGTTGTGTGCTGAATAAAGACTCTTCCTACTTCATCCAAGGCTCCAAGGGCCCCTTTGTCCGGTTACCTAGCTCAGAGACCTGCCTGTGAGCTCCAGACCCAGCCCTAGCTCCACAATAGGCCCAGTCGGCAGGATTACCGGCAGGTAAAAGAGCCCAACAACTAGCACGGTCACCTAGCTCGACAGTCCCCAAATCCGCATAGCAAGTCCCCAGACTCCGATTGCTCCCTTTGCCACCTGAGGGGGCGCGGGAGCTGGTGTGGCGAGGGTCTCGCCCTGCAGCACCTCCTGGTTCGGGGCCATGCTTTGTGTTGTCTGGACACCTGGGTCTGATGCTGCGAACCTGACAGCCTCCCACTGGGCCTGGGACCCCGCCGGGCTTCCCCTGCTCTTCCAGTCCCTCTCTTTTCATAAGTAAGATCGGAAACTCGGTGCACATTTAGGACTCTTGTCTAATGTTCATGGGTCGTGGTGGGTGTGTCTACATAAGCGTGGGCTTTGGGAAGGGAAGATCTGGGTTCAACAGCTGGTGTCACCGCTTATCACCCAAGTGGTGTCAGAAACTCCACTCAGCTTTGCTGAGCCTCAGCAGTCTGCATCTGTGAAAATGGCAACAACGTTAACACCTCCTAGCTATCCTGGATCAAATAAGGTAATACATGAACGTGTTCTGTAATCCTTGCAGTTTTAAAATAACTAAAATTTAACTTTTTGTAATCGTGTCTTGCCCTCTCAGTGTCTCACCCAGGTAAGTTTTGCCTCTGCTAAGGACTCACAGTCCTCTAGGCCTGACCCTCAGTGGTGTTTTACATGCGCTTTGGCACAGAGATGACATGAAATAAGAGTTTGCTGATGTCGTGAGCAGAAGATAAAGAGATGTGCCACCCAGACCCCCTTCAAGAGAGGACTTGCTGCCCAGCTGCAGGGGTGGCCAGCAGCCTCCTCCAGCTTTGGCTCTCTTGGGGTCGGTCTTGGCCATGTCCTGGCAGACCTCACATCTTCCCCGGGGCAGCTGCTTCTGGTGACCAAGCCAGGCAGGGTGCAAGGGCTGAGCCTGCTGGCCTGCCTGGCAGCTCTGCTTCTCCCGCTTCCTTCCCACCCCCAGCCCCACTCTCGGCAGGTCTGATCCCCAGGGGGCTTCTACATAACATCCTGCACAGTGAACTCCTCTCAGAGTGTGTCTCAGAGAACCCAACCCGTGACATGAGATGTCCAAGTGGGATTTCACCCTCAGGAGCCATCACAGACATGATGACTCCACGTATTTTCTCCATGCACTTGAACTGAGGGTCATCTCTGTTGTCACTGCTCAAGACATAAAACAAAATAAACGGCTGGGTTTGTTGCATGGTTACTCTGGCCTTTCACTGGGAGAGGAGCAGTTCATGTGGAATTCAGTGGCTAATAGAAAGCCATGTTACCATGTGTGAAAAGTAAAGGTATTAGGACACTATTTGGGAGACAGAAAGTATCCAATGACAGGGACACTTCAAGAGCTTAGCCTATGTTCTCGTAGCTCTGTTGACCTTGCTTCAGTTGTTTTCCTGAGAGAAACAGATAATTCCTACTCTACTGAAACTGTTTCAGAATAGAAAGATAATTGAAATCTCTCCTTCATTTTTTTAAACCAAAGTGAGGGTGACCTAAATAACAAAATCTAATAACGAGTACAAAAGCAAGAAAACTGTCATCAAATCCAGCAGCATTTTAGAATAATGCCTGCTGGCCACCAGGGCTCCTTGGAACAGCAGTGTTGTGCCAGGTGAAGAGCTGGCTCTCCAGCCAGGCTGCCAGGTGCAAGTCCCAGCTCTGCCGCTTTCCAGCCTCGGGAACTTGGGTTTGCTGAATAACCTCCTTTGTGAGATGGGAATGATAATAGTACCCACCTCCTAGGGTTTTTGTAAATATTAAGAGAGGAAATTCATGCTCAGCACTCACTACAGCACTTGCACACGGAGCTTAGAAATGTGCAACCGCAGCCAGTGTGAGGCAGCCGGCCACGCGGCCCAGGCAACCACCTTTATTAGAAGTCTCCACTTTGAGCAACTGTTAGGAAACCAGGACCTTTTGCAGATATTGAATATGAGCAACAAATAGGGGAATGCTTGAATCTGTTCTCAGCATAAGACTGTCTTCACAGAGTTCTGTCCTGTGGCTCTCAGCATGGCACTAGGCCTCCCTGTGGTGTAAGTCCACCCATATTGTGCTTGCATTTGTTGGAAAGGTGGTCTGATCGAGCCCAAAGAAAGCCCAGTAGTCAAGCCGCCCCATGCATTGCCCTGGGCCACTTACATATCTGCCCATCACTTGTAAAATAAAGATCCTTTGTGGGTCGAAGGTCAGTGTTTTAGGTATCAGAGAAATGGGAGGTCCAGAAAGAAGTGTCAAAAGCCAGACTCTTGGCCAGAGTATACGCTCTCTTCCCTTTTTGCTTTAGTAGCAAAAGCACGTTATATTTACAGACCGGGCACAGCAGAGGCAGTTCTTGAGGAGGAGTTTAAGTCATGGGATGTGAGCAGGGGGTGGCAGAGGCGGCGCGGCTCGGGCAGGGTTGCGGCATGAAGGTGGGGCGGCGGCTGCAGCACCCTTGCAGCTCGGGGAGGCCACCGGGGAGGCCTGGCACAGCCGTGGACACGGGAGCCCAGGCCGGGCCCAGGAGAGCCCCGGTAAACAGCCACACGCTAGTTCCTAGAAATCGCCTGGAAACGAATGCAAAACCACGCTGACCCTGCATATGGAGGGAGGCGACAGCCAGCTCGTCCATGCTTTTCTTAAATAATCGCATAACTTGTTGACATCTCTGAGATAGAACTGGACATAAATACATAGCAAGTGATTGCACTTCAGCAAATGCTTCTGATGATTGGTATTAATGGTGAAGATGAGGACAGAAGTTCTCTCTCCCCATGTGCCATGAGTCTGGAGGGCAAGGGGATTTTGGAATATAAATCATGGAGAAATTGTGAGGACAAACGAGTGAAGTGTCTTGCTCTTGAACTTACTAGATTTAAATCGCCTGTTTCTTCAGACTTTGCTCATGCGGAACTTATAAACCTGTCTGTTAATCAGACTTCATGCCATTTCAGATAATGCAGAAGTCAGGGGGAAAGATTTATTAAGGGAAAATGTCATGCTGCTTTCCACAATTTTCACATGTACATGCAACTAAGCTTACAAATTAAAGGGAGTGACTAATTTATATGTGATTATGCACAAGGTGACAGACCACTGTGGTTGATGTCATAGCAAACGTTAAGGTTGCCCCTACCTGCGTCTCTTCAGAAAACATGGGTCCGTATAGTTTTCAGAAATCTGAGCTCGGTTGAAGCAAATGTAGCCTTAGGAATGTGAAAACTGGGAGACTAGCCAGGATTCTGTAAGTCATGAATTGGGGACACTTTTGAGAGTCAACTCAGGTGCTAGGACAACAGGCATAAAAAGTGAAGCTGTCCTGGGCACACAGAGATGAATGTCACTCTATTAAAAGGTACATTAAAGAATAGCATCTGAAAGGAGGAACTGAAGAGGGTGAAAACTTGGAGCCTGCACGTGGGAGGGAGAGGATTCCCGGGCATCAGGAGCACGTATCAGATGGGGCAGGTCAAGCCATTCCTCAGACGTGTTGTGTTCAGCCCTCCCTTTCTTAGGCTGTGCTTGCTTTTTGTGTGCTGTTGTATTTCTTTGGTAGACTGTTAACTTCTCTGGATTGTGAATTAAAAAACTGTTTTACATTAGATTTGCTGCCAGGAAGAGTAGGCATTTGTCTAAAGCAATGAATTCCTCATTTTACCTGTATTTCTTGGACCTCAACCTGAATGCCACACATGGCAACCTTTCAGGAACGAATGTCAAAAACAAGTCTTCACCACGTGAAGACATGGGCATTGCCACGGAGGTGTTTCTGACTCTGGGTTTCATCAGCCTCTTGGAGAACATCCTGGTCATAGGTGCCATCATGAACAGCAAGAGCTTGCATTCTCCCGTGTACTTCGTGTGCAGCTGAGCGGTGGCTGACATGTTGGTGAGCATGTCCAATGCCTGGGAGACTGTCACCATATACTTAAAAAGTAACAAGCACCTGGTGATGGCAGACGCTTTTGTGCGTCACATTGACAACGTGTTTGGCTCCATGATCTGCATTTCTGTCGTCGCCTCGATGTGCAGTCTGCTGGCCATTGCAGTGGATAGGTATGTCACCATCTTCTGTGCCCTGTGCTACCACCACATAATGATGGCCAGGCACTCTGGGGTGATCATGGTGTGCATCTGGGTGTTTTGCACAGGCTGTGGCATTGTTTTCATTATTTACTATGAATCCACTTACATCTCCATGTTCCTCACTCTGCTGTTCCACGCGCTGTCTCTGCATACACACATGTTCCTCCTGGCACGGACCCATGTCAGGCGGATGGCAGTTCTGCCCGGGTACAGCGCCATGCGGCAGAGGAACAGCACGTGGGGGGCTGTCACCCTCGCCACGCTGCTGGGCGTCTTCATCCTGTGCTTGGCTCCTTTCTTCCTCCATCTCATGCTGATGATTTTGTGCCCTCAGAACCTCTACTGCTCTTGCTTCATGTCCCACTTCAATATGTACCTTGTGCTTATCATGTGTAACTCTGTGATGGACCCTCTGATGTCTGATTGACCCTTCTGCAGCCAAGAAATGCGGAAGACCTTGAAAGAGACTATTTGCTGCCATGTGTGCCCCCACAGTGATTAGGCTCAGAGATCTCCTCTCTGCCGGAGATCACCTCCGCAGGATTCGTTGGACCTGAACCAGGTGAGGTGGCATCAGCGAGGAAAGAAAGAGACGGACCACAGATGTCTAGTGCAAGTGTGGACAGCAACCACAAAAATCTTGCTTTATTTATATTTTTTACTTAACCTTTTACATGATGATTTATCTTTTATTCAAAACATTTATCATTTCATCTCTATAGAAAAAGAAAAATCAAAATGTTCCAAAGCACTCATGCTGTGACAAAAGCACCCTCTCATGCATCAATAATTCCTCTGGCTTGTGGCCAGGAAACTATACAACAGCAGCATGCTTGGCATTAAAATGTCAGACTTTGGGTCTGAATCACAATTCTTAACCTTTTAAACTTACACATAAACTTATATTCTAAATTCCTATTAAATCTTATTTATACTTATATTTAACAATTTAATGTTTTATGTTTTATATTAATTATTTTAATTCTTAACCAAAATCACAATATTTGTAACGTGATTTTATGTAATGAAACTTAATTATGATTTATTATATTTTGTACTACTATTTAAAACAATTACACTTTAAACTAATCTAGACAAAATCTATTAATATCAAAACCTTTTTGTATATCTCTACTATTTTACCTGTTTATCTTTATAGTAAAACTTTCTATTTACTTGTCAATTGACTCTTGGAACAGTACAAGGAACAAAGTGAAAAATTAAATGATCCTACTCAAGCTAACAAAAACACACTATATCATTCTTATTATTACTAAGGAAAGAACATGTTCTTGGTAAATCAAGTGAAACTATGGGAGTGGCGAGAAACAAAGAAATCTGTAACTGGTTGGTGATCAATTAGTTATAAACATTACTGCACTCGGACCCACCGTGTCCCTGAGGGAATGTGGATAGAAATCCAACATACTAACTTCATTGCACACATAAAAGACCATGACCACAGTCACAATGGGTCCATGCACACATCACTAACAAGGAAGATTAATAACAAAATTAAATGGAGCCAACCCATACTGGGGACATGCATCAAAAACGCCTTTAGTACTGACAATGCCTTTTTAAATAAACTAATTAATTTTGATGTATTATTAACATGTCCCTCGAGAAACCCCAGGGCCCTTGGAATCCTACGAAGGACAGGTTAGCATGGCTTTGAGAAACTCCAGGGCCCTTGGAGTCCCCCAAAGCCACACTAAGCCAAAAGTGAGGCTGTTTAATTCTGGGAAGCCTTGTCAAGCAACCAAAGGTGAACACACAAGAACTTCCCATGGGACGGTGCCGCACATACGAGACCCTCCTGCAGCCTGCTGAACAAGGGGCCTCACTCTCAGGCTCCCATGCCGTTCCCTATGGCAGGATGGCTCATGGCATCTCTCAGAGGCTGTCTTCGCCTTTGTCTATTTAGCTATGACAAAGTCAGCGGCAGGCAGGGACAGTCACAGCCGCATGCTCCCTTTGTGTCTTTCCCAGCTCACGCTTGGGCGTAAGGTATACTCCTTTTTTCCTGTGGTGTTTGTTGTGTCAAACATGCACATGCTGCTTATCCATTTGGAGAAGGTTCTGTGACAATTTCTTACTATCCCTTTTCATCCTACTCTTTCTGCTATTCCCGCATTTCTGGGGTCCCATGGATATGTCCCATGTACATATCCAGTGTGTACCCAGGGAATGTACAACATCCTGAGTGCAAGTCTAAGCACGATGAAGAACTGGCATGATTGGAAGAAAACAGTATCTGTATCAGGTATGGTTGCTTTTTCTCCCTAGAAGCAGGTCTGTACTGTGCTTAATGAGCCCACGAGTTGTGCGTGCCTTTCAGGGAAGAACCAAGTGGTCAGATTCTTTCCATTGGAAATTTCCTGTCCATTTGTTATGGGGTGTCTCCACGGCTCTCCTTTCCTGAACCGTGGTTTTACGGATTGTGTTCATAATTGTCGGAGAATGGGATTTTCTTAATTATATTTCTATCATGGTTTTGCACTTATCCAGACATAAAACTTTATGCTACAACCTTGCTGATGTGAAAATCTCTGTGACTCTTTCTCACTGTCTTCTTCTAACTCGATCCATGGTTTCTGGGTGAGTGTCCATGGCTCAAGATGCCTTCATGCTGCATGTCGTACATCGCACAGCCAAGTTGTCCTTGGCCTTCTCATACTGGATGTGTCTTGAGGTCTGAAGCCCTGTCACTGCACACTTTGCAGCATCTCAGTCTGACTCCAGCAGACAGTGAAATGCAGGGCACAGGCTATTACCCAGGGAACCCCATCCCTTCTAACCTAGAATGGAGTGAGAAAACCTGACTCCATGCTTGACTCCGTGTGGCTGTGTGGCCTCGACCATCTCATTTTGGGTTCCACATCAGCACTGACTTCACAGGATGGCAGGGGACCTGCATGAGGAAATGTGGGAACTTCCTGTAAATTTGTAAAGCACCATAAGTATTTACATTTTATTTTAAATAAATAATGCAGATGGGATACATACTAGGGGAGGACACAGGGGCCAGTGGCCAGAGCAGTGGCCAAGAGGTCTGCTTTGCCCCAGAGGTGCCATGTGGCCTCTGGGCCTCGGTGTCCCAGTGCTTGCGTCCTTACAGTTCTCATATTCCATTCCTTTAATAACTTTTCGGTATTAATATTTTCTTTTTTGTTTTGTACATTCACATCTAGACAGCTCCCAATGGAGGAAAAAAAGGACACAAAGCAGTGGACCATTAGGGTCACACAACAGTATGCTATTGATATAGAAGAGGGACTCTTCCTGTCAAAGCCTAGGTGTAGTCACATAAATAGCTTCTAAACACGACCCCTGAGGAGCACAGACTCCAGAGAAACATGGTGCCACCATGAGCAGGAAAGTGTGCAAGACATCCTAATCCTTCAAGATGGCAAATTAGATTTTCAGCAACTGAGTTTTGAAGGGGCAGATAGCCCTTTCAAAGTTTCCTGCTCCTTCTCACTGAAAACTCACATGTGTATCTGTGAGTGGGATCTGAATGTGATTGCTATGGATGCCTCACAGGCGTCTATGCGGTTCTCATCTGCCTGCTTATATCTGTGTCCCTGTGGCCTGCAGCAGGTGCTGGGACAGAGTGGACACTCAAGAAATGCTTGTTATTGTTGCTAAGCAAATGTGTGTTGAATCTTCTGCCTAACAGCACCAAGTACTAAGTGAGGTTACTACAGTTCCAATCCTATGGGTAGGATAAAACTTCCCCTCTTGTGGTTTACATGGACTCCATCTGGGAACTCAGTTCTCATGAGGCTAATTCTCAGCTCTGGTGCTTCATGACTTTCTATAAGGTCTGACCTTTTATATAAAGGCCTTCAAGCAAACGCTCAAGTGTCTTTTGGTCTCTATATAAATAGTGCAGAAATAACTTAAGTATTCAGTTGTGTCTTTATTTGGAAGGAATACATGTATGTAGTGACTCAGTAAATACCTGTGAACGAGCCAACCATGGGCACCCTACACAAAGTCTCCCTCCAACACATATAACTGTCAAACATTATAATTGTGCAGTATCATATATTAACTTTCTGTTTCTGTAGGAACTTTATTTGGTGTAAAAATATGTGCTCAAAGAAATGGTTAATAAAATAGAAGAGCCAGACCACCCATTTGAGGTGACCATTCTGATGTGTAATATTCAGAGTGTTTCTCGTCTTTCTGCCAATTTGTCACCAGCTACTGCAAAGTAAGAAAGATACATTTATTGGTGAATTATAATGAAGTTTTCTTGACAGCATTTATTGTCCATTGAATAGCCATTTCTTAGTTCAACATGATATGTCTCCTACAAATAAAATGAAATTGCACACCTGACTTTATATACTGTTCAAAAGTCTGTGTCTTAGTAAACAAGTAAGTATTTTGGGGCTGTCATCTGTTAGGTGCTCAGTATGGGGCTACAAGTGGTGGCCATTAGAGAATCTCTGCCATCAAAAAGCATATGGGACATGAATTATTTAAAGACATAAATATTTCAAGATACATGAAAACATTCACAATTCAAGATACTATGCATACTTAAATGTAAGCCTCTGAGGCACAGACTACAATACGTAAAATGATAGTCTCCCATGCCTGTAACCAATCCTCACTGATGGATGCAGCGGTGTGAATCTGGTCCCTTCTGTCCAAGCCCATACACGATGGTGGAGCAGGGGTCAAACAGACACTTCCTTTGGAGAACAGAAAGAGTGGGGACACTGAGCGTCATGTCTCAAGTGCTCACTGCGGTCATGCAGCTGGCGGTGGCCGTACTGAACAGTGCAGATCCAGACCTGTCACTTAGGCTTGCTGTGTGCTGATTCTCTTCTTTGCCTGTGATGCCTCCCTTCTTTCTTCCTACTTGCATGTGCGTGGCATCTGCCAGGTGCTGAGGGAGCATCATGCCTTTGGTGTCTTCTCCCAGAGCCACTTTGTCCAATGGGAAGGAGTCACTGGGTCCTTGTAACACGTCCTTGTTGGATTTCACTCTGACACGGCTTCCTTCATCCACGTGCAGGATTTAGTAATAATGGTGACAGCATCCCCTGATTTGATTCTAGTGCCAGACCTGAGTTTTAGTTGATCTGTGTTACTCACCTTCCTTTGTTTTTATCTTTTACTTTTTGGGTTGAGAAGAGCTGTCTCTTCCCACTCTGAAGTCCCTGACTGAATTTTCTCGAATCCCTTTTTTGTTTTCTAAAGATGGAGTCAAACATCTCACCAAAGAATTACATTTATTTATTTATTTTAGAAATTGCGCTAAAATTTGCCATCATAACAGTTGTGTTTGGTTTAGTGGCACCAAGTGCACCCACATTCCTGTGCCACTGTCTTGAATCCCTTCTGTTTCAGCTGCAGTTAATTTTCTCCTTGGCACATCTCTTTCTGGTAGTATCTCATTAAATGTGTCGCACACAGCTGTTTTTCAACCTTTCCCTGTGTCACTGTATATATTATCTGTCATTCGAGCTTGCTTTCTTGAACCACAGACCATAGACTGCCAGTCTTCCTTGCTATCTGTGGACCCATTTTAGTATCGATTCAGCCACTTTTAAGTAACTATTCTATGCTAGTCAGAATCGTCGAGGCCAGTGCTTCTCATATTTTAATAGCCACACAAAACATGAGGAAAGCTTGTTGAGATGCAGAGATAGATTTGGTGGGCCTGGAGTGGGAGCTGAGATTTTCCATTTTTAACAAGCTCCCAGGTGCAGTTATTCCGAGGTCCCCACTTCGAGAACCAAGTTTATCCTCTAGAAACAAGCAAGCTCCCAAGTCTCAGTGACTTGACATAACAAAAGTTTGTTTTCCTGTCGTGTTACTTGCTACAAAGGAGCAATGAGTCCCGTTGTAGTCACTTGGGGCCCAGGTGGATGGGGAAGCCCCTTCCTGACATGCATGCGTGTGAATGTCCACGTTCACTCACATTTCATGCATCCAAATAAGTCACGTGGTCTAACATCCAGTGGGCTGGGAAATCCAATCCTACCTGGAAGGAGGTGAACTGGACCCTGGTGAATAGCACCTATCGTGGTCCCAGCATGGTGCCGGGAGTGTGGCTGGGCAGTGTCGTTGTCCTCAAGGAGCTCGCAGGCCGAGAACCCTTGCAATGTCATATGTGTGCGGAAGGACCCATGCTGTAATTAAGAATGAACCTGTGCAGCATATGATGCGTTTCCCCTTCAGCAACACGGGTGATTGTGGGGCATGTGTCAGAGTTGCAGGAAGAGGGGATGAGTTTGGAAAAGCCCCCAAGGTGGTTAGGATATACTTGGCTCTTTCCTCCTTACCCACTCAGAATCACTGTTGCATGTAATGTTTGAGATAGGAAATGTTAGAACTAGTAAAATCAAGGGAGATTAATATAGGACTTCTTATGTAAGTCCTTGCAGGATGGGTTGGATTTGGACAGTTGCAGAGGAAAGGGGACCATGGGATGGGAAAGCATTTGAATAAGGGTTAATACTGTCAGTGGCAAAACAGTTGATGTGAGCCAAGGTGTGTGTTGGGGCAGGAGGGAAAAATCACTGAAGTGTATTGAAAGTTGCAGATGTGAGATTATGTGGTCCTTGAAAGCCAAGAAGAAAAAGAAAAAGATATTTTACACTTGTTTTATAGGAACTAGGGAGCAATTGAGGGTTTTTCTTTTTTTCCTCCCATTTCAAGTACCTGGCATGATCTGATAAGAGCTGTTCTTACAAATTAGTGTTACAGCAAATTTGCGTTCATGTGGGGAGAAGTGGAGCTGCTGGGCCAGGGACTAGGTTGTGGACCAGGGATGGAGAAAACAGGACGTCATTTCAAAGGGAGGCGTTCTCTGTTGGATATCCAATTAACCAGGAGGTTCTACTGAAGAGGGACTCAGACCCTAGTTTGCCAGTAATTGCTACTATCTTTCTGTATTATGTTGGTTCAATAAGATTATGTTCAGTTTTTGGCCCCTGGACTGGGTGCTAACTCTTGTGCTTTTCCGATATCTTTCAGGTCACAGCTTGCAGTGTGTCTCTCCTGGCCCATATTCTACACTCTCTCTTCTGCTCTTTTTTTTTTTTTGGCATTGCCACCCTTACTTGGAGAACAAAATGAACTTCTTTTACACTCATTTCAAAGAAAAGACAGGAACAGTGTCTTTCTTGTATTGGCTGTGTCCTCAGCAGTGATGTGCTTGTAATCAGAGTGTAATAGGATGCTGTGAGTTGATGCACAGAGCAGGGAGACTGGACTGTCCGGTGCCCTGGTCACATTAGCAAAGTCGGGGCAAAGTCTTAACTGGAAATAGTGAGCGATGAAAGCAGGACCAGATAAAAACATCTTTAGGGATATCCCAACATAAACTGATAGTGTCTTAAGCTAGTTCTCTGTTTTTTTCATCCTTCTCTTTACCACTAAACTGCTGCTGCTTTCGCTTTCCACCCATGACAGTCTGGCTTCCACCCTCACACCCTACGAAGTGCCACTCACCAATTCCAAAGCCTTTTCTCATCTCTACCCTCTTTGCCTCATTTACAATATTTGAAACTATTATGTGGATCTTAAAATTCTTTCCTTGGCTTCCATAACACTCCCTATCCTGATTTCTTTTTTCTTTTTCTTTCTTTTCTTTTCTTTTTCTTTTTTTTGTCTTTTTGTGACCGGCCACACCGCGATCAGCCAGTGAGCACACCGGCCATCCTTATATAGGATCCGAACCCGCGGCGGGAGCACTGCTGCGCTCCCAGCACCGCACTCTCCCGAGTGCGCCACGGGGTTGGCCCCCTATCCTGATTTCTGACCCCGTCTCTCCACCAACATTTTTACTTTCTCTGGCTATTTTATTTCTCCCACTCCCACATTGGAGCTTGCCTGGGACTGTTTCTTTGGTATTTTCCTCTTTATAATTTTTTCCTCAGTGATCTCTTCAACTTCCATGATTTTAACTTTTATCTCTAGGCAAATGATTTAAAAATCCATTATCTCAACTTTTCTTCTAATGTCTGCCTGGCGTTTTGCGGAAATGCATGTCAGGCACCTCAAATTTTGCCTCACAGAGCCCCCCTGCCCACCGTGCCTCTGTCTGTGAAATAATTTCCCTGGTCTCTACGTCCAGAGACCTTGCAGTCATCCTAAACTCCTTTCCCTCCCTCGACATCTCTGTAGACTCAACTGTAAAATCCTGTAGGATCAACTACTGAGCTGTCTCATGCCTTGGTTCCCTCTGCCCACAGTGGGTTCTGTCTCGTTCCCTCTGAATTTGAATTTTAGTATCTAAACTACTGTTAGATACTAACTAATGTTAGTATCTAAACTACATCCAGCTTCTCCCTGTGTCAGCCCACCCACTGGGTAACTCCCCAGTGCCTGCCTTATTAAGTACCAAATCCTCACCTTACCTTCATTTATCTCCAGAATACTGGCTCATCTTCCAAACATCCTATTCACCAATAAAATTAGGCTGCTCTGAACACGACTTGTGCTTTTCTGCTTCTAGATTTTGTTCAAGCTGCACAATCTGTAGGGAACACCCTCTCTACATCCACCTGAGCCTTAAAGTGCATGTCAAATGCCTTTCCTTCCCTTAGTCCTTTTTGATTTCCATAGTCGTCCCTCACAACGGCACCTGTTCTGCTGGGTATTTCAGCGAATTGATTGTTTTTATGTCCTTTTCCAGCACCTAAGGATCTTTGTAGTAAGGACTTGTATTGGTAAGGGCAGTGCTGTGCAATGGAGCTTTCCACAATGACGGGAGTGTGGCACCTCTGCTTTGTCCGCTACAGTGGCCGCTAGCTACATGTGGCAACTGAGCATTTAAAATGTGGCCAGTGTGACTGAGGACCTGGGTTTTTAACTTTATCTAATTTTAGTTAATTTATATTTACATTTAAATACCCACATGTAGCCGATGATTACCATATTGGACAGCACAGAGTTAGAATTTGGTTCATTGCATATAACAGCAAACCTGCAAATGGTGACCTACCCAAGATGAATGTTTGTTTCTCTTTGACAGAAAAGAAGTCTGGAGGTAGGCATTTCAAGGCTAAAATGGAGCTCAAGGGTGCTGCAAGGAATTCAGGCTCCTGTTATTCTTAAGATCAAGTCATGGCCCGAGACGGCTGCTGGAGGTCCAACCCCCACAGCCAAATCACAGGCAAGAGCCGGAGCCAGTCCAGACCATCAGCTTTCCACCACAAATGCATGTCTCCGGTGCTGGGAAACCGTCTCCTCTTACCACTGTGATATTTTTCCTTTTCCCATTTATCTGTGTCTCTTTCTTTAACTCTTGTTAGCCTGCTGTTGGTCCTTCTGGATTGATCCTCTATGTCTCTTAATCTTTCTCTTCATACTTTCTTCCTTTTTTTGCTTTGCATTCTGAAAGAACTTCTTCAACTTTGTCCTTTCCCTTCCATCTCTTCTATTGCATTTTTAACTTGACAATTATATTTTTAATTTCTATGACTTTTTAATTTATCCTTTCCTCACCTTCTTTTCATAGTGAGCTGTTTCTGAAGGCACGGATCCATATCCTGTCCAATTTTTCTGAAGGTTCCTAATTGGTTTTTCAGAATTCTGTCCTCTTACTTGAATCATATGCTTTCTCCAAAGTCAACTGTTCTATTTACCATTCTCCTTCCTGTTTGTACGGCTCATTTTCCTCAAATGCTACGTGAACCTGGATTTTTCCATTCATACATTAAGTGAGGGAGTGGGTTTCATTGATTGACTACTTGCATGAGAGTCCTTGCAGCTCTCCTGAAGAGGAAAGGCTGATTGGGTGGCTCTCTGTGAGTAGGCGGCATCAGTTGTCAGACTTTACCTGGAGGATGTTTAGGGTAGGAACAGGTAATTGGCTGGTTGCACCCCATATCTCTGAGCTACAGTGAGAGGGAGCTTACTCTGAAGGTCTGCTCGTTACTCTGGGAACTCAGCTCCTCCCTGGTGACCTCCCAGGTGCATTCACTAAGAAGGCACTCTTGAGGGTGCACGTGCAGGGTGCCATGGTTCTGCAGGTAGTTCATACATCAATAACTTTATATATATATTTTTATTTCTTCCATCCTGGCTTCCAATCCTGCTGATGTTGGTGGTCTCCCTTCCAGGTTTCTCTCTGTGTGTTTTGGGCTGATTCTCCCTTTAGTCAATCTATCATGAGTTTTGGTTCTCTGATATCTCCCATCCTGTTCTCAGCACTTTTAAAAATTCATTTCCTTTTATATGTATTTTTTACAGTTTCTGTGGATTTTAAGGAAGAAGTGGAGGTAGACAGTTACATAATCTGCTACCTCGGATGAGAAATCCTTTCAAGCAAATTTTTAGGAGGAGGTTTGGGCTAGCAGGATGAGTCTTCTGTGCAAAGCAGAAAGGCAGGAGACTTCCTGGAATCCAGGCCTAGTTCCAGATTTGGTTCTCCTTACAAACACCTGGCCACACCCATGACAAGGGCCTCTGCCAATGTCAAGTGGGTGAAGGAGCCTTGCCTCACCCTGGCATCTTGACCAGTCTCTTCTTGCCTTTGCTTCTAACTAGAGAGAGCAAAGCAGTTGGTTAATTCAAACAAAGACTGTACCCAGGCCAGAGGAGATGAGCAGACAGGCAGCATCTCAGGGACCCCTAAGTGTGAGACATCCATTCACCTGTTCAGCCGGCAGTGGTCCTTTCAAAGTTAACAGTCAAACACTTTTTGGCCAGCAGGTGGCACTGAGCTTATCTCGAATATTTTGTTCTGTCTTGCACCTAACCCTCTGACTAGTTAATGAGTCAAAGCAGCCCCAGGTGAGGATTCTTCCCAAGACCCCATTGCTTGAATGCTGCTCAGAAATTTCTTGAGTGCAGATGGCAATGTCCTGTGTACTATGAAAGTATTGTCTCACTTAATCCTGCACTTTAAATAACAGGTAAATATATTACTCCCAACTTACCTGTGAGGAGACTGAAGCTTAGAGAGATTAGTCTTGTTTAAGGTTATACTCCTAATATGTAGCTGTCTCAATTCAAGTTTAGGGGCTGTATTAGTTCGTTTGTGTTGCTATGACAGAATACCTGAGACTGGGTGATTTACAAAGAAAACAAAACTTATTGCTTACAGTTTCTGAGGCTGGGAAGTCCAAAGTCCATCTAGTGGTGGTGACAGTGACCCAGGGGTCTCGCATTGCAAGATGGTGGAAGCAGAGAGAGAGAAAGAGAGAGACAGACTTTCCTCTTATTTTAAAGCCCTCAGAATCACGCCCCTGACCACCATTTTCAGTCCATTCACTACTGCACGGTCCAACAGTCCAATCACCTCTTCAAGGCCCCACCTTTCAATTACCATAATAGGATTTCCCACCCTCTTAACAGTCACGGTGAGGGCTAAATTTCTAATATAAAACTTGGGGGACACAATTCAAGTTTCAGGGAGTTTTAGGGAGACATAACCCAATCCACTACAGGGGCTTCAAAAAGTTGCCACATTTGTTTTTGTTTTAAGTCCTTGGGTGTCTTTGCTTTCTTTTCCTTCCTGCTGCTCTCCACCTGGGCCCAGTTTGACTCCACACTCCTCCATAGGGGCTTGGGCTGCATTACTACACCACACACTGCTGTGCATGCGTGTGTGCATGTGTGTGTGAGTGTATGCATGTGTGTGCGTGTATGTGCAAGTGTGTGTGCATTGGGGGAGGTGGGGCAGAGGTGGGCGTGGGAGCTGAGGTTCCAGAAAAGAGTGACTGATAAGAACAAGTGCTAGAGATGGCTGTACAATTCTGCTTAATTTATAAATAAACAAGTTTACTTGGCTAGAGCAACAAAAATGAGATGAACAAGAGGAATATTTCTTTAATGAGCCCGATGTTGTGACTTAATGAGTTCCATGATAAGACAAAGACAGCACAGTCAGACGGTGATAGGGAGTAGAGCTTACACCCAAGCTCAGGCTAGTCTCTCATCAATGAGAGGCTGACCAAACAGGGGAAGCATTGTTAAAAATATTCAATTGCGCCGGCCCCATGGCTCACTCGGGAGAGTGCGGCGCTGTGGGCGCTGAGGCCGCGGCTTCGGATCCCATATAGGGATGGCTGGTGCGCTCACTGGCTGAGCCTGGTGTGGGCGACATCAAGCCGAGGGTTGCAGTCCCCTTACTGGTCACAACAACAACAACAACAACAAAAATTCAATTGGGAGGCCATTAGACTGAGATGGCTGCAATGTTTTAGGTTCCTGTGTGAGCAAACTAAGCCCACAGTAAATAGTAAAACTAACCTAGAGACTTTACCAATGAGAAACCACCTAACCAGGGACCTCCACTGTAACCAGTTAAATATTCTTTGTCTTGCTTCCACAAACACCTAATACAAGTTTATCTCTCTCCTCCTCCAGTGGAGCGGGGTGCTGTCTGATACATGAACCGCTCTATGCTCAAATAAAGTCTTTAAAATTTCAATGTGCCTAAATTTATCCTTTAACACCGTCATGATACCTAAATTGGGCAGGTGAGGTAAGAGCAAGCTCAGAAGACAACACGAATAGGGTCTTTCCTATTTAAGAGAGATCCTCTGTACAGTCACTTATTACAATGTTTGCTTTCTTAAACATTTAATGATAGAAAAATATTCACGATATATTAAATGAAAAAAAGAATAAAGAACATTATTAAATTTCTATGAAAAAATTCTACCTATACTCTTCCCCGTAAGCATATCCATATCTTCACCTGTCCCCATGTCCATATCCATATCCACGCCTACACCTGCACTTACATCCATCTCCATACCTGTTGTCCAAACTCATATCTGTACTCATAGCCACTTCCACACCTGTGTGTGTATCTGTACAGCAAACTAGCTAGGGTGCTCACCAAACCTGTTCCCTTTTTTCCTGGGCATACTGTTTTCTAGCCTCACTGCAGGTAGATGCAGCCATGTGTTAGCGTGGCCAGTGTAACGTGATCAGACTACGTGGAAGCTTAGCTCTCCAAATCACTTGTTCCCTTCTTAAGAGCCAGATGTTGGGAATCAGGGTAGGACTCCAAGCCCAGGGTGTGATGGAGCCACCTGACTGATGGCAGGGGCCTGGGGTCCTGAATGACCACAGGGAAGAGAGGCCTGTCCTGCACTGCATCCTTCAGTGCTGGGCAGGGCGTGAGAGACATAAGCTTCATTACCTGACCATACCAAGATCCGGGGATTATTTGTTACACTAGTTAGGCTATCCTAACTACTAAGCAGGGACACAATGAAGTGCTAATGAATACATCCCTAAATTGTGGGATTATGAATGATTTTTACTTTCTCTTGTATTTTCAAGAATTTCTGTTAATTTTGTAATAAGAAAAATGCCTATTATCTTACATTATGTAAGTTGTTTAATCAGAATTTTCTTTATTCTTCACCTAATTGAGTTTGTTCCTAAAGCTCTGACGTAGAATTCACAGCAAATGCAGTGTCTCATCCCTACATCTGCATTTTGCCCGGTTTAGCTGCCAGAAACTAACCTTCCTGGGAGCCAAGCACGCCACTCCCGCCGCCTGGTCCCCTGCCGCGCCGCCCCCTCCCGTGCCGCCCCCCTCGCCGCCCCCCAGCAGTCCCGCCCCCGGGCCGCCCCCTCGTCACCACCTCACCGCCCCCTCGCTGCTCCGCCCCACCCCTCTCACCGCCCCCTCGCCGCTCCGCCCCGCCCCCCGCCGCCCCGCCCACCCCCTCGCCGCCCGGCCCCGCCCCCTCGCCGCCCGTCGCCACTCCGCCCGACCACCTTCGCCGCCCCCTCGCCTCCCCGCCCCACCCCATCGCCACCCGCTCGCCGCCCCCTCGCCGCCCCGCCCCACCCCCTCGCCGCCCCCTCGCCCCGCCCCCCCCCCGCCGCGCCGCCCCCCACCCCCCCTGCAGGCCGTGTGACCGCGCTCGGTGCAGAGAGCGCTGGTGGCGCCGCAGCCTGCGCTCCTTTCGTCGCTCGTGGGTCTTCTCTTCCTTCCTGGCTCCCCCTGGCCCTGAAGCTCTCAGCATGCTCCTTACTAGACGCGGGCTCTGGGGCTGTGCTGGTCCCCCAGGGGACAGCCCACCCGTGAGGACGGCAGGTTCCGTCCTGCCCAGCTGTTTCCTGAGGACGCGGCGCATCCCGCCTGTGTGGAGGAGCACGCTCCAGGCGCGTGGGGGTGACGTTCTGGGGGTCCTTCTATGAGGAGAGGCTTGAGGGCTAGTGGAGCAGAAGGCGAGGGAGCGCCTGGGGACGCGGACAGCTGTCTGTCGCTCAGGTGCTCCTCCCATTTCTGCCCCAGCCGGGTCAGAAGAGGCGAAATCAAAGAGCCAAGGAAACGTCCTTCCGCCCATCCTCGGGTGACACCAGAGCCCGCAGGTCGCGGCAGTGGGACAGCAGTTCCCTCAGGGAGGACCCCGGGGTGGAGAGAGCACGACAGCAGACCGCGCCAGCGCCGTGTCGGATGTCGGCACAGGGACACAGTGGGACCAGCAGCCGAACAGTCGGCCCTGTCCCTCAGATATCCCGAGGCACGGGCTTGGGTTAGGACACACAAAGGCCAGCACCAGGCCCCCAGGACCGAGGCTGGAGCACCATGGTGCTGCCCAGATGTCTGAGGTGTGAGCAGGCTGATGTCCCCAGCCCGCAGCCAGCCAGCGAAATGTTGTCGTCTGGTTATTACGGCGACGTAAAATCTTCAGGATTGGTTTGATAGGAAAACGCAGCTTCTGTGTCTGACCATCCTCAGCTTCCTGCAGCCGTTGGTAAAGCAGCTGGGAACACCGGGACTGCGGTCGGGTGGGGTGGTGGTCAGTGCTCTGCAGCTCGGGCTTCAATTTCAGGCTTTGAGATAAAAGAAGTAGAAAACATTGATTAAAATGAAGATTTTGAATCCCCGGTGGTTTTCTTTCATTCATATTATCCCTGACTTTTTAAAAAGTGGTGGAAACTTTTCCCATGTGAACTATGTGGAAATTCAGTGAATAAGTCAGGTAAATTCTAGTTGAAATGGCCCTCAGGGGCCACCTGGTTCTGCGAGTTCCTTTCTCCCACTGAAACACTGTTGTTAAAACATGACACAGAAGACTGAAGATTGAATATGCTGCCTTGAATATAAGTGGGGAAAAATAAAGAGCCAAAAAGCAGTCAGGGGAATCTGGCCTCCCTGAATTCCAAACGCTGCGGTGAAGAGAGCTTGGTCAGACGGTCAGTCCTGAGTTCAGGCTCCTCCTCTGCCTGCGGCCTGGAGACCTCACAGGCAGAAAAAGTTCTTGAGCTTCAGTTTCCTCATTTGTAAAATAAATGTAGTTTATCATCTATCATTTCAGACATAAAATAAAATAAAATATGAAAGAGCCTGACATGTAGAAAATTCTCAACTAGTGGAAATTATAATACAGATTTCAGAGACAACTGTTTATCAGCAGTTTGTTCAGGTCTGATCATTTCAGGTGTTTGCATTTAGGGTACTGCAGGCATGGATAGATAGAAAACGTGTGTTCAAGGGGAACGTTGTTAAGTGATCCACCAGGATTCTATCTAGAGGCACGTTTGTCCCCAGGATCCAATGTGGCAAGTCAGGACTGGCCTGTCACCCCTAGGGGGCAGAGTGGCTTGAGGCAGGGAAGGGAGTGGTGGGCTCCAAACACAGCTGCCCTGGTCTCACATGGAGGCTGGGAGCAAATGCATTATTTGTCCTGCTGAGTCCCTGGAGTGTCAAAGCTGTCTAGAGAAAAGGTACTGAAAACACCATGCTCCCCAGACACCCTTTGCCAAAACGTCAGCCAGAAAATTGCATGAAATCCTCACTACATCCTCATTGAGGCATAGCAAACCTGCACATGAGTGGAGTCATTAGCCCAGGTGTATAGATAAGAGAAACCATGCTTCAGAGAGTGTGAACAATATCCCCACACTCCCTCAGCTACGGATCCAGCTCATTCTGACTTCAGAAACTGAACTGATGAGCACCAGTCAATGCGCATGTTAGGACTCTTTTTAAAAACAAAAACAAAGGAAAACCACACAACACAATCTAAAAATAAAGAGCCGTAGAGGAGATGTGCCACGGACATGTTCAAAGGATGCAAATAGCCCCAGGAAGCTGTCAGATGTCCTAGCACCAGACATGTGTCTTTACCATGGTTAGACAGAAATGCTTTGGACATGATGCCTGAAGTATGATTTTTAGACCTAAATTCTATCTAATTGTTATTGAATTCAGAAAAGGACTTTGTAATTAGAATCATTCCTACACATCTATAGTTAAGAGAATAAGAAAGCTGGAAGGAGGGCAGAAAAGAGCCCTGTACAGTAACAATATCTGGAAGGAAGCAGTAGAAGAGGCAGTGGTGCTTGTTCTGATGTCTGGAGATGACGCTGTAGACTAGGCAGAGGAGTGTGTGCTGTGTCTGGAGGGGAAGCTGTAGACTAGGAAGTGGTGTTCGTGTTGTGGACTGTTGGCCATACCCGGTTGTCTTCTCACAGTGAATTAGCTGTTGCCTGAATTTTGTTTCGCCAGTTCCCATGCTGAGATCTTTACCCCTAAGGTGATGGTGTTAGGAGTTGGGATGTATGGGAGGTTATTAGGTCATGGGGGCAAAGACCTCATTAATGGGACTATTTCCCTTATAAAAGAGGCCAAAGAGATACCCCTCACCCCTTCTACCATGTTAGGACTCAGCAGGTAATCCTGTCTATGACCCAGGAAGCCACCCTCACCAGCCATCAATCCTCGGACTTCCAGTTTACAGAACTGTGAGGTATAAATTTTTTTGTTTATAAACCACTCGTTCTATGGTATTTTATTATACCATCCAAAATAAACTAAAATGACTACTACTAATAATAATCATGGACAGTAACATTCATTTACCATTTGCCATATTACCACTGTGGTGAGGACTGTCTCATGTATTTCTCATAACAGCCCTGTGAGGCAGGTAACATCATGATCCTTACGTAACTGGTGGGGTTATAGAATCTCAGTGAAGTTCCATACCTTATCCATGGGTGCGTCATTCCCGGACATGGAGCTGGGATTTGAATTCAATGACTTGAATTCTGAATCGTCAAATCTCCTTGTCCCTGTCTGTAAAAGGAAGTCCCTGCTTCCTTCTAGAGACATTTCACCTGGTTATTTAGTCAATACTTTAGCTTTACTGTACTGGGACAATATTTCATGTGTCTCAGCTCTCTGGGGTTAAATCTTATCAAAGAGGCAGGCAGGTTTGAGGATCAGGAGAAAGTGTTTCAGCACTCTTCAGCAAGGACAGGGAGGGGTCACAGCCAAAGTCCATACAATGTCACATCCTTGTTCAACAAATTCCACACTGCCAAAGCCTTCAGAAAATTGGATACAGATAAAATGAAGAATTTTAACAGGTTATAAGCTCTTAGGATTTGTTACATAAAGATGTGGTATAGCTTCTACAAATATAAAACTTTTAAAAATAATTATTTTAGGTAACTTTATTAATAACTGAAACAAAAGAAGAGACACTTGCTGTTGTAGAGGGTGTTTCTAATCTTTTACGGTGCCCTCCTGTCCCCTGCTCTCCCTACTTCAGCAGTATTCCAGGGAACGGTGTCAAAGTCTGACTTTGAGATATCAGGAAATGTGAAGAATGATGTAATTTCATAGTAAGGGGGTATATATATGAATTTAGATAGAGCCTTTTAAAGTATTGGTAACAAGCTATCAAAAATTTCAATTATAATAGAAACTATATTAGTGTCAATAAAGGAGTATATATATATATATATATATTTGCAAAAAGGAATAATGGATTGTTCCCTCAGCAATGCTTTGAAAATGATAGTTGGATCTTAAATACTCAGGACATTTTTGCAAAATATTGAACAGTTATTTGCTACTTCTTTAATGATCAGTGGCAATGTCAATAGGAGGTTGGCAGCCTTGAGTACAAAAGTCTCCAACTGCAACTGTTGCATGTGTGACAAATGTGGATCTGTCCAGAACAGATGAAAACCTTATCACTACATACAGGAAAAGGAACAGCTGCCTAAATAGCACATGGACAATTTCTCCCTTTTTCCTTCTTTTCCTCTATTTTAAAAGGGATATTTATGGAAACCATATATCTTACATTTCATTTTTTTCCCTACAGTTCCCATTTCTCATTAAAGTTCATTTATGAAATATGTATTAAATTACATTACTATATATAATTTCAAATATATAAAAGTTTGATTCAGAAAAAATCCTTTGTCAAACCACATATTTTAGCATTGTAAATATGGCTACAGTTAGTATAATACGTATCAACCTTTATTTGTAGGTTAGAAAGATAGTTTAGTATCAAAAGATTTATTAATAATATACCACATTAATAAATTAAAAGAGAAAAAATTGATCAGCCGATAGATGCTGAAAAAGCATTAAATAAAATACAACATTCATTTCTGACAAAAATACTGTTAGTCAACTATACAGGAAAAGAATATTTTCAATTTGATAAAAGACAACTTTCAAAAAATAAACATCACCTTGCGGAAATTTTAAAAAGCATTTCTATTTAAAGTTAAGAAAGGCATAAGTGATTCCTCAGTCTTTACTTCTTTTAACAACAGTACCAGTTCTACCCAAATAAAAAAAAAATAATAAGAGGTATATTTGCAAAGAATCCAAAGACAAACCAGTAAAGGTAATAAATGCCATCAGCAAAGTTTCATGAAACACAAGTAGTCAAGAGACATGAAAACAAACTCAACCTCATCAGTAATTAAGAATAGGCACTGGGTACCAGTCAAATTGGCAAAAGTCTGAGGATATATCATGAACCAGTGAGGGTATAGGCCAAATGGAGCAGGCGCACATTGTTGGTTGAATCCGGTTTTATATGTTTTTTTCTGGTTTAAACCGGTTCAATCCGGTTTTATCCAGTTTCAACCAGTTCAATCTGGTTTTATCCGTTTTAATCCAGTTTAAACCGGTTCAATCCGGTTTTATCCGGTTTAAACCCCTTCAATCCGGTATTATCCGGTTTAAACCAGTTCAATCCGGTTTTATCCGGTTTAAAACTGTTTAAACCAGTTCAATCCGGTTTTATCCGGTTTAAGCCGGTTTATACCGGTTTATTCCAGTTTTATCTGGGTTAAACCAGTTTAAACCAGTTCAATCCGGTTTTATCCGGTTTAAACTAGTTAAAACCGGTTCAATCCGGTTTTTCCCTTTTCAATCTGGTTTTATCCGGTTTAAATGAGTTCAATCCGGTTTCATCCGGTTGAAACCGGTTTAAACCGGTTCAATCCGTTTTTTTCCGGTTTAAAATGGTTCAATCCGGCTTTATCGGGTTTAAACCGGTTAAAAGTGGTTCCGTCTGGTTTTATTCGGTTTAAACCACTTCAATCCGGTTTTATCTGGTTTAACCCAGTTTAAACCGGTTCAATCCGGTTTTATCTGGTTTAAACCGGTTCGATCTGTTTTTATCCGGTATAAACCGGTTTAAACCGGGTCAATCCAGTTTCAGTCGGTTTAAACCAGTTCAATCCGGTTTTATCGGGTTGAAACTGGTTCAATCAGGTTTTATCCGGTTTAATCCGGTTCTATCTGGTTTTATCCGATTTAAACAGGTTTAAACCAGTTCAATGCGGTTCGATCCGGTTTAAACCGGTTCTATCTGGTTTTATCCGGATTAAACCGGTTCTATCCGGTTTAATCCGGATTAAACCAGTTCAATCCGGTTTTATCCGGTTTAAACCAGTTAAATCCGTTTTTGTCCGGTTGAAACCGGTTTATACCAGTTCAATCCGGTTTTATATCATTTAAACCGGTTCCATCCGGTTTTATCCAGTTTATACCATTTCAATCCGGTTTTATCCGCGTTAAACCGGTTCAATCCACTTCTATCCAGTTTAAACGGGTTCTAACCGGTTTAATCTGGTTTAAACCGGTTTAAACCGGTTCAATCCAGTTCTCTCCGTTTTAAACCGGTTTAAACCGGTCCAATCCGGTTCTCTCCAGTTTAAACCAGTTTAAACCGGTTCAATCCGGTTTTAACCGGATTAAAACGGTTCAATCCGGTTTTATCCGGTTCAAACCATTAAAATCCGGTTTTATCCATTTTCAACCGGATTAAACTGGTTCAATCCGGTTTTATCCAGTTTAATCCGGTTCAATATGGTTTTATCCGGTTTAAACCGGTGGAAACCGGTTCAATCTGGTTTTATCCGGTTCAAACGGGTTCTATCCGGTTTTATGCCCTTTAAACCAGTTTTAACCAGTTCAATCCGGTTTTATCCGGATTAAACCAGTAAAATCCGTTTTTATCCGGTTTTATCGGGTTTAAACCGGTTCAATCCGGTTTTATCGGGTTTAAACCGGTTCAATCCGGTTCTATCCAGTTTAAACTGGTTCTGTCCGGTTTTATCCGTTTTAAACCGGTTTAAACCGGTTCAATGCAGTTTTATCCGGTTTAAAACGGTTCTATGCGTTTTTATCTGGTTTAAAAAGGTTTAAACCGGTTCAATCCGGTTCTCTCCGGTTTAGACCGGTTTACATCTGTTCAATCTGATTCTCTCCGGTTTAAACCATTTTAAACAAGTTCAATACGGTTTGATCCGGTTTAAACCGGTTCAATCCGGTTTTATCTGGTGTAAACCAGTTCAATCCGGTTTTATCCGGTTCAAACCGGTTCTATCTGGTTCAATCCGGTTTAAACCGGTTAAAACCGTTTCTATCTGGTTTTATCCGGTTTAAACCGGTTCAATCTCGTTTTATCCGGTTTAAACCTGTTTAAACCGGTTCAATCCGGTTTTATCCGGTTCAATCCGGTTTAAACCGGTTCTATCCGGTTTTACCCGGTTAAAACCGGTCTAAGCCGGTTCAATCTGGTTTAATCCGGTTTAAACCGGTTCAGTCTGGTTTTATCCGGTATAAACCGGTTTAAACCAGTTCAATTGGGTTTTATCCGGTTTAAACAGGTTTAAACCGGTTAAAACCGGTTTTATCCTGATTTATCCGGTTTAAACCGGTTCAATCCGGTTTTATGCGGTTTAAACCGGTTTAAACCAGTTCAATCCAGTTTTATGCAGTTTAAACCGGTTTAAACCGGTTCAATCCGGTTTTATCCGGTTTAAACCGGTTCTATCCGGTTGAAACCGGTTTAAACCGGTTCAATCCGGTTTTGTCCGGTTTGAACCGGTTCTATCCGGTTCTATCTGGTTTAAACTGGTTTAAACTGGTTCAATCCGGTTTAAACCGGATTAAACCGCTTCAATCAGGTTTTATCTGGTTTAAACCGGTTTAAACCAGTTCAATCTGGTTTTATCCGGTTTAAACCGGTTCTATCCGGTTCAATCCGGTTTAAACCGGTTTCAACCGGTTCTATCTGGTTTTATCCGTTTTAAACCCGTTCAATCTGGTTTTATCCGGTTGAAACCAGTTCATTCCGGTTTTATCCAGTTTATACCGGTTTAAACCGGTTCAATCCGGTTTTATCCGGTTTAAACCAGTCTAAGCCGGTTCAATCCGGTTTAATCCGGTTTAAACCGGTTCAATCTGGTTTTATCCAGTTTAAACCAGTTTCAACCCATTCAATCCGGTTTTATCCGGTTTAAATCGGTTCAATCCGGTTTTATCCGGTTAAATCCGGTTTAAACAGGTTCATACCGGTTTTATCCGGTTTAAACCGGTTTAAACCGGTTCAATACGGTTTTATCGGGTTCAATCCAGTTTCAACCGGTTCAATCCGGTTTTATCCGCTTTAAACCGGTTCAATCCGGTTCTTTCCGGTTGAAACCGGTTTAAACCTGTTCAATCCAGTTTTATCCGGTTTAAACCGGTTCAATCCGGTTTTATCTGGTTTAGACCAGTTTAAAATAGTTCAATCCGGTTTTATCCGGTTTAATCCGGTTTAAACCGGTTCAGTCCGGTTTTATCCGGTTTAAACCGTTTTAAACCGGTTCAATCCGTTTTTATCTGGTTTAATCCGGTTTAAACCGGTTCAATCCGGTTTTATCCAGTTTAAACCGGTTTAAACCGGTTCAATCCGGTTTTATCCAGTTTAAACCGGTTCAATCCGTTTTTATCCGGTTTAAACCGGTTCATTCCGGTTTTATCCGGTTTAAACCGGTTTCAGCTGTTTCAATCCGGTTTTCTCCGGTATAAACTGGTTTAAGCCGGTTCAATCTGGTTTTATCCGGTTTAAACCGGTTCTATCCGGTTTAAACCGTTTTAAGCTGGTTCATTCCGGGTTTATCAGGTTTAAACCGATTTAAACCGGTTTTATTCGTTTTAAACCGGTTTAATACGGTTCAATCCGGTTTTATCCGGTTTAATCCGGATTAAGCCGGTTCTATCTGGTTTAAAACGGTTTAAGCCGGTTCATTCCGGTTTTATCCGGTTTAAACCGGTTTAAGCCGGTTCTATCTGGTTTAAAGCGGTTTAAGCCGGTTCAATCCGGTTTTATCCGGTTTAAACCGGTTTAAGCCGGTTCTATCTGGTTTTAACCGGTTTAAGCCGGTTCAATCCGGTTTTATCCGGTTTAAACCGGTTTAAGCCAGTTCTCTCTGGTTTAAACTGGTTTAAGCCGGTTCATTCCGGTTTTATCCGCTTTAAACTGGTTTAAGCCGGTTCAATCCGGTTTTATCCGGTTTAAACGGGTTTGAGCCGGTTCTATCTGGTTTAAACTGGTTTAAGCCGGTTCAATCCGGTTTTTTCCGGTTTAAACAGGTTTAAGCCGGTTCCCTCTGGTTTAAACTGGTTTAAGCCGGTTCATTCTGGTTTTATCCGGTTTAAACTGGTTTAAGCCGGTTGAATCCGGTTTTATCTGGTTTAAACGGGTTTGAGCCGGATCATTCCGGTTTTATCCAGTTTAAACCGGTTTAAACCGGTTCAATCCGGTTTTATCCAGTTTAAACCATTTCAATCCGTTTTTATCCAGTTTAAACCGGTTCATTCCGGTTTTATCCGGTTTAAACCGGTTTAAGCTGTTTCAATCCAGTTTTATCCGGTTTAAACCGGTTTAAGCCGGTTCAAACTGGTTTTATCCGGTTTAAACCGGTTCTATCTGGTTTAAACCAGTTAGCCTGGTTCAATCTGGTTTTATCTGGTTTCAACCGGTTCTATCCGGTTTAAACCATTTTAAGCTGGTTCATTCCAGGTTTATCAGGTTTAAACCGGTTTAAACCGGTTCAATCCGTTTTTATCCGGTTTTATCAGTTTTAAACCGGTTCCATCTGTTTTTATCCGGTTTAAACCGGTTCGGTCTGGTTTTATCCGGTTTAAACCGGTTCAATCCGGTTTTATCCGGTTTAAACCGGTTCTATCCGGTTCAATCCGGTTTAAACCGGTTAAAACCGGTTCTATCCGGTTTTAACCGGTTTAAACCGGTTCAATCTGGTTTTATCCGGTTTAAACCTGTTTAAACCGGTTCAATCCTGTTTTATCCGTTTTAAACCAGTTCTATCCGGTTTAAACCGGTTTAGGCCAGTTCAATCCGGTTTTATCCAGTGTAAACCGGTTCTATCCGGTTTAAACCGGTTTAAGCCGGTTCATTCCGGTTTTATCCTGTTGAAACCAGTTTAAACCGGTTCAATCCTATTTTATTCGTTTTAAACCGGTTTAAACCTGTTCAATCCGGTTTTATCCGCTATAAACCGGTTCTATCTCGTTCTATCCGGTTCAAACCGGTTTAATCCAGTTCATTCCGGTTTAAACCGGTTTAAACCGGTTCAATCCGGTTTTACCCGGTTTAAACCAGTTCTATCCAGTTTAAACTGGTTTAAGCCGGTTCAATCCGGTTTTATCCGGTTTAAACCGATTCTATCCGGTTTAAACCGGTTTAAGCCAGTTCATTCCCGTTTTATCCGGTTTAAACCGGTTTAAACCGGTTCAATCCGTTTTTATCCGGTTTAAACCGGTTCTATCCGGGTCAATCCGGTTTAAACCGGTTCAATCTGGTTTTATCCGTTATAAACCGGTTTAAACCGGTTCAAACCGGTTTTATCCGGTATAAACCAGTTCTATCCGGTTGAAACCGGTTTAAACCGGTTCAATCCGTTTTTATCCGGTTGAAACCGGTTCTATCCGGTTCAATCCGGTTTAAACCGGTTCAATCTGGTTTTATCCGTTATAAACCGGTTTAAACCGGTTCAATCCGGTTTTATCCGGTTTAAACAGGTTTAAACCGGTTAAAACCGGTTTTATCCTGATTTATCCGGTTTAAACCGGTTCAATCCGGTTTTATGCGGTTTAAACTGGTTGAAACCGGTTCAATCCGGTTTTATCCGGTTTAAACCGCTTCTATCCGGTTCTATACGGTTGAAACCAGTTTAAACCAGTTCAATCTGGTTTTGTCCCGTTTAAACCGGTTCATTCCGGTTTTATCCGGTTTAAACCGGTTGAAACCGGTTCAATCCGGTTTTATCTGGTTTAAACCGGTTTAATCCTGTTTTATCCGGTTTAAACCGGTTGAAACCGGTTCCATCTGGTTTTATCCGGTTTAAACCGGTTCTATCCGGTTCTACCTGGTTTAAACCGGTTTAAACTTGTTCAATCCGGTTTAAACCGGTTTAAACCGCTTCAATCCGGTTTTATCCGGTTTAAAACGGTTTAAACCAGTTCAATCCGGTTTTATCCGGTTTAAACCGGTTCTACCCGGTTCAATCCGGTTTAAACCGGTTTCAACCGGTTCTATCCTGTTTTATCCGTTTTAAACCCGTTCAATCTGGTTTTATCCAGTTTAAACCAGTTCAATCTGGTTTTATCGGGTTAAAACCGGTTCAATCCGTTTTTATCCGGTTTAAACCGTTTTAATCCAGTTCATTCCGGTTTTATCCAGTTTATACCGGTTTGAACCGGTTCAATCCGGTTTTATCCGGTTTAAACCGGTTCAATCCGGTTTTATCAGGTTCAATCCGGTTGAAACCGGTTCTATCCGGTTTTATCCGGTTGAAACCGGTTTAAACTGGTTCAATCCGGTTTTATCCGCTTTAAGCCTGTTCTATCTGGTTTAAACCGGTTTAAGCCGGTTCATTCCGGTTTTATCTGGTTTAAACCGGTTCAAACCGTTTTTATCCAGTTTAAACTGGTTTAAACCGGTTCAATCCGGTTTTATCCAGTTTAAACCGGTTCTATCCGGTTCTATCTGGTTTAAGCCCGTTTAAACCGGTTCAATCCGGTTTTATCCGGTTTAAACCGGTTCATTCCGGTTTTATCCAGTTAAAACCGGTTTGAAACGGTTCAATCCGGTTTTATATGGTTTAAACCGGTTCTATCCGGTTTTATCCGGTTTAAACCGGTTCACTCCGGTTTTATCTGGTTTAAACCGGTTTGAACCGGTTCAATCCGTTTTTATCTGGTTTAAACCGGTTCAATCTGGTTTTATCCGTTTTAAACCGCTTTAAAACGGTTTAATCCGGTTTTATCTGGTTTAAACCCGTTTGAACCGGTTCAATCCGGTTTTATCCGGTTTAAACCGGTTCAATCCGGTTTTATCTCGTTTAAACCGGTTCTATCCGGTTCTATCCTTTTCAAATCGGTTTAAACCGGTTCTATCCTGTTCTATCCAGTTTTAACCGGATTAAACCAGGTCAATCCGGTTTTATCCGGTTTAAACCGGTTCTATACATTTCCATCTGGTTTAAACGGGTTTAAACTGGTTCAATCGGGTTTTATCCGGTTTAAACCGGTTTAAACAGGTTCAATCCGGTTTTTTCCAGTTTAAACCGGTTCTATCCGGTTCTATCCGGTTGAAACCGGTTTGAACCGGTTCAATCCGGTTTTATCTGCTTTAAACCAGTTTAAACCGGTTCAATCCGGTTTTATCCGGTTTAAACCGGTTCTATCCAGTTCTATCCGGTTTAAACCGGTTCTATCCGGTTCTATCTGGTTTAATCCGGTTTAAAGCGGTTCAATCCGGTTTTATCCGTTTGAAACCGGTTCAATCTGGTTTTATCCGGTTCCAACCGGATCAATTCGGTTTTATCCGGTTTAAAACAGTTCTAACCGGTTCTACCCGGTTTAAACCGGTTTAACCCAGTTCTATCCGGTTTAAACCGGTTTAAACCGGTTCAATCCGATTTTATCCGGTTTAAACCGGTTCAATCCGGTTTTATCCAGTTTAAACCGATTCAATCTGGTTTTATCCGGTTTAAACCGGTTTAATCCTGTTCAATCCGTTTTTTTCTGGTTTAAACCGGTTTAAACCAGTTCATTCCAGTTTTATCCGGTTTAAACCCGTTCAATCTGGTTTTATCCGGTTTAAACCGGTTCTATCCGATTAAAACCGGTTCTATCCGGTTCTATCCGGTTTAAACCGGTTTAAACCAGTTCATTCCGGTTTTATCCGGTTTAAACCGGTTCAATCCGGTTTTATCCGGTTTAAACCGGTTTAAGCCGGTTCAATCCGTTTTAAACCGGTTCTATCCGGTTTTATCCGGTTTAAACCGGTTTAAGCCGGTTCAATCCGGTTTTATCTGGTTTAAACCGGTTCAATCCGGTTTTATCTGGTTTAAACCGGTTTAAACCGGTTCAATCCTGTTTTATCCAGTTTAAACCGGATCAATCTCGTTTTATCCGGTTTAAACATATTGTACATGTTGTACATGTCGTACAGGTGTACATGTTGTACAGGTGTACAGGTGTACATGTTGTACAGGTGTACATGTTGTACACGTTGTACATGTTGTACATATTGTACATGTTGTACATGTTGTATAGGTGTACAAGTGTACATGTTGTACAGGTGTAAATGTTGTACAGGTGTACATGTGTACATGATGTACATGTTGTACATGTTGTGCATGTTGTACATGTGTACATGTTGTACATCTGTACATGTTGTACATGTTGTACAGGTGTACATGTTGTACATGTTGTACAGGTGTACATATGTACATGTTGTACAGGTGTACATGTTTTACAAGTGTACATGTGTACATGTTGTACATGTTGTACAGGTGTACATGTTGTACATGTGTACATATTGTTCATGCTGTACAAGTGTACATGTTGTACATGTGTACATGTGGTAAAGGTGTACATGTTGTACATATTGTACATGTTGTACCAGTGTACATGTTGTAAATGTGACGTTGTACTTATTCCTGTTTGTATAGTCTTTAAAGAGTAGGTAAAGGATAATGAAGGTTGGCTTGTAAGAGAAGCAGCTAATTTTATAAAATGCCATCTTCGTGGTTAAGTAAGGCAATTACCTTTTTTAATGTATCACATTAATTTCCTACTACTGCTCTTGGGTAATAGGTGACTTTAGTCACGTGTCTTGGAATTGTCCCAGCAATAATCTCTTTCTCCCTGAATGCGGGAGAACGTAACATCAACTAGTCCAGTCGGGGAAGTTTTAGTCTTTCGTGGACATCTCATTTTGAAGCTTATGATTTGGAGTCATGTCGTTGATGTTGTTGAAGTGAGTGTGTATTTGAACCCCAGCTCTCAGTTTGATACTCAGAGAGAAATATCTGCTTTACAAACCACACACAAGATAATCACCTACTGATCATGTTTCCTAGTCAAGGCTACGGAATTCTTATTAAAATATGTACAATTACCTATTCAACTTCATAGAACAACTCACCCCCTAAATTACTCGTAAAAATAAAATGAGGCCTAGGCAATGAAGACTGTCTCACAGGCAAGTGTGTGCACTGAGAAGAGGTGAGCTCGATTCAGACCGTGCTCTTTGACCTCCTCTTTCCTGATTAGGACGTTTCCACTAACGGATGCTCATACAACCTCTGTAATAGAATTAATATACATCATTTGATACTAACCACACAGAGGCCAATATTAGACATCCATCGTAAGGGACCCACCGTTTAAGAAAGGAATGAAAAAGGGAGACCCTATGTAAGGAAAACTGTCCTAATGGACTTCTGAGTCCATCAGACATAAGAGCCTCTCAGACATGTGCCACACTGCAGGGACTCAAGGACGATAGGAAGCCAGCCTGTTAAAAACACATTCAATCTTGGCTCCTCAACAGTCAAACGTAAGTCACTTCCTATCACGGAACAGGGGTATAGAAAAGGTAAGACGTGTCTTGTTAACAGAAGCATAAAACAATCAGGTACAGTTCACAAGTAAATACTAAAGAGAACCACTGCCTTGACCTGCACAGAAGTGACCGCCAGGGAACTGGAACCCCATAGCCTTAGAAAAACTTACAGTATCAACAGTAGGACCTGCAAACTCCACTACTAAAGAACCTGGGAGCCAAAGTTCCCACCCTAATCCCTCCCCTCCCCACATGAAGACAACCCATTCACCCCTCAAGGTAGAGGCTGGAAGAATTGAGAGAAGCAGGCTGGGAAAAGCTTAGATTGCCATCAACAAAGAATTAAGGGAAATTCTGGTGAGGGCTCAGAAGAAGAACAAATGCAGTTCCCTAAGTCTGCAACTTCTTAGAGATTACTTAAGGGGTTGTGATCAGAATGTTGGCAGAAATGTACACAGGATGGGCCATTCTGATGAGGTCTTAGAACTGGGGAACAAGGTCTTGGAAACTGGGAAAAAGACCGTCATTGTTATGTAGTTGTAAAGATGTGGGGCAGGGTTGTGTCCATGTCCTAGAACTTGTGGGAGGCACAGTTCATTTATTTTCTTTATGTTTTTCGTTTTACAAGTATACCAGTTTTACATTATCGATACTTAGTAAATGTCAAGTCCAAAATTTCAATATTCAGAAGTACGAGGTTTGAACATCTTCTAAAAGTCTCTGCTTCAGAATGCAGTGACATTTCCAAAATAAGATTAAACCCTCCGATCTCAAAGATGAATACCTTCACTAAGACTGCAAAGGACTTTTTATTTTTCCATGATGACAACGAATACAATGCTGTGTCTTTAGAAGACATTATTAACTTGCAAGTGTCCCTAGGCTCGTCCGTTGCCTATACAAAGATTTGAAAACAGCCAAAAAACATTTTTTATTGAGGTTTAATCTAACAAGCATATCTCAAGACTGCAATATTTATCTGATGGCCATGGCTTAAAGATATACAAGTTGTACTAAGTTCTTAATGAATGCTTATTAAGTTTTATTGAAGTTGACAGCATCAGTTCACCATTTCATGGAGCAGTAAGTACATGGCCGCGTTTGGTGAGTTTGAGGCCACCTGCACCAGAAGCAAATCTGTCCAGAGACTAGTGACATCACTGTTAATCTCACATGGCAAGAGCCAAGCAAGACACTCCCAATGTTTGCCACCCCGCTATCCTTCATACAGGGAACTGAGCTTGGAAAACTTCCATGGTATCACTGGAAAATACCACAGGGAAGGCACAATTTAAGAGCAAGGAACTAGAATATCTGACGCAGTAAGTTTCCGAGCGAATATGCCAGTCCCTGCCTTTTCTATTTGGAGTGCATTGAGGCAAGGCATTCAGTGTGAATGAATTTACTGTACCGGGTGATAATCCTCAAGAGAGAGCTCCTTTGCTGTCAGACAAGAAGGGACCAACTTAGGGGTCCCAAGATAGCTTATTCCCGGTTGCAGCTTGTAAGCAGAAGCTCAGTTTAACATCTAATAATCCACTGGAGAGGGAAAGAAGTGATGACTCTGATGAGGATCCTTTAAGCCCTGAAAGGCAGGAAAAGTTAGATGAAGAGGCAACTAAGTATCATCAAGAAAAATGGCGACAGCCCCGTTCGTGGGAGCCGACGTGTGACGCGGACGACTGGCGTTAGAGGAAAATGGGGTCCTCGGGCCGCTCCTGTGGCTCTCACTCGCGAGAGTGCAGCGCTGGGAGCGCAGCGGCGCTGGGAGCGCTGAGGCCGCGGGTTCGGATCCTATATAGGGACGGCCGGTGCACTCACTGGCTGAGCGCGGGGCGGGTGGCAGCAAGGTGAGGGCTGCGATCCCTTTACCGGTCACAAAAAAAAAAAAGAAAAGAAAAAAGAAAGAAATGGCGTCCTTGTGCCAAAAGTTGATATGAGATGGAGGTTATGAGTCAAACGTAATTTAGGGCGTAAGTTGTTCTATGAGGGTGAATAGGTAATTGTACATATTTTAATAAGAATTCCGTAGCCTTGACTATGAAACATAATCAGCAGGTGATTATCTTGTGTGTGATTTGTAAAGTAGATATTTCTCTCAGAGTATCAAACTTAGTGCTGCGGGTTTTTTTTTTTTTTCTCCATGTGCTAATGAAGACATTTAAGTGGTATTTAACATACATTTATGAAAAAAACAAATGTTTTTCCAAAGTGAAGGTAGCTTTAGTGTGTTTCGTTTGTCAAGATAAAAATTTATGCTATATGTAAAACAAAGCAAAAACACCAGATTTTCTCCTAAAAACCTCAAGAGTCAAATGGTTTCATTTCTAATTGTTGGCTCAGCTCTTGAGCTCAGTAACTCATTTGAGAAACAAAAATATAGACTAAGATTGACCTGTTTAATTAGATGGTCTCAAATTTTCTCGCATCCACTTGGTATTTTAAACAGACTTCTAAATTCTCTTTTAGTCTCATTTACGTAATTTTTTCACAAACTTTTACGGTAGAGTTTTATGCTACTTTCTTCAAAGGAAGAAAATCTCTCCATCCTCTTGCAAAGGCTTGCATACTTTGCTTTACAATGTCAATTTGTTGTTATCTTGCTTCCTTTAAGGCAGGGTGAGGCCTCACCTGTAAGTCTTTTTGAAGAAAAACGCAATCTAAACCTGACTGTCCTTTTTCCTAGTGAGCTTGATTTACATCTTAAACAAAACTTATAAGATCCTTGTTTGTTCTTGTTGTTTATGTCTGCATAGGTGCGTGCGTCAGCTGTATGTTATGCCTATATGTTCATGTCTGTTTGTGTAATTGTTTTATGTGCAAGGTACCTAATTGGCTTATAATTACTGCGCGCTCATTAAATAATGAAGTCTATTTTTCAAGTTCACGTGCCTTAAATTTTCTAATGTTTTGATAAATATATTTTAAAAGTTTGATTCCAACCTTTTACCTAAAATTGTCTCTAGGTCAAAGTGTCTCCTTGTTATCTCAGCTCTGCCTCCTGGCCATGCTGGGAGAAACAATATCTTTTAGACATACATAGTGGATACTGCCCTCTGCCTCTCTGGATTCCACGGGGCTCCAAACGCCACTTGGAAACCCGGGACCCAAAATGGCTAGTGAAAAGAAACTTACGCCAAATATCGCATAAGTCTTAGTTAGCATTAACTGATAAGGGTATAAATCTAATGCACCAAGTTTGGGGCTGAGAAACGGTAAATATGTATTTCCTAAATTCAGCTAAAACTCAAACTGAGCTTTGTATAGTTTGCTCTAATGGATGGATGCTTATTTACTAACCTAAAGGTATAAAAATGTTCTTATCAACAGACATTGTTGCCAGGGTTTACTAATCAAACAGGACTACATTTGTCTTTCATAGAGGCTTTTAAATTGTAAACCCCACCAAAACCAAAAATATAACTAAATCTCTCTCTCTCTCTATTTATATATATATATATATATATGTATATATATATATATATATATATATGTGTATATATATATATATATATATGGTTGAAGAGGCTAAAGAGAAAGAAAAATAATTTTTATGTAAAAAAGTATCTGGTACAGTGTATTTTGTCCTACAGTAAAATGACTGGCTATTTAAAAAGCAGAAAGTATAGGACAAAAACAGAATGTGTGAGTAAGTCTTGATAATGGTTTAGGTAGTAAGTTTGTTAAAAGGGTTTTACAGCAAAAGAGAGAGAGAGAGAGACAGAGAGAGAGAGAGAGACAGAGAGAGAGAGACACACGAGTGCTCTTACTACAAAATTGTAAAAGGTTTTTCTTTGTCTTTTAGATAACTGGCCTGGGGATCTTATTTCATGTTTTATCATGTGCTCTTTGCCTTTAAAACCCTTTGTCAGTTTGGTTTTATTTTTTGTAGTAATTTATGATTTTATTCAATTAAATGTTTTAAGCCTTTTGTTATTTAACACAGCTTTCCAACATTAAATTCTGAAACTTTAAAATAAGTTTGGGAAATTCCGAGAGCCCTGGAGTTTCTCAAAGGATATCTAAAAGATGTATCAAAACTAATTGGCTTGTTTAATGAGGTTTGACTATGTGGGAAAGCATTATTAATACTGAAGGTGTTATGGATATGTGTTCCAACATTTTGCAAGGTTTTTAAATATCTGTTTTAATATAAATGTTACCAGTCATAATTTTGGTTTAATTATCATTTTAAAAGGTTATGTTTTTAAATATTTTATGAACAAACTTGAATAGGTACAGTTTCCTGACAAACTTTCAGTTTATAGCTTTAAACTGAAGTTCCAAAATTTTAATAAAAAATCTAATGGGTTTGTGAAATTATTCACAAAGGTCAGAACAACAAAAGTTAATTGATCAGTTAATTTAAAATGTTATAGGTTTGTGCAATATCCTTATTTGAAAACAAACCCTAACTCTCTCTCTCTCTCTCTCTCTCTCTCTCCTTTGTTCCATTTGGCTTCCTGGGACCAGGAACAAATAAAAATAACTAACCATTCTCGCCTCTTTGGTAGAGATCCTAATATTTATGAGAAGCCTCATTTTCCACAACCTTTTCATTTTTCAGCTTTCACTGAGAAAATGCCTTTATGTTTCTCTTCTCCTAATGTTCCTCCTATTAAACATTGTGTTTCTACGGGTTATAAAACATTGTTAACCGATTCTCCTAGGATTACAGACTCTTGATCTAGTGCTGGCAAGCCAACTGCTCGGTCGCCAGCCATTAGTCGAGATCCTTGGGCTTTATCTTGCGTTTCTTTAGCAAATTTTAACACTAGGCCATCAATTTCTCTGCCTTCTTCTATTCCAACGTGTTTACAGAAAGAAGCTCATGCATGGGACGGACTCTCTTCTCGAGCAGGTTTCCCCAATGGGTCTAATTGTGGTTTTAAAAATAAAACTGTTGTATTTTATTAGAACAATTCTACTTCAAAGGTATGTGATTTGTCTATTTCTAGCCCTGGTTAGGATTATAGAAATTATTTAAATAATAATACTGCAAAATTTAATTGGAACAATAATATTTTGCCCAAGCCAGATCCTATTCATTATTGGTATACTCCTGGATGGGCTACACCTATTTGGATAAATAATAACACCGGAGCAAACTCCACAAACGCAATTATACCGTTTGTTTGCTGCTCTAAATGGAACCAAATTTCATAGACCACAAAATAATAGAACTTATTACATACAAGCTTGTGTACATGCCCCTTACGCTATTTTGGTCTACAATAATTCAAACCAATTAAATACAACTTATTCAGTAATGGAACTTAATTGTTCCATTACTGATTGTTTAGATCCCTTTTCCCCTCAACAACATTATTTTCTGTTAAGACGACCTTCTTCTGTTTTCCTTCCTGTAAATGTTTCACAATCCTGGTATGCTGATCCAGGATTCGCCGCTTTGCAAAAGTTACCATACGCTCTGTCTCGTCCTAAACGTTTTATTGCAGCTTTAATTTTAGGAATTTCTGCTTTCGTTGCTATCATAGGGCCTGTCGCCGCTTCTACTGCTGCTTTGGCACAGCAAGTTCATACGGCTGAACATATTAATAATTTCTCTTTAAATGTTTCCACAGTTCTCTTTCAACAAGAAAAGATAGACAGACCATTAGCAGATAGGATTCATGTATTAGAAGAAGCAGTTTTCTTTTTAGGACAAGAGATACAAAACATTACGGTTCAACTTACAACTGCTTGTCACCATAATTATAAACGGATCTGTGTTACCCCCCTTCCTTATAACGATTCTCATGCTTCATGGCAACAGACTCAGATGCATAGAAAAGGAATTTGGAATCATTCTACCCTAGGAGGAGATTTCACAAATTTACATCAAAAAACATCCGACCTTTCTCATGCCCATTGACAGTCCATAGTCCCCAAAGATGTGGCCAACGGGATATGCCAGTCCCTTCATTCTGCTTTGATGAGTACTCCCTTTTGGTCTTTGATACATTCAGCTGGCGTGTTCATAATCAGAATTATTATTGTTGTTGTTTGTTTTTCCAGTCCTCATCAGATACCTCGGATCTGCAATAAAGACAACACGATGAGAACTCCTCGTCTTGAAATTCCGAAGTAAAAAAGGGGGAGCTGGCGTGGTCCACGCCGTGGCAGGATCCTAAAGGAGTCAGCTTGGGCTGCCCTCTCCAAGTTGGCAAGGCCGCTGGAGGGAGAGCTGCTGACCAGGCCGCAGCTACGAGCCCTTGCTACAACCCATCAGGGTTCCTGCCTCGGCTTGGTGGCTTTTGCCTTCTCTGTCGATATTTTGGTTAGCGTGGCAGTTCTCTGAATTCCCAAAAGATTATAAAAATAACACAAATAATTATACGGTCATTGAACTAAACATTCCCACAGAGGATCCGCGTCAGTTGGACAATTCAAAATTATCCCCTTATGGTAAATTGACCACAGCAACGTATGTTCCAAAAGCACCGCTCATGACTAAATATGAGCCGCAGCCTAATGTAAGTTGGCAAACATCATTTACTGGAGGTTATATTCATGGCAAGAGAACGGTTGGCATTCATGAGAAATTACATGATTGGGACAAATTAAGGATATGGGAACGAAACTGTAGAACCCCCTTTACTTGGTGGTATCCAGTTTTAAGTAAATCATTAAGAATTAGATATTGGGATAAAAGGAGATGCTGTAAAATTATTAAACCAGCAAAATGAGACCTAAGAGGCAAATGTAACTGGTTTTGTGAGGGACGGTGCTGTGCACAAGGACACTTTAACATTTAGATCAAGATTATAGGGCCACAGCCAATGCATAACCTCAAGATGTGCATGATAATGCTGCTCAAATATCCCCTGTTCCTTTTTGCATATCAACAGTAGGTTCATTCCATTAGAACATAAGATCATTACACCCCCATTAGAATTTAAATGTTAGCATTGTTCCCTTTAGCAAATTTGTACTTAACATTTAGCAATAGACATAGGTCATATGATAGTACTATAACTTTGTAAATGCAATAGTCCCACCCCATTAATAGGGTAGATATTAACCACAGCTTGCCAACCGGAAGATGGTCCCAATGTGATAGATAACCTGATACCAAAAGGAGGAATCACGAGCTAATCACCTGAGACGTGCTAACGAAGGAAAAAAAACTGGCTTCCCCTGTCCTTTTTAAATTCTTAATTCAAGCTTGCAGATGGAATAAAAATGATACCCAAAAACCCCCTGCAGAGAAAAATCTAAATAAAAGGCATTGTCTCAGGCTCTCCTGTGCTCCAGCTGCAACACGCTAACAGCCAACGCACTCCGAATCCTGGGCCACCGCTCTGCACATGGCTGGGAACAAGGGCCCCTCCCATGCTCTGGCCAGGCCACTCGCGCAATCTGGTCACGTGATCCCGAAGCCCCTCCCATGCTCCGGTCACGCCCCATGCGCGCACTGGTCTCGTAACCCTTAAGCCCATTCACGCGCTGTTCAGGTGAATGTCAGCCCCGCCCACGGCCCTGGTTACGTGACTGTCACGCAACTCTCAGGTGAGCTTCAAGCACTTCCCACCCCGGGTCGGGTTTCGCAGAGCCCGGTCTGAGGTGCTGGTGCTGGTACCGCGGCTCCACCGGGTCCCGTTCACGGCCCCCGTGCAGAGAACCACGCCCGAGCGCGTTACAGTGGCAGGTCAAAGCGCCGGTACTGCAGCGCGGGTGCCGCTCCATCAGCGGCTTCTGCTCCCAGCTCTACGGGGTGCCTATGTGCTGTCAGCTGAGGCCCTGCCTGCTTCTGCCCACTCCCGAGCAGGCCGCAGCCCCGTTCTTGGGAGCCGACGTGTGACGCTGACGACTGGTGTTAGAGGAAAATGGCGTCCTCGGGCCGCTCCTGTGGCTCACTCGGGAGAGTGCAGCGCTGGGAGCGCTGCGGCCCTGGGAGCGTCGAGGCCGCGGGTTCGGATCCTATACAGGGATGGCCGGTGCACTCACTGGCTGTGCGCGGGGAGGGTGACAGCAAGGTGAGGGCTGCGATCCCTTTACCGGTCACACACACACACACAAAAAAGCAAAAGAAAAGGAAAGAAATGGTGTCCTTGTGCCAAAAGTTGATATCAGATGCAGGTTATGAGTCAAACCTAACTTAGGGCGTAAGTTGTTCTATGAAGGTGAATACGTAATTATGCATATTTTAATAAGAATTCCATAGCCTTGACTATGAAACATAAGCAGTAGGTGTGTGTGACTCCACTTGTGTCTTTCCTTGTGTCAAAGCAGTCAAGTGTCTGGTGGGCTGCCTGCATGAGAGCTGTGCTACTTTGGTGGTCTTAAGCTGCTTTTGCAGCAGCCGTGGCTGTGGTGGTGGCTGTGGTGGCCTGTAGAGGATTCATACAAAAAATGTACCTCACAGGGCCTGATTTCCCAAAACCTTGCAGTTTCAAATATTGACCTTGCAAAGGACAGGAAATTTCCCCCAGGGCATTGAGTCTCTGCTGCAGGAAAAGAATCATAACACAGCAAGGCTGCTGATTCTAAGACAGACAAGTGACTAATTGATAGGCAACGTTACTAAAAAGCTGCTAGAGGGAAAAGGAATTTCGGGTAAATCAAGGCTTTGTTAGTGGATCACTTAATTGCCTAACAGAGTGTCATCTGACTTGTTTTGACTGAAAGTTACCAGCTTCTATTGCAAAACTTGTAAAACTGAACCTATGTTCAAAACCCCACCTATGTCTCTTCCTGTAACTTTTGGTCTGGAGAATAAATGCAGGAAGAGAAGCCCGGGGCTTCTCACTGCTCAAAAGAGATGGGCTTTGAGGAATCTTTGGCAGCTCCATCACCCAGGGGAAAAGGGGGGGACAGATCTGTGGGAGGCAAAGCAACAGTGGCCCACCCACGTGGAAGTGGTGTTTCGGTGTGCTTCATGACTGCTTCCAGGCAGGAGATGCTGCCCTCGGTTCATGCCAAGGACTCCAGGCATGGCCTGCTTCAGGGTAGAGGAGGCTGCCCTTGGCTCCTGCCAAGATTGTCCTGTTTTGGTACTCTGTGGAATTTGGGGAGAATTCAGGCCTGGCTGGAAATCACAGGTTCTTGTCTCAGGCCTGTCCTGGGGCTCAGATTGATGTTCCATTTATGACAAGCAAAGTGTAACTAGCAGTGTTTGGAGAGTTTTCTTGAGTATTTTCAAATACTTATGTAACTTTTGAGGTGACTTAATTTTTAAGGGCGGCAGTGTTGGATCATAGAACTGACGAAGAAGCGTTTGCTGCTGCACCCAGGAGGAGAATGGCAGCACCAAGCGTGCCCTGGGCTTGGCAGAGGAAAAAGAAACATCATTTGTGCTCTTCTTGCATCCTGTGTCACTGCTCTCATACCTCAGCAAGGATCCCTCTGTGTCAGGGATCTTCTTGTCGCTCAAAAAGTTGGAATCCTGAATAAGAGGAAGGAGTGCTAAGGGTTTGCTGGATGTGCAAGGGTAGCCAGACTGCTGCTGAGCAAATGTGGTGTGCAGACTCAGGGTGGATGACCCAAAGAAGGGATAGGATCATGACCTTTCTTTTTCAGTGAAATGAAGTGGACGTGTATTTTCTGGCCTTCTTAATGCTTGGGGTTTTACTGACTATCCAGGGAGGTGTTAAAAGCTCTTCTCTGCAGAAGAGACAAGCTCCAGGAAAAAAAAGAAAAAGAAGAAGAAGAAGGCACAGTGAAGAAGGCGGTGGTGGCTTTTTCTAGGAGCAAATCCCTCAGGAAGGAGACAACTTGTGACAGCAGCATGCTGTCCTGAGCAAGCGACCACAATTACAGCGCAGTACAGCTGGAAAAGACTTCCAGTGGCTCGCCGTCACTGTTGTGCAAACGTATGTATCACCTGGGGGCTGGCCTCCTGGACCCCTCCCACTCTTTCCAGATAGCCGCTTCCTGAGCCTGTCCAGGACTGGGGGTTGCAGTTGTGTTTTAATTCTTATCATCGACACTGGCTGCACCATCAGTGCTGGAAGCTAATGCCCATGTCCGGGATGCCTCCTGACACTGGCCTACCTCTAGCCGGTTGGGACTTCCAGTCAGTGTTTTCCGAAAAGCTGTACAAACCTCATTACTAAATGCTTCACCTTGATGATTAAGTTTTTTAATCTGTTTTTATTATCAGGCTCTTATAAGTATTTGCATTGTCTTCAGCGGAATCTGAGTATAGAGACTGTCCAGCATTTAAAATTCCTCATTTTCCAGACCTCAGTTAGTCTTCGTACAGCCCCGTATAAAACTTTAGTTTTCACACACGATCTGCTATCAACACATAACGTCAGCCCTTTTGTTCCTATGTTGTGGGAACCTCTGCAAATTAGTGTTGCATCTGATGTTCAACTAAGGTGTGCTTCTCAGGAGTTAAATTTCTCTCGGACTGGACAGGTGGGAGTTTTTTCATGTCCTACCCCTATACCGCACACCCACATAACACGCATTTGAGTTTTGAAGGGCATGTACAGCTGCTCTGTAGATCCCGCAGTGAGCGAGGGGTGTGCTTGCACGCGTGGAACCGCAGGGTGTGCTCACTAGAGGAAAGTGCATAGAATTCTAAGTGCGACTGACTTCCTCATCTCTTGAGCGGTTATTAAAGATCAGACTGTTAGAGGTCATACCCTGGCCTCCATTTCAAATTAATCAAATGAAGGTATTTCAAACAGGTCTGTAAATTCTCAGATTAGATCATGCAGCTTTAGATCTTGTATCTCAGACTAATGCGGCACAGTTAGATTTTAGAAATTTGAATTAGACCCATCAGGTACATTTTATCGATTATAAAACTATGCTCAAATCAGTTCTTATTTATGCTGCTCATAGTACATTTTTTGCCTTTAAAATTATGCAGCAAAAAGGTTAAGTAGCCCTAGATTTTCAGGATTATAAATGTGTTCTGTGTTTTCCTTTTTGTTGGCCTTTAAACACATCACTTGGAAGGGGGGTACTTGTGCAGGTAGGTGCTAGGTCAAGTGTGCTACACACACACACACACACACACACACACACACACACACACACACACACACAGTTTTATCCGGTTTAAACCGGTTTAAGCCGGTTCAATCCGGTTTTATCCGGTTTAAACCGGTTTAAGCCGGTTCAATCCGGTTTTATCCGGTTTAAAATGGTTCAATCTTGTTTTATCCGGTTTAAACCGGTTGAAACCAGTTCAATCCGGTTTTATCCGGTTTAGACCGGTTCAAACCGGTTCAATCCGGTTTTATCCGGTTTAAACCGGTTCTATCCGTTTCTATCCGGTTTAAACCGGTTTAAACTGGTTCAATGCGGTTTTATCCATTTAAAACCAGTTCAATCTGGTTTTATCCGGTGTAAACTGGTTCAATTTGGTTAAATCCGGTTTAAACCGGTTTTATCCGTTTTAAACCGGTTTAATCCAGTTCAATCCGGTCCGGTTTAAACCGGATCAATCCGGTTTTATCCAGGTTAAACCGGTTCTATCCGGTTCTATCCGGTTTAAACCGGTTTAAACCGGTTCAATCCTGTTTTATCCGGTTTAAACTGGTTCTATCCAGTTGAAACCGGTTGAAACCGGTTCAATCCGGTTTTATCCGGTTTAAACCGGTTCTATGCTGTTTATACCAGTTTAAGCCTGTTCAATCGGGTTTTATCCGGTTTAGACCTGTTTAAGCCATTTCATTCCGGTTTTATCCAGTTTAAACCAGTTTAAACCCTTCCAAACCGTTTTTATCCGGTTTCAACCGGTTTACACCGGTTCAATCCGGTTTTATCTGGTTTAAACCGTTTCTATCCGGTTTGATCCGTTTTAAACCGGTTTAAACCAGTTCATTCCGGTTTTATCCGGTTTAAACCGTTTCTATCCGGTTCTATCCGTTTTAAACCGGTTTAAACCAGTTCATTCCAGTTTTATCCGGTTTAAACCGGTTTGAACCGGTTCAATCCGGTTTTATCCGGTTTAAACCAGATTAAGCCGGTTCAATCCGGTTTTATCCAGTTTAAACCGGTTCTATCCGGTTCTATCCGTTTGAAACCAGTTTAAACCGGTTCAATCCGGTTTTATCTGGTTTAAACCGGTTCAATCCGGTTTTATCCGGTTTAAACCGGTTCATTCCGGTTTTATCCGGTTAAAACCGTTTGAAACGGTTCATTCCGGTTTTATCCGGTTTAAACCGGTTTGAACCGGTTCAATCCGGTTTTATCTCGTTTAAACCGGTTCTATCCGGTTCTATCCTGTTTAAATCGGTTTAAACCGGTTTTATCCTGTTCTATCCAGTTTTAACCGGATTAAACCAGTTCAATCCGGTTTTATCCGGTTTAAACCGGTTCTATCCATTTCCATCTGGTTTAAACGGGTTTAAACTGGTTCAATCCGCTTTTATCCAGTTTAAACCGGTTCTATCTGGTTCTATCTGGTTGAAACCAGTTTAAACCCGTTCAATCCAGTTTTATCCGGTTTAATTCGGTTTGTACCGGTTCAGTCCGGTTTTATCCGGTTTATACCGGTTTGAACAGGTTCAATCCGGTTTAATCCAGTTTAAACCTGTTCAATCCGGTTTTCTCCGGTTTAAACCGGTTTAAACTGATTCAATCCGTTTTTATCCGGTTTAAACCTGTTCAATCCGGTTTTATCCGGTTTAAACCTGTTCAATCCGGTTTTATCCGGTTTAAACCGGTTTAGCCCGGTTCTATCCGGTTTAAACCGGTTTAAACCAGTTCAATCCGGTTTTATCCTGTTTAAACCGGTTTAAGCCGGTTCAATCCGGTTTAAACCGGTTCAATCCGGTTTTATCCGGTTTAAACCGGTTCTATTCGTTTCTATCTGGTTTAAACCAGTTTAAACTGGTTCAATCCGGTTTTATCCATTTTAAACCGGTTCAATCTGGTTTTATCCGGTTTACATTGGTTAAATTTGGTTTTATCCGGTTTAAACCGGTTTTATCTGATTTAAACCGGTTTAATCCAGTTCAATCCGGTTTTATCCGGTTTAAACCGTTTCTATCCGGTTCTATCCGTTTTAAACCGGTTTAAACCTGTTCATTCCGGTTTTATCCGGTTTAAACCGGTTTGAAAAGGTTCAATCCGGTTTTATCCGGTTTAAACCAGTTTAAGCCGGTTCAATCCGGTTTTATCCAGTTTAAACCGGTTCTATCCGGTTCTATCCGTTTGAAACCAGTTTAAACCGGTTCAATCCGGTTTTATCCGGTTTAAACCGGTTCATTCCGGTTTTATCCGGTGAAAACCGGTTTGAAACGGTTCAATCCGGTTTTGTACGGTTTAAACCGCTTCTATCCGGTTTTATCCGGTTTAAACCGGTTCACTCCAGTTTTGTCCGGTTTAAACCGTTTTGAACCGGTTCAATCCGGTTTTATCTGGTTTAAACCTGTTCAATCTGGTTTTATCCGGTTTAAACCGGTTTTATCCGGTTTAGACCGGTTTAAACCAGTTCAATCCGGTTTTAATCAGCTTAAACCGGTTCAATCTGGTTTTATCCGGTTTAAACCACTTTAAAACGGTTTAATCCTGTTTTATCTGGTTTAAACCCGTTTGAACCGGTTCAATCCGGTTTTATCCGGTTTAAACCGGGTCAATCCGGTTTTATCTCGTTTAAACCGGTTCTATCCGTTTCTATCCTGTTTAAATCGGTTTAAACCGGTTCTATCCTGTTCTATCCAGTTCTAACCGGATTAAACCAGTTCAATCCGGTTTTATCCGGTTTAAACCGGTTCTATCCATTTCCATCTGGTTTGAACGGGTTTAAACTGGTTCAATCCGGTTTTATCCGGTTTAAACCGCTTTAAACCGGGTCAATCCGATTTTATCCGTTTTAAACTTGTTCAATGCGGTTTTCTCCAGTTTAAACCGGTTTAAACCGATTCAATCCGTTTTTATCCGGTTTAAACCTGTTCAATCCGGTTTTATCCGGTTTAAACGTGTTCAATCCGGTTTTATCCGGTTTAAACCGGTTCAATCCGGTTTTATCCGGTTTAAACCGGTTCAATCCGGTTTTATCTGCTTTAAACCAGTTTAAACCGGTTCAATCCGGTTTTATCTGCTTTAAACCAGTTTAAACCGGTTCAATCCGGTTTTATCCGGTTTAAACCGGTTCTATCCGGTTCTATCCGTTTTAAACAGGTTCTATCCGGTTCTATCTGGTTTAAACCGGTTTAAAGCGGTTCAATCCGGTTTTATCCGGTTTAAACCGGTTTAAACCGGATCAATCCGATTTTATCCGGTTTAAACCTGTTTTGTCCGTTTTAAACCGGTTTAATTCAGTTCAATCCGATTTTATGCGGTTTAAACCGGTTTAAACCGGATCAATCCGGTTTTATGTGGGTTAAATCGGTTCTATCCGCTTCTATCTGGTTTAAACTGGTTTAAACCGGTTCAATCCGGTTTTATACGGTTTAAGCCGGTTCTATCCAGTTGAAACCGTTTTAAACCGGTTCAATCCGGTTTAAACCGTCTCTATCCGGTTGAAACTGTATTAAACCGGTTCAATCCGGTTTTATCCAGTTTAAACCGGTTCAGTCTGGTTTTATCCGGTTTAAAACGTTTTAAACCGGTTCAATCCGGTTTTATCCGGTTTAAACCGGTTCTATGCTGTTTATACCAGTTTAAGCCGGTTCAATCCGGTTTTATCCGGTATAAACCGGTTTAAGCCGGTTCATTCTGGTTTTATCCAGTTTAAACTGGTTTACACCGGTTGAATCCGGTTTTATCTGGTTTAAACCGGTTCTATCCGGTTCTATCCTTTTTAAACCGGTTTAAACCAGTTCATTCCGGTTCCATCCGGTTTAAACTGGTTTGAACCGGTTAAATCCGGTTTTATTCGGTTTAAACCGGTTTAAGCCGGTTAAATCCGGTTTTATCCGGTTTAAACCGCTTCAATCCGGTTTTATCCGTTTTATACCAGTTCATACCGGTTTTATCCGGATTAAACCGGTTTCAACCTGTTGAATCCGGTTTTATCCGTTTTAAACCGGTTCAATCCGGTTTTATCTGGTTTAAACCAGTTCATTCCGGTTTTATCCGGTTTAAACCAGTTTGAACTGGTTTAATCCGGTTTTATCCGGTTTAAACCGGTTTAAGCCGGTTCAATCCGGTTTTATCCAGTTTAAACCGGTTCTATCCGCTTCTATCCGGTTGAAACCGGTTTAAAACGGTTCAATCTGGTTTTATCCGGTTTAAACCGGTTCAATCCTGTTTTATCCGGTTTAAACCGGTTTAAACCAGTTCAATCCGGTTTTATCCGTTTTAAAATGGTTCTATCCGGTTCTATCCGGTTTAAACCGGTTTAAATCAGTTCATTCCGGATTTATCCGTTTTAAACCGGTTCAATCAGGTCTTATCCGGTTTAAACAAGTTCTATCCGGTTGTATCTGGTTTAAAAGAGTTTAAACTGGTTCAATCCGGTTTTATCTGGTTTAAACCGGTTCAATCTGGTTTTATCCGCTTTAAACCGCTTTAAAACGGTTTAATCCGGTTTTATCCGGTTTAAACCACTTTGAACTGGTTCAATCCGGTTTTATCCGGTTTAAACCGGTTCAATCCGGTTTTATCCGGTTTAAACCGGTTCTATCCGGTTTAAACCAGTTTAAGCAGGTTCATTCCGGTTTTATCAGGTTTAAACCAGTTTAAACCGGTTCAATCCGATTTTTTCCTGTTTAAACCAGTTTAAACCGGTTCAATCCAGTTTTATTCGGTTTACACCGGTTCTATCTGGTTCAACATGTTTAAACCAGTTCATTCCGGATTTATACGGTTTAAACCGGTTCTATGCTGTTTATACCAGTTTAATCTGTTCAATCCGGTTTTATCCGGTTTAAACCGGTTTAAGCCAGTTCAATCCGGTTTTCTCCAGTTTTAACCGGCTTAAACCGGTTCAATCCGTTTTTATCCAGTTTAAACCGGTTCAGTCTGTTTTTATCCAGCTTAAACCGGTTTAAACCGGTTCAATCCTGTTTTATCCGGTTTAAACCGGTTTAAACCAGTTCAATCCGGTTTTATCCGTTTTAAAATGGTTCTATCCGGTTCTATCCGGTTTAAACCGGTTTAAATCAGTTCATTCCGGATTTATCCGTTTTAAACCGGTTCAATCAGGTCTTATCCGGTTTAAACAAGTTCTATCCGATTGTATCTGGTTTAAAAGAGTTTAAACTGGTTCAATCCGGTTTTATCTGGTTTAAACCGGTTCAATCTGGTTTTATCCGCTTTAAACCGCTTTAAAACGGTTTAATCCGGTTTTATCCGGTTTAAACCACTTTGAACTGGTTCAGTCCGGCTTTATCCGGTTTAAACCGGTTCAATCCGGTTTTATCTGGTTTAAACTGGTTCTATCCGGTTTAAACCAGTTTAAGCAGGTTCATTCCGGTTTTATCACGTTTAAACCAGTTTAAACCGGTTCAATCCGATTTTTTCCTGTTTAAACCAGTTTAAACCGGTTCAATCCAGTTTTATTCGGTTTACACCGGTTCTATCTGGTTCAACATGTTTAAACCAGTTCATTCCGGATTTATACGGTTTAAACCGGTTCTATGCTGTTTATACCAGTTTAATCTGTTCAATCCGGTTTTATCCGGTTTAAACCGGTTTAAGCCAGTTCAATCCGGTTTTCTCCAGTTTTAACCGGCTTAAACCGGTTCAATCCGTTTTTATCCAGTTTAAACCGGTTCAGTCTGGTTTTATCCAGCTTAAACCGGTTTAAACCGGTTCAATCCGGTTTTATCCGGTTTAAACCGGTTCTATGCTGTTTATACCAGTTTAAGCCGGTTCAATCCGGTTTTATCTGGTTTAAACCGGTTTAAGCCGGTTCATTCTGGTTTTATCCAGTTTAAACCGGTTTACACCGGTTGAATCCGGTTTTATCCGGTTTAAACCGGTTTTATCCGGTTCTATCCGTTTTAAACCAGTTTAAACCAGTTCATTCCGGTTCTATCCGGTTTAAACCGGTTTGAACCGGTTTAATCCGGTTTTATTCGGTTTAAACCGGTTTAAGCCGGTTCAATCCGGTTTTATCCGGTTTAAACCGGTTCAATCCGGTTTTATCCGGTTTAAACCGGTTCAATCCGCTTTTATACGGTTTACACCGGTTCATTAGGTTTTATCCGGTTTAAACCAGTTTGAACCGGTTCAATCAGGTTTTATCCGGTTTAAACCGGTTCAATCTGGTTTTATCCATTTTAAACCAGTTCATTCCGGTTTTATCTGGATTAAACTGGTTTCAACCTGTTCAATCCGGTTTTATCTGGTTTAAAACAGTTCTATCCGGTTTTATCTGGTTTAAACCAGTTCATTCCGGTTTTATCCGGTTTAAACCGGTTTGAACCGGTTCAATCCGGTTTTATCCAGTTTAAACCGGTTCTATCCGGTTCTATCCGGTTGAAACCGGTTTAATCCGGTTCAATCTGGTTTTATACGGTTTAAACCGGTTCAATCCGGTTTTATCCGGTTTAAACCGTTTTAAACCGGTTCAATCCGGTTTTATCCGTTTCAAACGGGTTCTATCCGGTTCTATCCGGCTTAAACCGGTTTAAACCAGTTCATTCCGGATTTATCCGGTTTACACCGGTTCAATCAGTTCTTATCCGGTTTAAACAGGTTCTATCCGGTTGTATCTGGTTTTAAAGAGTTTAAACTGGTTCAATCCGGTTTTATCTGGTGTAAACCGGTTCAATCTGGTTTTATCCAGTTTAAACCGCTTTAAAACGCTTTAATCCGGTTTTATCCGGTTTTAACCGGTTCTATGCTGTTTATACCAGTTTAATCTGTTCAATCCGGTTTTATCCGGTTTAAACCGGTTTAAGCCGGTTCAATCTGGTTTTCTCCAGTTTAAATCGGTTCTATCCGTTTTTATCCTGTTTAAACCGGTTTAAACCGGTTCAATCCGATTTTATTCGTTTTAAACCGGTTCAATCCTGTTTTATCCGGTTTTATCCGGTTTAAACCGTTTCAATCCGGTTTTATATCGTTTAAAGCGGTTCTATCCGGTTCTGTCCTGTTTAAACCGGTTTAAACCGGTTCTATCCTGTTCTATCCTGTTTAAACAGGATTAAACCAGTTCAATCCGGTTTTATCCAGTTTAAACCGGTTCTATCCGGTTCAATACGGTTTAAATCGGTTTAAACCGGTTCTATCCGGTTTTATCCGGTTTACACTGGTTCTATCTGGTTCTACCAGTTTAAACCAGTTCTTTCCGTATTTATCCGGTTTAAACTGGTTTAAGCCGGTTCAATCCAGTTTTATCCGGTTTAAACCGGTTCAATCTGGTTTTATCCGGATTAAACCGGTGGAAATCAGTTCAATCCGTTTTTATGCGGTTTAGACCAGTTCAAACCGGTTCAATCCGGTTTTTTCCGGTTTAAACCGGTTCTATCCGGTACTATCCGGTTTCAACCGGTTTAAGCCAGTTCATTCCGGATTTATCCGGTTTAAACCGGTTTAAACGGGTTCAATCCAGTTTTATCCGGTTCCAACCGGATCAATTCGGTTTTATCCGGTTTAAACCAGTTCTACCCGGTTCTATCCGGTTTAAACCGGTTTAACCCAGTTCTATCCGGTTTAAACCGGTTTAAACCGGTTCAATCCGATTTTATCCGGTTTAAAACGGTTCAAACCGGTTTTATCCAGGTTAAGCCGGTTCAATCCGGTTTTATCCGGTTTAAACCGATTCAATCTGGTTTTATCCGGTTTAAACCGGTTTAATCCTGTTCAATCCGTTTTTTTCTGGTTTAAAGCAGTTTAAACCAGTTCATTCCAGTTTTATCCGGTTTAAACCGGTTCAATCTGGTTTTATCCGGTTTAAACCGGTTTAAACCGGTTCAATCCGGTTTTATCCAGTTTAAACCGGTTATATCCGGTTCTATCCGGTTTAAACCGGTTTAATCCGGTTTAATCCGGTTTTATCCGGCTTAAACCGGGTCAATCTGGTTTTATCCTGTTTAAACTGTTTTAATTTGGTTTTATCCGGTTTAAACCGGTTCTATCCGTTTCTATGTGGTTTAAACCGGTTTAAACTTGTTCAATCCGGTTTTATCCATTTTAAACCGGTTCTATCCGGTTCTATCCGGTTTAAACCGGTTCAAACCAGTTCATTCCGGATTTATCCGGTTTACACCGGTTCAATCAGTTCTTATCCGGTTTCAACATGTTCTATCCGGTTGTATCTGGTTTTAAAGAGTTTAAACTGGTTCAATCCGGTTTTATCTGGTTTAAACCGGTTCAATCTGGTTTTATCCAGTTTAAACCGCTTTAAAACGCTTTAATCCGGTTTTATCCGGTATAAACCGGTTCAGTCCGGTTTTATCCGTTTTAAACCGGTTCTATCCGGTTTAAACCCGTTTAAACCGGTTCAATCCGTTTTAATCCTGTTTAAACCAGTTTAAACCGGTTCAATCCGGTTTTATTCGGTTTACAACGGTTCTATCTGGTTCAACATGTTCAACCCAGTTCATTCCGGATTTATCCAGTTTAAACCGGTTCTATGCTGTTTATACCAGTTTAAACTGTTCAATCCGGTTTTATCCGGTTTAAACCGGTTTAAGCCGGTTCAATCCGGTTTTCTCCAGTTTTAACTGGCTTAAACCGGTTCAATCCGCTTTTATCCAGTTTAAACCGGTTCTATCTGGTTCTATCTTGTTTAAACCGGTTTAAACCGGTTCAATCCAGTTTTATCCGGTTTAAACCGTTTCATTCCGGTTTCATCCGGTTTGAACCGGTTTAAACCGCTTTAAACCAGTTCTATGCGGTTTTATCCAGTTTATACCGGTTCTATCCGGTTCAATCCGGTTTAAAACGGTTTAAACCGGTTCTATCCAGTTTTATCCGGTTTAAACTGGTTCAATCCGTTTTTATCCAGTTTAAACCGGTTCTATCCGGTTGTATCCGGTTTAAACCAGTTCATTCCGGTTTTACCCGGTGTAAACCGGTTTGAACCGGTTCAATCCGGATTTATCCAGTTTAAACCGGTTTAAGCCGGTTCAATCAGGTCTTATCCGGTTTAAAGAGGTTCTATCCGGTTCTATCTGGTTTAAACCAGTTTAAACTGGTTCAATCTGGTTTTATCTGGTTTAAACCGGTTCAATCTGATTTTATCCGGTTTAAACCTGTTTTATCCGGTTTAAACTGGTTTGAACCGGTTCAATCCTGTTTTATTCGGTTTAAACCGGTTCTATCTGGTACTATCCGGTTTCAACCGGTTTAAGCCAGTTCATTCCGGATTTATCCGGTTTAAACCGGTTTAAACCGGTTCAATCCAGTTTTATCCGGTTCCAACCGGATCAATTCGGTTTTATCCGGTTTAAACCAGTTCTACCCGGTTCTATCCGGTTTAAACCGGTTTAACCCAGTTCTATCCGATTTAAACCGGTTTAAACCGGTTCAATCCGATTTTATCCGGTTTAAACCGGTTCAATCCGGATTTATCCAGTTTAAGCCGGTTCAATCCGGTTTTATCCAGTTTAAACCGATTCAATCTGGTTTTATCCGGTTTAAACCGGTTTAATCCTGTTCAATCCGTTTTTTTCTGGTTTAAACCAGTTTAAACCAGTTCATTCCAGTTTTATCCGGTTTAAACCAGTTCAATCCGGTTTATCAAGTTTAAACAGGTTTAAACCAGTTCAATCCGGTTTTATCCGGCTTAAACCGGGTCAATCTGGTTTTATCCTGTTTAAACTGGTTTAATTTGGTTTTATCTGGTTTAAACCGGTTCTATCCGTTTCTATGTGGTTTAAACCGATTTAAATTTGTTCAATCCGGTTTTATCCGTTTTAAACCGGTTCTATCCGGTTCTATCCGGTTTACACCGGTTCAATCAGTTCTTATCCGGTTTAAACAGGTTCTATCCGGTTGTATCTGGTTTTAAAGAGTTTAAACTGGTTCAATCCGGTTTTATCTGGTTTAAACCGGTTCAATCTGGTTTTATCCAGTTTAAACCGCTTTAAAACGCTTTAATCCGGTTTTATCCGGTTTAAACCAGTTCAGTCCGGTTTTTCCGTTTTAAACCGTTTCTATCCGGTTTAAACCAGTTTAAGCCGGTTCATTCCGGTTTTATCAGGTTTAAACCCATTTAAACCGGTTCAATCCGTTTTAATCCTGTTTAAACCAGTTTAAACTGGTTCAATCCGGTTTTATTCGGTTTACACCGGTTCTATCTGGTTCAACATGTTCAACCCAGTTCATTCCGGATTTATCTGGTTTAAACTGGTTCTATGCTGTTTATACCAGTTTAATCTGTTCAATCCGGTTTTATCCGGTTTAAACCGGTTTAAGACGGTTCAATCCGGTTTTCTCCAGTTTAAACCGGTTCTATCCGTTTGAAACTAGTTTAAACCGGTTCAATCCGGTTTTATCTGGTTTAAACCGGTTCAGTCCGGTTTTATCCGGTTTGAACCGGTTCATTCCGGTTTTATCCGGTTAAAACCGGTTTCAAACGGTTCAATCCGGTTTTATCCGGTTTAAACCGGTTCATTCCGGTTTTATCCAGTTAAAACCGGTTTGAAACGGTTCAATCCGGTTTTATATGGTTTAAACCGGTTCTATCCGGTTTTATCCGGTTTAAACCGGTTCACTCCGGTTTTATCCGGTTTAAACCGGTTTGAACCGGTTCAATCCGGTTTTATCCGGCTTAAACCGGGTCAATCTGGTTTTATCCTGTTTAAACTGGTTTAATTTGGTTTTATCCGGTTTAAACAGGTTCTATCCGGTTCTATCCGGTTGAAACCAGTTTAAACCAGTTCAATCTGGTTTTATCCGGTTTAAACCAGTTCAATCCTGTTTTATCCGGTTTAAACCAGTTCTATCTGTTTCTATACAGTTGAAACCAGTTTAAACCGGTTCAATCAGGTTTTATCCGGTTTAAACCGGTTCTATCCGGTTGAAACCGTATTAAACCGGTACAATCCGGTTTTATCCGGTTTAAACCGGTTCAGTCTGGTTTTATCCGGTTTAAACCGGTTTAAACCGGTTCAATCCGATTTTATCCGGTTTAAACCGGTTCTATGCTGTTTATAACAGTTTAAGCCTGTTCCATCGGTTTTTATCCGGTTTAGACCTGTTTAAGCCGGTTCATTCCGGTTTTATCCGGTTGAAACCGGTTCAATCCGGTTTTATCCGGTTTAAACTGGTTCAATCCGCTTTTATCCGGTTTACACTGGTTCATTAGGTGTTATCCGGTTTAAACCAGTTTGAACCGGTTCAATCCTGTTTTATCTGGTATAAACCGGTTCAATCCGGTTTTATCCGTTTTAAACCAGTTCATTCCGGTTTTATCCGGATTAAACCGGTTTCAACCTGTTCAATCCGGTTTTATCCGGTTTAAACCGGTTCAATCCGGTTTTATCTGGTTTAAACCAGTTCATTCCGGTTTTATCCGGTTTAAAACGGGTTGAACCGGTTCAATCCGGTTTTATCCATTTTAAACCGGTTCTATCCGGTTCTATCTGGTTGAAACCGGTTTAATCTGGTTTTATCCAGTTTAAACCGCTTTAAAACGATTTAATCCGGTTTTATCCGGTTTAAACCGGTTCAATCCGGTTGTATCCGTTTTAAACCGGTTCTATCCGGTTTAAACCAGTTTAAGCCGGTTCATTCCGGTTTTATCAGGTTTAAAACCGTTCAAACCGGTTCAATCCGTTTTTATCCTGTTTAAACCAGTTTAAAGCTGTTCAATCCGGTTGTATTCGTTTTACACCGGTTCTATCTGGTTCAAGATGTTTAAACCAGTTCATTCCGGATTTATCTGGTTTCAACCGGTTCTATGCTGTTTATACCAGTTTAATCTGTTCAATCCGGTTTTATCAGGTTTAAACCGGTTTAAGCCGGTTCAATCCGGTTTTCTCCAGTTTTAACTGGCTTAAACCGGTTCAATCCGCTTTTATCCAGTTTAAACCGGTTCTATCTGGTTCTATCTGGTTGAAACCGGTTTAAACCCGTTCAATCCAGTTTTATCCGGTTTAAATCGGTTTGAACGGGTTCAGTCCGGTTTTATCCGGTTTAAACCGGTTTGAACAGGTTCAATCCGGTTTAATCCAGTTTAAACCTGTTCAATCTGGTTTTCTCCGGTTTAAACCGGTTTAAACCGATTCAATCCGTTTTTATCCGGTTTAAACCTGTTCAATCCGGTTTTAACCTGTTCAATCCGGTTTTATCCGGTTTAAACCGGTTTAAGCCGGTTCAATCCGGTTTTATCCGGTTTAAACCGGTTCAATCCGGTTTTATCTGGTTTAAACCGGTTCTATCCGTTTCTATCTGGTTTAAACCAGTTTAAACTGGTTCAATCCGGTTTTATCCATTTTAAACCGGTTCAATCTGGTATTATCCGGTTTAAATTGGTTCAATTTGGTTTTATCCGGTTTAAACCGGTTTTATCTGATTTAAACCGGTTTAATCCAGTTCAATCCGGTTTTATCCGGTTTAAACCGTTTCTATCCGGTTCTATCCGTTTTAAACCGGTTTAAACCTGTTCATTCCGGTTTTATCTGGTTTAAACCGGATTGAACCGGTTCAATCCGGTTTTATCCGGTTTAAACCAGTTTAAGCTGGTTCAATCCGGTTTTATCCAGTTTAAACCGGTTCTATCCGGTTCTATCCGTTTGAAACCAGTTTAAACCGGTTCAATCCGGTTTTATCCGGTTTAAACCGGTTCATTCCGGTTTTATCCGGTGAAAACCGGTTTGAAACGGTTCAATCCGGTTTTGTACGGTTTAAACCGCTTCTATCCGGTTTTATCCGGTTTAAACCGGTTCACTCCAGTTTTATCCGGTTTAAACCGTTTTGAACCGGTTCAATCCGGTTTTATCTGGTTTAAACTGGTTCAATCTGGTTTTATCCGGTTTAAACCGGTTTTATCCGGTTTAGACCGGTTTAAACCAGTTCAATCCGGTTTTAATCAGCTTAAACCGGTTCAATCTGGTTTTATCCGGTTTAAACCACTTTAAAACGGTTCAATCCGGTTTTATCCGGTTTAAACCGGGTCAATCCGGTTTTATCTCGTTTAAACCGGTTCTATCCGTTTCTATCCTGTTTAAATCGGTTTAAACCGGTTCTATCCTGTTCTATCCAGTTCTAACCGGATTAAACCAGTTCAATCCGGTTTTATCCGGTTTAAACCGGTTCTATCCATTTCCATCTGGTTTGAACGGGTTTAAACTGGTTCAATCCGGTTTTATCCGGTTTAAACCGGTTTAAACCGGGTCAATCCGATTTTATCCGTTTTAAACTTGTTCAATGCGGTTTTCTCCAGTTTAAACCGGTTTAAACCGATTCAATCCGTTTTTATCCGGTTTAAACCTGTTCAATCCGGTTTTATCCGGTTTAAACCTGTTCAATCCGGTTTTGTCCGGTTTAAACCGGTTTATCCCAGTTCTATCCGGTTTAAACCGGTTTTAACCGGTTCAGTCCGGTTTTATCCGGTTTAAACCGGTTCAATCCGGTTTTATCTGCTTTAAACCAGTTTAAACCGGTTCAATCCGGTTTTATCCGGTTTAAACCGGTTCTATCCGTTTCTATCCGTTTTAAACAGGTTCTATCCGGTTCTATCTGGTTTAAACCGGTTTAAAGCGGTTCAATCCGGTTTTATCCGGTTTAAACCGGTTTAAACCGGATCAATCCGATTTTATCCGGTTTAAACCTGTTTTGTCCGTTTTAAACCGGTTTAATCCAGTTCAATCCGATTTTATCCGGTTTAAACCGGTTTAAACCGGATCAATCCGGTTTTATGTGGGTTAAATCGGTTCTATCCGCTTCTATCTGGTATAAACTGGTTTAAACCGGTTCAATCCGGTTTTATCCAGTTTAAACCGGTTCATTCCGGTTTTATCCGGTGAAAACCGGTTTGAAACGGTTCAATCCGGTTTTGTACGGTTTAAACCGCTTCTATCCGGTTTTATCCGGTTTAAACCGGTTCACTCCAGTTTTATCCGGTTTAAACCGTTTTGAACCGGTTCAATCCGGTTTTATCTGGTTTAAACCGGTTCAATCTGGTTTTATCCGGTTTAAACCGGTTTTATCCGGTTTAGACCGGTTTAAACCAGTTCAATCCGATTTTAATCAGCTTAAACCGGTTCAATCTGGTTTTATCCGGTTTAAACCACTTTAAAACGGTTCAATCCGGTTTTATCCGGTTTAAACCGGGTCAATCCGGTTTTATCTCGTTTAAACCGGTTCTATCCGTTTCTATCCTGTTTAAATCGGTTTAAACCGGTTCTATCCTGTTCTATCCAGTTCTAACCGGATTAAACCAGTTCAATCCGGTTTTATCCGGTTTAAACCGGTTCTATCCATTTCCATCTGGTTTGAACGGGTTTAAACTGGTTCAATCCGGTTTTATCCGGTTTAAACCGCTTTAAACCGGGTCAATCCGATTTTATCCGTTTTAAACTTGTTCAATGCGGTTTTCTCCAGTTTAAACCGGTTTAAACCGATTCAATCCGTTTTTATCCGGTTTAAACCTGTTCAATCCGGTTTTATCCGGTTTAAACCTGTTCAATCCGGTTTTGTCCGGTTTAAACCGGTTTATCCCAGTTCTATCCGGGTTAAACCGGTTTAAACCGGTTCAATCCGGTTTTATGCGGTTTAAACCGGTTCAATCCGGTTTTATCTGCTTTAAACCAGTTTAAACCGGTTCAATCCGGTTTTATCCGGTTTAAACCGGTTCTATCCGGTTCTATCCGTTTTAAACAGGTTCTATCCGGTTCTATCTGGTTTAAACCGGTTTAAAGCGGTTCAATCCGGTTTTATTCGGTTTAAACCGGTTTAAGCCGGTTAAATCCGGTTTTATCCTGTTTAAACCGCTTCAATCCGATTTTATCCGGTTTAAACCTGTTTTGTCCGTTTTAAACCGGTTTAATCCAGTTCAATCCGATTTTATCCGGTTTAAACCGGTTTAAACCGGATCAATCCGGTTTTATGTGGGTTAAATCGGTTCTATCCGCTTCTATCTGGTTTAAACTGGTTTAAACCGGTTCAATCCGGTTTTATACGGTTTAAGCCGGTTCTATCCAGTTGAAACCGTTTTAAACCGGTTCAATCCGGTTTAAACCGGCTCTATCCAGTTGAAACTGTATTAAACCGGTTCAATCCGGTTTTATCCAGTTTAAACCGGTTCAGTCTGGTTTTATCCGGTTTAAAACGTTTTAAACCGGTTCAATCCGGTTTTATCCAGTTTAAACCGGTTCTATGCTGTTTATACCAGTTTAAGCCGGTTCAATCCGGTTTTATCCGGTATAAACCGGTTTAAGCCGGTTCATTCTGGTTTTATCCAGTTTAAACTGGTTTACACCGGTTGAATCCGGTTTTATCCGGTTTAAACCGGTTCTATCCGGTTCTATCCGTTTTAAACCAGTTTAAATCAGTTCATTCCGGTTCCATCCGGTTTAAACTGGTTTGAACCGGTTCAATCCGGTTTTATTCGGTTTAAACCGGTTTAAGCCGGTTAAATCCGGTTTTATCCTGTTTAAACCGCTTCAATCCGGTTTTATCCGTTTTATACCAGTTCATACCGGTTTTATCCGGATTAAACCGGTTTCAACCTGTTCAATCCGGTTTTATCCGTTTTAAACCGGTTCAATCCGGTTTTATCTGGTTTAAACCAGTTCATTCCGGTTTTATCCGGTTTAAACCAGTTTGAACTGGTTTAATCCGGTTTTATCCGGTTTAAACCGTTTTAAGCCGGTTCAATCCGGTTTTATCCAGTTTAAACCGGTTCTATCCGCTTCTATCCGGTTGAAACCGGTTTAAAACGGTTCAATCTGGTTTTATCCGGTTTAAACCGGTTCAATCCTGTTTTATCCGGTTTAAACCGGTTTAAACCAGTTCAATCCGGTTTTATCCGTTTTAAAATGGTTCTATCCGGTTTAAACTGGTTTAAATCAGTTCATTCCGGATTTATCCGTTTTAAACCGGTTCAATCAGGTCTTATCCGGTTTAAACAAGTTCTATCCGGTTGTATCTGGTTTAAAAGAGTTTAAACTGGTTCAATCCGGTTTTATCTGGTTTAAACCGGTTCAATCTGGTTTTATCCGCTTTAAACCGCTTTAAAACGGTTTAATCCGGTTTTACCCGGTTTAAACCACTTTGAACTGGTTCAATCCGGTTTTATCCGGTTTAAACCGGTTCAATCCGGTTTTATCCGGTTTAAACCGGTTCTATCCGGTTTAAACCAGTTTAAGCAGGTTCATTCCGGTTTTATCAGGTTTAAACCAGTTCAAACCGGTTCAATCCGATTTTTTCCTGTTTAAACCAGTTTAAACCGGTTCAATCCAGTTTTATTCGGTTTACACCGGTTCTATCTGGTTCAACATGTTTAAACCAGTTCATTCCGGATTTATACGGTTTAAACCGGTTCTATGCTGTTTATACCAGTTTAATCTGTTCAATCCGGTTTTATCCGGTTTAAACCGGTTTAAGCCAGTTCAATCCGGTTTTCTCCAGTTTTAACCGGCTTAAACCGGTTCAATCCGTTTTTATCCAGTTTAAACCGGTTCAGTCTGGTTTTATCCAGCTTAAACCGGTTTAAACCGGTTCAATCCGGTTTTATCCGGTTTAAACCGGTTCTATGCTGTTTATACCAGATTAAGCCGGTTCAATCCGGTTTTATCTGGTTTAAACCGGTTTAAGCCGGTTCATTCTGGTTTTATCCAGTTTAAACCGGTTTACACCGGTTGAATCCGGTTTAAACCGGTTTAAATCAGTTCATTCCGGATTTATCCGTTTTAAACCGGTTCAATCAGTTCTTATCCGGTTTAAACAAGTTCTATCCGGTTGTATCTGGTTTAAAAGAGTTTAAACTGGTTCAATCCGGTTTTATCTGGTTTAAACCGGTTCAATCTGGTTTTATCCGCTTTAAACCGCTTTAAAACGCTTTAATCCGGTTTTATCCGGTATAAACCGGTTTAGTCCGGTTTTATCCGTTTTAAACCGGTTCTATCCGGTTTAAACCCGTTTAAACCGGTTCAATCCGTTTTAATCCTGTTTAAACCAGTTTAAACCAGTTCAATCCGGTTTTATTCGGTTTACACCGGTTCTATCTGGTTCAACATGTTCAACCCAGTTCATTCCGGATTTATCCAGTTTAAACCGGTTCTATGCTGTTTATACCAGTTTAATCTGTTCAATCCGGTTTTATCCGGTTTAAACCGGTTTAAGCCGGTTCAGTCCGGTTTTCTCCAGTTTTAACTGGCTTAAACCGGTTCAATCCGCTTTTATCCAGTTTAAACCGGTTCTATCTGGTTCTATCTGGTTTAAACCGGTTTAAACCGGTTCAATCCAGTTTTATCCGGTTTAAACCGTTTCATTCCGGTTTCATCCGGTTTGAACCGGTTTAAACCGCTTTAAACCAGTTCTATGCGGTTTTATCCAGTTTATACCGGTTCTATCCGGTTCAATCCGGTTTAAAACGGTTTAAACCGGTTCTATCCGGTTTTATCCGGTTTAAACTGGTTCAATCCGTTTTTATCCAGTTTAAACCGGTTCTATCCGGTTGTATCCGGTTTAAACCAGTTCATTCCGGTTTTACCCGGTGTAAACCGGTTTGAACCTGTTCAATCCGGATTTATCCGGTTTAAACCGGTTTAAGCCGGTTCAATCAGGTCTTATCCGGTTTAAAGAGGTTCTATCCGGTTCTATCTGGTTTAAACCAGTTTAAACTGGTTCAATCTGGTTTTATCTGGTTTAAACCAGTTCAATCTGATTTTATCCGGTTTAAACCTGTTTTATCTGGTTTAAACTGGTTTGAACCGGTTCAATCCGGTTTTATCCGGTTTAAACCAGTTCTACCCGGTTCTATCCGGTTTAAACCGGTTTAACCCAGTTCTATCCGAGTTAAACCGGTTTTAACCGGTTCAATCCGATTTTATCTGGTTTAAACCGGTTCTATCCGGTTTTATCCAGTTTAAGCCGGTTCAATCCGGTTTTATCCAGTTTAAACCGATTCAATCTGGTTTTATCCGGTTTCAACCGGTTTAAGCCAGTTCATTCCGGATTTATCCGGTTTAAACCGGTTTAAACCGGTTCAATCCAGTTTTATCCGGTTCCAACCGGATCAATTCGGTTTTATCCGGTTTAAACCAGTTCTACCCGGTTCTATCCGGTTTAAACCGGTTTAACCCAGTTCTATCCGAGTTAAACCGGTTTAAACCGGTTCAATCCGATTTTATCTGGTTTAAACCGGTTCTATCCGGTTTTATCCAGTTTAAGCCGGTTCAATCCGGTTTTATCCAGTTTAAACCGATTCAATCTGGTTTTATCCGGTTTAAACCGGTTTAATCCTGTTCAATCCGTTTTTTTCTGGTTTAAACCGGTTTAAACCAGTTCATTCCAGTTTTATCCGGTTTAAACCGGTTCAATCCGGTTTATCCAGTTTAAACAGGTTTAAACCAGTTCAATCCGGTTTTATCCGGCTTAAACCGGGTCAATCTGGTTTTATCCTGTTTAAACTGGTTTAATTTGGTTTTATCCGGTTTAAACCGGTTCTATCCGTTTCTATGTGGTTTAAACCGGTTTAAACTTGTTCTATCCGGTTTTATCCGTTTTAAACCGGTTCTATCCGGTTCTATCCGGTTTACACCGGTTCAATCAGTTCTTATCCGGTTTAAACAGGTTCTATCCGGTTGTATCTGGTTTTAAAGAGTTTAAACTGGTTCAATCCGGTTTTATCTGGTTTAAACCGGTTCAATCTGGTTTTACCCAGTTTAAACCGCTTTAAAACGCTTTAATCCGGTTTTATCCGGTTTAAACCAGTTCAGTCCGGTTTTTCCGTTTTAAACCATTTCTATCCGGTTTAAACCAGTTTAAGCCGGTTCATTCCGGTTTTATCAGTTTTAAACCCATTTAAACCGGTTCAATCCGTTTTAATCCTGTTTAAACCAGTTTAAACCGGTTCAATCCGGTTTTATTCGGTTTACACCGGTTCTATCTGGTTCAACATGTTCAACCCAGTTCATTCCGGATTTATCTGGTTTAAACCGGTTCTATGCTGTTTATACCAGTTTAATCTGTTCAATCCGGTTTTATCCGGTTTAAACCGGTTTAAGACGGTTCAATCCGGTTTTCTCCAGTTTAAACCGGTTCTATCCGTTTGAAACCAGTTTAAACCGGTTCAATCCGGTTTTATCTGGTTTAAACCGGTTCAGTCCGGTTTTATCCGATTTGAACCGTTTCATTCCGGTTTTATCCGGTTAAAACCGGTTTCAAACGGTTCAATCCGGTTTTATCCGGTTTAAACCGGTTCATTCCGGTTTTATCCAGTTAAAACCGGTTTGAAACGGTTCAATCCGGTTTTATATGGTTTAAACCGGTTCTACCCGGTTTTATCCGGTTTAAACCGGTTCACTCCGGTTTTATCCGGTTTAAACCGGTTTGAACCGGTTCAATCCGTTTTTATCTGGTTTAAACCGGTTCAATCTGGTTTTATCCGTTTTAAACCGCTTTAAAACGGTTTAATCCGGTTTTATCTGGTTTAAACCCGTTTGAACCGGTTCAATCCGGTTTTATCCGGTTTAAACCGGTTCAATCCGGTTTTATCTCGTTTAAACCGGTTCTATCCGGTTCTATCCTTTTTAAATCGGTTTAAACCGGTTCTATCCTGTTCTATCCAGTTTTAACCGGATTAAACCAGGTCAATCCGGTTTTATCCGGTTTAAACCGGTTCTATACATTTCCATCTGGTTTAAACGGGTTTAAACTGGTTCAATCGGGTTTTATCCGGTTTAAACCGGTTTAAACAGGTTCAATCCGGTTTTTTCCAGTTTAAACCGGTTCTATCCGGTTCTATCCGGTTGAAACCGGTTTGAACCGGTTCAATCCGGTTTTATCTGCTTTAAACCAGTTTAAACCGGTTCAATCCGGTTTTATCTGGTTTAAACCGGTTCAATCCGGTTTTATCCGGTTTGAACCGGTTCATTCCGGTTTTATCCGGTTAAAACCGGTTTGAAACGGTTCAATCCGGTTTTATCCGATTTAAACCGGTTCATTCCGGTTTTATCCGGGTAAAACCGGTTTGAAACGGTTCAATCCGGTTTTATACGGTTTAAACCGGTTCTATCCGGTTTTATGCGGTTTAAACCGGTTCACTCCGGTTTTATCCGGTTTAAACCGGTTTGAACCGGTTCAATCCGTTTTTATCTGGTTTAAACTGGTTCAATCTGGTTTTATCCGTTTTAAACCCGTTTTATCCGGTTTAGACCGGTTTAAACCAGTTCAATCCGGTTTTAATCGGCTTAAACCGGTTCAATCTGGTTTTATCCGTTTTAAACCGCTTTAAAACGGTTTAATCCGGTTTTATCTGGTTTAAACCCGTTTGAACCGGTTCAATCCGGTTTTATCCGGTTTAAACCAGTTCAATCCGGTTTTATCTCGTTTAAACCGGTTCTATCCGGTTCTATCCTTTTTAAATCGGTTTCAACTGGTTTTATACTGTTCTATCCAGTTTTAACCGGATTAAACCGGTTCAATCCGGTTTTATCCGGTTTAAACCGGTTCTATCCGGTTCTATCCGGTTTAAACCGGTTCTATCCGGTTCTATCTGGTTTAAACCGGTTTAAAGCGGTTCAATCCGGTTTTATCCGGTTTAAACCGGTTTAAACCGGATCAATCCGGTTTTATCCGGTTTAAACCGGTTTAAACTGGTTCAATCCGGTTTTATCCGGTTAAAACCGATTCTATCCGGTTTAAACCGTTTCTATCAGGTTTAAACCGGTTCTATCCGGTTTAAACCGGTTTAAACCGCTTCAATCCGGTTTTATCCAGTTTAAACCAGTTTAAACCGGTTCAATCGGTTTTTATCTGGATTAAACCGGATTAAACCGGTTCAATCTGGTTTTATCCAGTTTAAACCGGTTCAATCCGTTTTTTCCGGTTTAAACCGGTTTAAACCAGTTCATTCCGGTTTTATCCGGTTTAAGCCGGTTCAATCCGGTTTAAACCGTTTCTATCTGGTTTTATCCGCTTTGAACCGGTTTAAACCGCTTCAATCCGGTTTTATCCGGTTTAAACCGGTTCTATCCGGTTCTATCCGGTTGAAACCGTTTTAATCCGGTTCAATCCGGTTTGATCCAGTTTAAACCGGTTCAATTTGGTTTTATCCGGTTTAAACCGGTTTTCACCGATTCAATCCGGTTTATCCAGTTTAAACCGGTTTAATCCTGTTCAATCCGGTTTTATCCGGTTTAAACCGATTTAAACCGGTTCAGTCCGGTTTTATCCAGTTTAAACCGGTTATATCCGGTTCTATCCGGTTTAAACCGGTTTAAACCGGTTTAATCCGGTTTTATCCGGCTTAAACCGGTTCAATCTGGCATTATCCGTTTTAAACTTGTTCAATTTGGTTTTATCCCGTTTAAACCGGTTTTATCCGGTTCAAACCGGTATAAACAGGTTGAAATCGATTTTATCCTGTTTAAACCGGTTTAAACCGGATCAATCCGGTTTTATCCGGTTTCAACCGGTTTAACCCGGTTCTATACGGTTTAAACCGGTTTAAACCTGTTCAATCCGATATTATCCGGTTTAAACCGGTTCAATCCAGTTTTATCCAGTTTAAACCGGTTTAAGCTTGTTCAATCCGGTTTTATCCGGTTTAAACCAGTTCAATCCGGTTTTATCTGGTTTAGACCAGTTCAAACCGGTTCAATCCGGTTTTATCCGGTTTAAACCAGTTCTATCCATTTCTATCTGGTTTAAACCGGTTTAAACTGGTTCAATCCGGTTTTATCTGTTTTAAACCGGTTCAATCTGGTTTTATGCGGTTTAAACTGGTTAAATTTGGTTTTATCCAGTTTAAACCGGTTTTATCCGTTTTAAACCGGATTAATCCAGTTCAATCCGGTTTTATCCGGTTTAAACCTTTTCTATCTGGTTCTATCCGTTTTAAACCGGTTTAAACCAGTTCATTCCGGTTTTATCCGGTTTAAACCGGTTTGAACCGGTTCATTCCGGTTTTATCCGGTTTAAACCGGTTTGAACCGGTTCAATCCGGTTTTATCCGGTTTATACCGGTTCAATCTGTTTTTATCCGGTTTAAACCAGTTTGAACCGGTTCAATCCGGTTTTATCTGGTGTAAACCGGTTTAAGCCGGTTCAATCCGGTTTTATCCAGTTTAAACCGGTTCTATCCGGTTGAAACCAGTTTAAACCGGTTCAATCCGGTTTTATCCGGTTTAAACCAGTTCAATCCTGTTTTATCCGGTTTAAACCGGTTCTATCTGTTTCTATACAGTTGAAACCGTTTTAAACCGGTTCAATCAGGTTTTATCCGGTTTAAACCGGTTCTATCCGGTTGAAACCGTATTAAACCGGTTCAATCCGGTTTTATCCGGTTTAAACCGGTTCAGTCTGGTTTTATCCGGTTTAAACCGGTTTAAACCGGTTCAATCCGATTTTATACGGTTTAAACCGCTTCTATGCTGTTTATACCAGTTTAAGCCTGTTCCATCGGTTTTTATCCGGTTGAGACCTGTTTAAGCTGGTTCATTCCGGTTTTATCCGGTTTAAACTGGTTCAATCCGCTTTTATCCGGTTTACACCGGTTCATTAGGTTTTATCCGGTTTAAACCAGTTTGAACCGGTTCAATCCGGTTTTATCCGGTTTAAACCGGTTCAATCCGTTTTTATCCGTTTTAAACCAGTTCATTCCGGTTTTATCCGGATTAAACCGGTTTCAACCTGTTCAATCCGGTTTTATCCGGTTTAAACCGGTTCAATCCGGTTTTATCTGGTTTAAACCAGTTCATTCCGGTTTTATCCGGTTTAAACCGGTTTGAACCGGTTCAATCCGGTTTTATCCAGTTTAAACCGGTTCTATCCGGTTCTATCTGGTTGAAAACAGTTTAATCCGGTTCAATCTGGTTTTATCCGGTTTAAACCGGTTCAATCGGTTTTATCCGGTTTAAACCGGTTTAAACCGGTTCAATCCGGTTTTATCCGTTTTAAACCAGTTCTATCCGGTTTAAACCGGTTTAAACCAGTTCATTCCGGATTTATCCGGTTTACACCGGTTCAATCAGGTCTGATCCGGTTTAAGCAGGTTCTATCCGGTTATATCTGGTTTTAAAGAGTTTAAATTGGTTCAATCCGGTTTTATCTGGTTTAATCCGGTTCAATCCGGTTGTATCCGTTTTAAACCGGTTCTATCCTGTTTAAACCAGTTTAAGCCGGTTCATTCCGGTTTTATCAGGTTTAAACCCGTTTAAACCTGTTCAATCCGTTTTTATCCTGTTTAAACCAGTTTAAACCGGTTCAATCCGGTTTATTCGGTTTACACCGGTTCTATCTGTTTCAACATGTTCAAACCCGTTCATTCCGGATTTATCCGGTTTAAAACCGGTTCTATGCTGTTTATACCAGTTTAATCTGTTCAATCCGGTTTTATCCGTTTTAAACCGGTTCATTCGGTTTTATCCTGTTTAAACAGTTTGAACCGGTTCAATCCGGTTTTATCCGGTTTAAACCGGTTCAATCCGGTTTTATACGTTTTATACCAGTTCATACCGGTTTTATCCGGATCAAACCGGTTTCAACCTGTTCAATCCGGTTTTATCCGTTTTAAACCGGTTCAATCCGGTTTTATCTGGTTTAAACCTGTTCATTCCGGTTTTATCCAGTTTAAACCAGTTTGAACCGGTTTAGTCCGGTTTTATCCGGTTTAAACCGGTTTAAGCCAGTTCAATCCGGTTTTATCCAGTTTAAACCGGTTCTATCCGGTTGAAACTGGTTTAAAACGGTTCAATCTGGTTTTATCCGGTTTAAACCGGTTCAATCCGGTTTTATCCGGTTTAAACCGGTTTAAACCGGTTCAATCCGGTTTTATCCGTTTTAAAACCGGTTGTATCCGGTTCTATCCGGTTTAAACCGGTTTAAATCTGTTCATTCCGGATTTATCCGTTTTAAACCGGTTCAATCAGGTCTTATCCGGTTTAAACAGGTTCTATCCGGTTGTATCTGGTTTAAAAGAGTTTAAACTGGTTCAATCCGGTTTTATCTGGTTTAAACCGGTTCAATCTGGTTTTATCCGCTTTAAACCGCTTTAAAACGGTTTAATCCGGTTTAAACCATTTTGAACTGGTTCAATCCGGTTTTATCCGGTTTAAACCGGTTTAAGCCGGTTCATTCCGGTTTTATCAGGTTTAAACCAGTTTAAACCGGTTCAATCCGATTTGATCCTGTTTAAACCAGTCTAAACCGGTTCAATCCGGTTTTATTCGGTTTACACCGGTTCTATCTGGTTCAACATGTTTAAACCAGTTCATTCCGGATTTATCCGGTTTAAACCGGTTCTATGCTGTTTATACCAGTTTAATCTGTTCAATCCGGTTTTATCCGGTTTAAACCGGTTTAAGCCGGTTCAATCCGGTTTTCTCCAGTTTTAACCGGGTTAAACCGGTTCAATCCGGTTTTATCAGTTTTAAACCTGTTTAAACCGCTTTAATCCGTTTTTATCCAGTTCAAACCGGTTTAAACCGGTTCTATCCTGTTCTATCCGGTTGAAACTGGTTTAAAACGGTTCAATCTGGTTTTATCCGGTTTAAACCGGTTCAATCCGTTTTTATCCGGTTTAAACCGGTTTAAAGCGGTTCAATCCGGTTTTATCCGTTTTAAACCGGTTGTATCCGGTTCTATCCGGTTTAAACCGGTTTAAATCAGTTCATTCCGGATTTATCCGTTTTAAACCGGTTCAATCAGGTCTTATCCGGTTTAAACAGGTTCTATCCGGTTGTATCTGGTTTAAAAGAGTTTAAACTGGTTCAATCCGGTTTTATCTGGTTTAAACTGGTTCAATCTGGTTTTATCCGCTTTAAACCACTTTAAAACGGTTTAATCCGGTTTTATCCGGTTTAAACCATTTTGAACTGGTTCAATCCGGTTTTATCCGGTTTAAACCGGTTTAAGCCGGTTCATTCCGGTTTTATCAGGTTTAAACCAGTTTAAACCGGTTCAATCCGATTTGATCCTGTTTAAACCAGTTTAAACCGGTTCAATCCGGTTTTATTCGGTTTACACCGGTTCTATCTGGTTCAACATGTTTAAACCAGTTCATTCCGGATTTATCCGGTTTAAACCGGTTCTATGCTGTTTATACCAGTTTAATCTGTTCAATCCGGTTTTATCCGGTTTAAACCGGTTTAAGCCGGTTCAATCCGGTTTTCTCCAGTTTTAACCGGCTTAAACCGGTTCAATCCGGTTTTATCAGTTTTAAACCTGTTTAAACCGCTTTAATCCGTTTTTATCCAGTTCAAACCGGTTTAAACCGGTTCTATCCGGTTCTATCCGGTTTAAACCGGTTTAAACCAGTTCATTCCGGATTTATCTGATTTAAACCGGTTTAAATCGGTTCAATCCAGTTTTATCTGGTTTAAAACAGTTTAATCCGGTTCAATCCGGTTTAAACCAGTTCAATCTGGTTTTATCCTGTTTAAACCGGATTGAACCGGTTCAATCCGTATTTATCCGGTTTAAACCGGTTTACACCGGTTCAATCCGGTTTTATCCGGTTTAAACCGGTTCTTTCCGGTTCTATCCGTTTTAAAACGGTTTAAACCAGTTCATTCCGGTTCTATCCGGTTTAAACCGGTTTGAACTTGTTCAATCCGGTTTTATTCGGTTTAAACCGGTTTAAGCCGGTTCAATCCGGTTTTATCCGGTTTAAACCGGTTCAATCGCTTTTATCCGGTTTAAACCGGTTCAATCCGCTTTTATCCGGTTTAAACCGGTTCATTAGTTTTTATCCGGTTTAAACCAGTTTGAACCGGTTCAATCCAGTTTTATCCGGTTTAAACCGGTTCAATCCGGTTTTATCCGTTTTAAACCAGTTCATTCCGGTTTTATCATGTTTAAACCGGTTTCAACCTGTTCAATCCGGTTTTATCCGGTTTAAACTGGTTCAATCCGGTTATATCTGGTTTAAACCAGTTCATTCCGGTTTTATCCGGTTTAAACCGGTTCTATGCTGTTTATACCAGTTTAATCTGTTCAATCCGGTTTTATCCGGTTTAAACCGGTTTAAGCCGGTTCAATCCGGTTTTCTCCAGTTTTAACTGGCTTAAACCGGTTCAATCCGCTTTTATCCAGTTTAAACCGGTTTTATCTGGTTCTATCCGAATGAAACTGGTTTAAACCGGTTCAATCCGGTTTTATCCGGTTTACACCAGTTCATTCCGGTTTTACCCGTTGTAAACCGGTTTGAACCGGTTCAATCCGGTTTTATCTGGTTTAAACCGGTTCAATCTGGTTTTATCCGGTTTAAACCGGTTTTATCCGGTTTAGACCTATTTAAACCAGTTCAATCCGGTTTTAATCGGCTTAAACCGGTTCAATCTGGTTTTATCCGGTTTAAACCGCTTTAAAACGGTTTAATCCGGTTTTATCTGGTTTAAACCCGTTTGAACCGGTTCAATCCGGTTTTATCCGGTTTAAACCGGTTCAATCCGGTTTATCTCTTTTAAACCGGTTCTATCCGTATCTATCCTTTTTAAATCGGTTTAAACCGGTTCTATACTCTTCTATCCAGTTCTAACCGGATTAAACCAGTTCAATCCGGTTTTATCCGGTTTAAACCGGTTCTATCCATTTCCATCTGGTTTAAACGGGTTTAAACTGGTTCAATCCGGTTTTATCCGGTTTAAACCGGTTTAAACCGTGTCAATCCGATTTTATCCGTTTTAAACTTGTTCAATCCGGTTTTCTCCAGTTTAAACCGGTTTAAACTGATTCAATCCGTTTTTATCCAGTTTAAACCTGTTCAATCCGGTTTTATCCGGTTTAAACCTGTTCAATCCGGTTTTATCCGGTTTAAACCGGTTTAGCCCGGTTCTATCCGGTTTAAACTGGTTTAAACCGGTTGAATCCGGTTTTATCCGGTTTAAACCGGTTGAATCCGGTTTTATCTGCTTTAAACCAGTTTAAACCGGTTCAATCCGGTTTTATCCGGTTTAAACCGGTTCTATCCGTTAATATCCGTTTTAAACCGGTTCTATCCGGTTCTATCTGGTTTGAACCGGTTTAAAGCGGTTCAATCCGGTTTTATCCGGTTTAAACCGGTTTATACCGTATCAATCCGATTTTATCCGGTTTAAACCTGTTTTGTCCGTTTTAAACCGGTTTAATCCAGTTCAATCCGTTTTTATCCAGTTTAAAGCGGTTTAAACCGGATCAATCCGGTTTAATGTGGGTTAAATCGGTTCTATCCACTTCTATCTGGTTTAAACTGGTTTAAACCGGTTCAATCCGGTTTTATCCGGTTTAAGCCGGTTCTATCCAGTTGAAACCGGTTTAAGCCGGTTCAATCCGGTTTTATCCGGTTTAAACCGGTTCTATCCGGTTGAAACTGTATTAAACCGGTTCAATCCGGTTTTATCCAGTTTAAACCGGTTCATTCTGGTTTTATCCAGTTTAAACCGGTTTACACCGGTTGAATCCGGTTTTTTCCGGTTTAAACCGGTTCTATCCGTTTTAAACCGGTTTAAACCAGTTCATTCCGGTTCCATCCGGTTTAAACTGGTTTGAACCAGTTCAATCCGGTTTTATTCGGTTTAAACTGGTTTAAGCCGGTTAAATCCGGTTTTATCCGGTTTAAACCAGTTCAATCCGGTTTTATCCATTTTATACCTGTTCATACCGGTTTTATCCGGATTAAACCGGTTTCACCCTGTTCAATCCGGTTTTATCCGTTTTAAACCGGTTCAATCCGGTTTTATCTGGTTTAAACCAGTTCATTTCGGTTTTATCCGGTTTAAACCAGTTTGAACTGGTTTAATCCGTTTTTATCCGGTTTAAACCGGTTTAAACCAGTTCAATCCGGTTTTATCCGTTTTAAACCGGTTCTATCCGGTTGTATCCGGTTTAAACCGGTTTAAATCAGTTCATTCCGGATTTATCCATTTTAAACCGGTTCAATCAGTTCTTATTCGGTTTAAACAAGTTCTATCCGGTTGTATCTGGTTTAAAAGAGTTTAAACTGGTTCAATCCGGTTTTATCTGGTTTAAACCGGTTCAATCTGGTTTTATCCGCTTTAAACCGCTTTAAAACGGTTTATTCCGGTTTTATCCGGTTTAAACCACTTTGAACTGGTTCAATCCGGTTTTATCCGGTTTCAACCGGTTCAATCCGGTTTTATCCGGTTTAAACCGGTTCTATCGGGTTTAAACCAGTTTAAGCCTGTTCATTCAGGTTTTATCAGGTTTAAACCAGTTTAAACCGGTTAAATCCGATTTTTTCCTGTTTAAACCAGTTCAAACCGGTTCAATCCAGTTTTATTCGGTTTACACCGGTTCTATCTGGTTCAACATGTTTAAACCAGTTCATTCCGGATTTATTCGGTTTAAACCGGTTCTATGCTGTTTATACCTGTTTAATCTGTTCAATCCGGTTTTATCCGGTTTAAACCGGTTTAAGCCGGTTCAATCCGGTTTTCTCCAGTTTTAACCGGCTTAAACCGGTTCAATCCGCTTTTATCCAGTTTAAACCGGTTCAGTCTGGTTTTATCCAGTTTAAACCGGTTTAAACCGGTTCAATCCGGTTTTATCCGGTTTAAACCGGTTCTATGCTGTTTATACCAGTTTAAGCCGGTTCAATCCGGTTTTATCTGGTTTAAACCGGTTTAAGCCGGTTCATTCTGGTTTTATCCAGTTTAAACCGGTTTACACCGGTTGAATCCGGTTTTATCCGGTTTAAACCGGTTTTATCCGGTTCTATCCGTTTGAAACCGGTTTAAACCAGTTCATTCCGGTTCTATCCGGTTTAAACCGGTTTGAACCGGTTTAATCCGGTTTTATTCGGTCTTAACCGGTTTAAGCCGGTTCAATCCGGTTTTATCCGGTTTAAACCGGTTCAATCCGGTTTTATCCGGTTTAAACCGGTTCAATCCGCTTTTATCCGGTTTACACCGGTTCATTAGGTTTTATCCGGTTTAAACCAGTTTGAACCAGTTCAATCCGGTTTTATCCGGTTTAAACCGGTTCAATCCGGCTTTATCCGTTTTAAACCAGTTCATTCCGGTTTTATCCGGATTAAACTGGTTTCAACCTGTTCAATCCGGTTTTATCCGGTTTAAAACGGTTCTATCCGGTTTTATCTGGTTTAAACCAGTTCATTCCGGTTTTATCCGGTTTAAACCGGTTTGAACCGGTTCAATCCGGTTTTATCCAGTTTAAACCGCTTCTATCCGGTTCTATCCGGTTGAAACCGGTTTAATCCGGTTCAATCTGGTTTTATCCGTTTTAAACCGTTTCAATCCGGTTTTATCCGGTTTAAACCGGTTCAGTCCGGTTTTTTCCATTTTAAACCGGTTCTATCAGGTTCTATCCGTTTTAAACCGGTTTAAACCAGTTCATTCCGGATTTATCCGGTTTACACCGGTTCAATCAGTTCTTATCCGGTTTAAACAGGTTCTATCCGGTTGTATCTGGTTTTAAAGAGTTTAAACTGGTTCAATCCGGTTTTATCTGGTTTAAACCGGTTCAATCTGGTTTTATCCAGTTTAAACCGCTTAAAAACGCTTTAATCCGGTTTTATCCGGTTTAAACCAGTTCAGTCCGGTTTTATCCGTTTTAAATCGGTTCTATCCGGTTTAAACCATTTTAAGCCGGTTCATTCCGGTTTTATCAGGTTTAAACTCGTTTAAACCGGTTCAATCCGTTTTTATCCTGTTTAAACCAGTTTAAACCGGTTCAATCCGGTTTTATTCAGTTTACACCGGTTCTATCTGGCTCAACATGCTCAAACCCGTTCATTCCGGATTTATCCGGTTTAAACCGGTTCTATGCTGTTTATACCAGTTTAATCTGTTCAATCCGGTTTTATCCGGTTTAAACCGGTTTAAGCCGGTTCAATCCGGTTTTCTCCAGTTTTAACTGGCTTAAACCGGTTCAATCCGCTTTTATCCAGTTTAAACCGGTTCTATCTGGTTCTATCTGGTTGAAACCGGTTTAAACCGGTTCAATCCAGTTTTTTCCGGTTTAAACCGTTTCATTCCGGTTTCATCCGGTTTGAACCGGTTTAAACCGCTTTAAACCAGTTCTATCCGGTTTTATCCGGTTTATACCGGTTCTATCCAGTTCAATCCGGTTAAAAACGGTTTAAACCGGTTCTATCCGGTTTTATCCGGTTTAAACCGGTTCAATCCGTTTTGATCCAGTTTTAACCGGTTCAATCCGGTTTTATCTGGTTTAAACCAGTTCATTCCGGTTTTACCCGGTGTAAACCGGTTTGAACCGGTTCAATCCGGATTTATCCGGTTTAAACCGGTTTAAGCCGGTTCAATCAGGTCTTATTCGGTTTAAAGAGGTTCTATCCGGTTCTATCTGGTTTAAACCATTTTAAACTGGTTCAATCTGGTTTTATCTGGTTTAAACCGGTTCAATCTGATTTTATCCGGTTTAAACCTGTTTTATCCGGTTTAAACTGGTTTGAACCGGTTCAATCCGGTTTTATTCGGTTTAAACCGGTTTAAGCCGGTTCAATCCGGCTTTATCTGTTTTAAACCGGTTCAATCTGGTTTTATACGTTTTATACCAGTTCATACCGGTTTTATCCGGATTAAACCGGTTTCAACCTGTTCAATCCGGTTTTATCCGGTTTAAACCGGTTCAATCCGGTTTTATCTGGTTTAAACCAGTTCATTCCGGTTTTATCCGGTTTAAACCTGTTCAGTCCGGTTTTATCCGTTTTAAATCGGTTCTATCTGGTTTAAACCAGTTTAAGCCGGTTCATTCCGGTTTTATCAGGTTTAAACCCCTTTAAACCGGTTCAATCCGTTTTTATCCTGTTTAAACCAGTTTAAACCGGTTCAATCCGGTTTTATTCGGTTTACACCGGTTCTATCTGGTTCAACATGTTCAAACCCGTTCATTCCGGATTTATCCGGTTTAAACCGGTTCTATGCTGTTTATACCAGTTTAATCTGTTCAATCCGGTTTTATCCAGTTTAAACCGGTTTAAGCCGGTTCAATCCGGTTTTCTCCAGTTTTAACTGGCTTAAACCGGTTCAATCCAGTTTTATCCAGTTTAAACCGTTTCATTCAGGTTTCATCCGGTTTGAACCGGTTTAAACCGCTTTAAACCAGTTCTATCCGGTTTTATCCGGTTTATACCGGTTCTATCCTGTTCAATCCGGTTTAAAACGGTTTAAACCGGTTCTATCCGGTTTTATCCGGTTTAAAGCGGTTCAATCCGTTTTTATCCAGTTTAAACCGGTTCAATCCGGTTTTATCCGGTTTAAACCAGTTCATTCCGGTTTTACCCGGTGTAAACCGGTTTGAACTGGTTCAATACGGATTTATCCGGTTTAAACCGGTTTAAGCCGGTTCAATCAGGTCTTATCTGGTTTAAAGATGTTCTATCCGGTTCTATCTGGTTTAAACCAGTTTAAACCGGTTCAATCTGATTTTATCCGGTTTAAACCTGTTTTATCCGGTTTAAACTGGTTTGAACCGGTTCAATCCGGTTTTATTCGGTTTAAACCGGTTTAAGCCAGTTCAATCTGGCTTTATCTGGTTTAAACCGGTTCAATCCGGTTTTATCCGGTTTAAACCGGTTCATTCGGTTTTATCCGGTTTAAACCAGTTTGAACCGGTTCAATCCGGTTTTATCCGGTTTAAACCGGTTCAATCCGGTTTTATACGTTTTATACCAGTTCATACCGGTTTTATCCGGATTAAACCGGTTTCAACCTGTTCAGTCCGGTTTTATCCGGTTTAAACCGGTTCAATCCGGTTTTATCTGGTTTAAACCAGTTCATTCCGGTTTTATCCGGTTTAAACCAGTTTGAACAGGTTTAGTCCGGTTTTATCCGGTTTAAACCGGTTCAATCCGGTTTTATACGTTTTATACCAGTTCATACCGGTTTTATCCGGATTAAACCGGTTTCAACCTGTTCAATCCGGTTTTATCCAGTTTAAACCGGTTCTATCCTGTTCTATCCGGTTGAAACTGGTTTAAAACGGTTCAATCTGGTTTTATCCGGTTTAAACCGGTTCAATCCGGTTTTATCCGGTTTAAACCGGTTTAAACCGGTTCAATCCGGATTTATCCGTTTTAAACCGGTTGTATCCGGTTCTATCCGGTTTAAACCGGTTTAAATCAGTTCATTCCGGATTTATCCGTTTTAAACCGGTTCAATCAGGTCTTATCCGGTTTAAACAGGTTCTATCCGGTTGTATCTGGTTTAAAAGAGTTTAAACTGGTTCAATCCGGTTTTATCTGGTTTAAACCGGTTCAATCTGGTTTTATCCGCTTTAAACCGCTTTAAAACGGTTTAATCCGGTTTTATCCGGTTTAAACCATTTTGAACTGGTTCAATCCGGTTTTATCCGGTTTAAACCGGTTTAAGCCGGTTCATTCCGGTTTTATCAGGTTTAAACCAGTTTAAACTGGTTCAATCCGATTTGATCCTGTTTAAACCAGTTTAAACCGGTTCAATCCGGTTTAATTCGGTTTACACCGGTTCTATCTGGTTCAACATGTTTAAACCAGTTCATTCCGGATTTATCCGGTTTAAACCGGTTATATGCTGTTTATACCAGTTTAATCTGTTCAATCCGGTTTTATCCGGTTTAAACCGGTTTAAGCCGGTTCAATCCGGTTTTCTCCAGTTTTAACCGGCTTAAACCGGTTCAATCCGGTTTTATCAGTTTTAAACCTGTTTAAACCGCTTTAATCCGTTTTTATCCAGTTCAAACCGGTTTAAACCGGTTCTATCCGGTTCTATCCGGTTTAAACCGGTTTAAAACAGTTCATTCCGGATTTATCTGATTTAAACCGGTTTAAATCGGTTCAATCCAGTTTTATCTGGTTTAAAACAGTTTAATCCGGTTCAATCCGGTTTAAACCAGTTCAATCTGGTTTTATCCTGTTTAAACCGGATTGAACCGGTTCAATCCGTATTTATCCGGTTTAAACTGGTTTACACCGGTTCAATCCGGTTTTATCCGGTTTAAACCGGTTCTTTCCGGTTCTATCCGTTTTAAAACGGTTTAAACGAGTTCATTCTGGTTCTATCCGGTTTAAACCGGTTTGAACCTGTTGAATCCGGTTTTATTCGGTTTAAACCGGTTCATTAGGTTTTATCCGGTTTAAACCAGTTTGAACCGGTTCAATCCAGTTTTATCCGGTTTAAACCGGTTCAATCCGGTTTTATCCGTTTTAAACCAGTTCATTCCGGTTTTATCATGTTTAAACCGGTTTCAACCTGTTCAATCCGGTTTTATCCGGTTTAAACTGGTTCAATCCGGTTATATCTGGTTTAAACCAGTTCATTCCGGTTTTATCCGGTTTAAACCGGTTCTCTGCTGTTTATACCAGTTTAATCTGTTCAATCCGGTTTTATCCGGTTTAAACCGGTTTAAGCCGGTTCAATCCGGTTTTCTCCAGTTTTAACTGGCTTAAACCGGTTCAATCCGCTTTTATCCAGTTTAAACCGGTTTTATCTGGTTCTATCCGGTTGAAACTGGTTTAAACCGGTTCAATCCGGTTTTATCCGGTTTACACCAGTTCATTCCGGTTTTACCCGGTGTAAAGCGGTTTGAACCGGTTCAATCCGCTTTTATCCGGTTTACACCGGTTCATTAGGTTTTATCCGGTTTAAACCAGTTTGAAACAGTTCAATCCGGTTTTATCCAGTTTAAACCGGTTCAATCCGGTTTTATCCGTTTTAAACCAGTTCATTCCGGTTTTATCCGGATTAAACTGGTTTCCACCTGTTCAATCCGGTTTTATCCGGTTTAAAACGGTTCTATCCGGTTTTATCTGGTTTAAACCAGTTCATTCCGGTTTTATCCGGTTTAAACCGGTTTGAACCGGTTCAATCCGTTTTTATCCAGTTTAAACCGGTTCTATCCGGTTGAAACCGGTTTAATCCGGTTCAATCTGGTTTTATCCGTTTTAAACCGTTTCAATCCGGTTTTATCCGGTTTAAACCGGTTTAATCCGGTTCAATCCAGTTTTATCCATTTTAAACCGGTTCTATCCGGTTCTATCCGGTTTAAACCGGTTTTATCCGTTTTAAACCGGTTTAAACCGGTTCAATCCGGTTTTATCCGGTTTAAACCGGTTCAATCCGCTTTTATCCGGTTTACACCGGTTCATTAGGTTTTATCCGGTTTAAACCAGTTTGAAACAGTTCAATCCGGTTTTATCCGGTTTAAACCGGTTCAATCCGGTTTTATCCGTTTTAAACCAGTTCATTCCGGTTTTATCCGGATTAAACTGGTTTCAACCTGTTCAATCCGGTTTTATCCGGTTTAAAACGGTTCTATCTGGTTTTATCTGGTTTAAACCAGTTCATTCCGGTTTTATCCGGTTTAAACCGGTTTGAACCGGTTCAATCCGGTTTTATCCAGTTTAAACCGGTTCTATCCGGTTGAAACCGGTTTAATCCGGTTCAATCTGGTTTTATCCAGTTTAAACCGTTTCAATCCGGTTTTATCCGGTTTAAACCGGTTTAAACCGGTTCAATCCAGTTTTATCCATTTTAAACCGGTTCTATCCGGTTCTGTCCGGTTTAAACCAGTTTAAACCAGTTCATTCCGGATTTATCCGGTTTACACCGGTTCAATCAGTTCTTATCCGGTTTAAACAGGTTCTATCCGGTTGTATCTGGTTTTAAAGAGTTTAAACTGGTTCAATCCGGTTTTACCTGGTTTAAACCGGTTCAATCTGGTTTTACCCAGTTTAAACCGCTTTAAAACGCTTTAATCCGGTTTTATCCGGTTTAAACCAGTTCAGTCCGGTTTTATCCGTTTTAAATCGGTTCTATCCGGTTTAAACCAGTTTAAGCCGGTTCATTCCGGTTTTATCAGGTTTAAACCCGTTTAAACCGGTTCAATCCGTTTTTATCCTGTTTAAACCAGTTTAAACCGGTTCAATCCGGTTTTATTCGGTTTACACCGGTTCTATCTGGTTCAAGATGTTCAAACCCGTTCATTCCGGATTTATCCGGTTTAATCCGTTTCTATGCTGTTTATACCAGTTTAATCTGTTCAATCCGGTTTTATCCGGTTTAAACCGGTTTAAGCCGGATCAATCCGGTTTTCTCCAGTTTTAACTGGCTTAAACCGGTTCAATCCGCTTTTATCCAGTTTAAACCAGTTCAATCTGGGTTTATCCGGTTTAAACCGGTTTTATCCGGTTTAGACCTATTTAAACCAGTTCAATCCGGTTTTAATCGGCTTAAACCGGTTCAATCTGGTTTTATCCGGTTTAAACCGCTTTAAAACGGTTTAATCCGGTTTTATCTGGTTTAAACCCGTTTGAACCGGTTCAATCCGGTTTTATCCGGTTTAAACCGGTTCAATCCGGTTTATCTCATTTAAACCGGTTCTATCCATTTCTATCCTTTTTAAATCGGTTTAAACCGGTTCTATCCTGTTCTATCCAGTTCTAACCGGATTAAACCAGTTCAATCCGGTTTTATCCGGTTTAAACCGGTTCTATCCATTTCCATCTGGTTTAAACGGGTTTAAACTGGTTTAATCCGGTTTTATCCGGTTTAAACCGGTTCTATCCGGTTGAAACTGTATTAAACCGGTTCAATCCGGTTTTATCCAGTTTAAACCGGTTCAGTCTGGTTTTATCCGGTTTAAACCGTTTTAAACCGGTTCAATCCAGTTTTATCCGGTTTAAACCGGTTCTATGCGGTTTATACCAGTTTAAGCCGGTTCATTCCGGTTTTATCCGGTTTAAACCGGTTCTATCCGGTTGAAACTGTATTAAACCGGTTAATTCCGGTTTTATCCAGTTTAAACCGGTTCATTCTGGTTTTATCCTGTTTAAACCGGTTTACACCGGTTGAATCCGGTTTTATCCGGTTTAAACCGGTTCTATCCGTTTTAAACCGGTTTAAACCAGTTCATTCCGGTTCCATCCGGTTTAAACTGGTTTGAACCGGTTCAATCCGGTTTTATTCGGTTTAAACTGGTTTAAGCCGGTTAAATCCGGTTTTATCCGGTTTAAACCGGTTCAATCCGGTTTTATCCATTTTATACCTGTTCATACCGGTTTTATCCGGATTAAAAAGGTTTCAACCTGTTCAATCCGGTTTTATCCGTTTTAAACCGGTTCAATCCGGTTTTATCTGGTTTAAACCAGTTCATTTCGGTTTTATCCGGTTTAAACCAGTTTGAACTGGTTTAATCCGGTTTTATCCGGTTTAAACCGGTTTAAACCAGTTCAATCCGGTTTTATCCGTTTTAAACCGGTTCTATCCGGTTGTATCCGGTTTAAACCGGTTTAAATCAGTTCATTCCGGATTTATCCATTTTAAACCGGTTCAATCAGGTCTTATCCGGTTTAAACAAGTTCTATCCGGTTGTATCTGGTTTAAAAGAGTTTAAACTGGTTCAATCCGGTTTTATCTGGTTTAAACCGGTTCAATCTGGTTTTATCCGCTTTAAACCGCTTTAAAACGGTTTAATCCGGTTTTATCCGGTTTAAACCACTTTGAACTGGTTCAATCCGGTTTTATCCGGTTTAAACCGGTTCAATCCGGTTTTATCCGGTTTAAACCGGTTCTATCCGTTTTAAACCAGTTTAAGCCGGTTCATTCAGGTTTTATCAGGTTTAAACAAGTTCAAACCGGTTCAATCCAGTTTTATTCGGTTTACACCGGTTCTATGCTGTTTATACCAGTTTAAGCCGGTTTAAACCGGTTCTATCCGGTTGAAACTGTATTAAACCGGTTAATTCCGGTTTTATCCAATTTAAACCGGTTCATTCTGGTTTTATCCTGTTTAAACCGGTTTACACCGGTTGAATCCGGTTTTATCCGGTTTAAACCGGTTCTATCCGTTTTAAACCGGTTTAAACCAGTTCATTCCGGTTCCATCCGGTTTAAACTGGTTTGAACCGGTTCAATCCGGTTTTATTCGGTTTAAACTGGTTTAAGCCGGTTAAATCCGGTTTTATCCGGTTTAAACCAGTTCAATCCGGTTTTATCCATTTTATACCTGTTCATACCGGTTTTATCCGGATTAAAAAGGTTTCAACCTGTTCAATCCAGTTTTATCCGGTTTAAACCGGTTTAAGCCGGTTCAATCCGGTTTTCTCCAGTTTTAACCGGCTTAAACCGGTTCAATCCGGTTTTATCCACTTTAAACCGGTTCAGTCTGGTTTTATCCAGTTTAAACCGGTTTAAACCGGTTCAATCCGGTTTTATCCGGTTTAAACCGGTTCTATGCTGTTTATACCAGTTTAAGCCGGTTCAATCCGGTTTTATCTGGTTTAAACCGGTTTAAGCCGGTTCATTCTGGTTTTATCCAGTTTAAACCGGTTTACACCGGTTGAATCCGCATTTATCCGGTTTACACCGGTTCATTAGGTTTTTTCCGGTTTAAACCAGTTTGAACTGGTTCAATCCGGTTTTATCCGGTTTAAACCGGTTGAATCGGGCTTTATCCGTTTTAAACCAGTTCATTCCGGTTTTATCCGGATTAAACTGGTTTCAACCTGTTCAATCCGGTTTTATCCGGTTTAAAACGGTTCTATCCGGTTTTATCTGGTTTAAACCGGTTCATTCCGGTTTTATCCGGTTTAAACCGGTTTGAACCGGTTCAATCCGGTTTTATCCAGTTTAAACCGCTTGTATCCGGTTCTATCCGTTTGAAACCGGTTTAATCCGGTTCAATCCGTTTTTATCCGGTTTAAACCGTTTCAATCCGGTTTTATCCGGTTTAAACCTCTTTAAACCGGTTCAGTCCGGTTTTTTCCATTTTAAACCGGTTCTATCAGGTTCTATCCGTTTTAAACCGGTTTAAACCAGTTCATTCCGGATTTATCCGGTTTACACCGGTTCAATCAGTTCTTATCCGGTTTAAACAGGTTCTATCCGGTTGTATCTGGTTTTAAAGAGTTTAAACTGGTTCAATCCGGTTTTATCTGGTTTAAACCAGTTCAGTCCGGTTTTATCCGTTTTAAATCGGTTCTATCCGGTTTAAACCAGTTTAAGCCGGTTCATTCCGGTTTTATCAGGTTTAAACTCGTTTAAACCGGTTCAATCCGTTTTTATCCTGTTTAAACCAGTTTAAACCGGTTCAATCCGGTTTTATTCGGTTTACACCGGTTCTATCTGGTTCAACATGCTCAAACCCGTTCATTCCGGATTTATCCGGTTTAAACCGGTTCTATGCTGTTTATACCAGTTTAATCTGTTCAATCCAGTTTTATCCGGTTTAAACCGGTTTAAGCCGGTTCAATCCGGTTTTCTCCAGTTTTAACTGGCTTAAACCGGTTCAATCCGCTTTTATCCAGTTTAAACCGGTTCTATCTGGTTCTATCTGGTTGAAACCGGTTTAAACCGGTTCAATCCAGTTTTATCCGGTTTAAACCGTTTCATTCCGGTTTCATCCGGTTTGAACCGGTTTAAACCGCTTTAAACCAGTTCTATCCGGTTTTATCCGGTTTATACCGGTTCTATCCGGTTCAATCCGGTTTAAAACGGTTTAAACCGGTTCTATCCGGTTTTATCCGGTTTAAACCGGTTCAATCCGTTTTGATCCAGTTTAAACCGGTTCAATCCGGTTTTATCTGGTTTAAACCAGTTCATTCCGGTTTTACCCGGTGTAAACCGGTTTGAACCGGTTCAATCCGGATTTATCCGGTTTAAACCGGTTTAAGCCGGTTCAATCAGGTCTTATCCGGTTTAAAGAGGTTCTATCCGGTTCTATCTGGTTTAAACCAGTTTAAACTGGTTCAGTCTGGTTTTATCTGGTTTAAACCGGTTCAATCTGATTTTATCCGGTTTAAACCTGTTTTATCCGGTTTAAACTGGTTTGAACCGGTTCAATCCGGTTTTATTCGGTTTAAACCGGTTTAAGCCGGTTCAATCCGGCTTTATCTGGTTTAAACTGGTTCAATCCGGTTTTATCCTGTTTAAACCGGTTCAATCCGCTTTTATCCTGTTTAAACCGGTTCATTCGGTTTTGTCCGGTTTAAACCAGTTTGAACCAGTTCAATCCGGTTCAATCCGGTTTTAACCGGTTCAATCCGGTTTTATACGTTTTATACCAGTTCATACCGGTTTTATCCGGATTAAACCGGTTTCAACCTGTTCATTCCGGTTTTATCCGGTTTAAACCGGTTCAATCCGGTTTTATCTGGTTTAAACCAGTTCATTCCGGTTTTATCCGGTTTAAACCAGTTTGAACCGGTTTAGTCCGGTTTTATCCGGTTTAAACCATTTTGAACTGGTTCAATCCGATTTTATCCGGTTTAAACCGGTTCTATGCTGTTTATACCAGTTTAATCTGTTCAATCCGGTTTTATCTGGTTTAAACCAGTTCATTCCGGTTTTATCCGGTTTAAACCAGTTTGAACCAGTTCATTCCGGTTTTATCCGGTTTAAACCAGTTTGAACCGGTTTAGTCCGGTTTTATCCGGTTTAAACCAGTTTGAACCGGTTTAGTCCGGTTTTATCCGGTTTAAACCATTTTGAACTGGTTCAATCCAGTTTTATCCGGTTTAAACCGTTTCATTCCTTTTTCATCCGGTTTGAACCGGTTTAAACCGCTTTAAACCAGTTCTATCCGGTTTTATCCGGTTTATACCGGTTCTATCCAGTTCAATCCGGTTTAAAACGGTTTAAACCGGATCAATCCGTTTTGATCCAGTTTAAACCGGTTCAATCCGGTTTTATCTGGTTTAAACCAGTTCATTCCGGTTTTACCCGGTGTAAACCGGTTTGAACCGGTTCAATCCGGATTTATCCGGTTTAAACCGGTTTAAGCCGGTTCAATCAGGTCTTATTCGGTTTAAAGAGGTTCTATCCGGTTCTATCTGGTTTAAACCAGTTTAAACTGGTTCAATCTGGTTTTATCTGGTTTAATCCGGTTCAATCTGATTTTATCCGGTTGAAACCTGTTTTATCCGGTTTAAACTGGTTTGAACCGGGTCAATCCGGTTTTATTCGGTTTAAACCGGTTTAAGCCGGTTCAATCCGGCTTTATCTGTTTTAAACCGGTTCAATCCGGTTTTATACGTTTTATACCAGTTCATACCGGTTTTATCCGGATTAAACCGGTTTCAACCTGTTCAATCCGGTTTTATCCGGTTTAAACCGGTTCAATCCGGTTTTATCTGGTTTAAACCAGTTCATTCCGGTTTTATCCAGTTTAAACCTGTTCAGTCCGGTTTTATCCGGTTTAAACCGGTTCTATCCGGTTTAAACCAGTTTAAGCAGGTTCATTCCGGTTTTATCAGGTTTAAACCAGTTTAAACCGGTTCAATCCGATTTTTTCCTGTTTAAACCAGTTTAAACCGGTTCAATCCAGTTTTATTCGGTTTACACCGGTTCTATCTGGTTCAACATGTTTAAACCAGTTCATTCCGGATTTATCTGGTTTAAACCGGTTCTATGCTGTTTATACCAGTTTAATCTGTTCAATCCGGTTTTATCCGGTTTAAACCGGTTTAAGCCGGTTCAATCCGGTTTTCTCCAGTTTTAACTGGCTTAAACCGGTTCAATCCGCTTTTATCCAGTTTAAACCGGTTCTATCTGGTTCTATCTGGTTGAAACCAGTTTAAACCCGTTCAATCCAGTTTTATCCGGTTTAAATCGGTTTGTACCGGTTCAGTCCGGTTTTATCCGGTTTATACCGGTTTGAACAGGTTCAATCCGGTTTAATCCAGTTTAAACCTGTTCAATCCGGTTTTCTCCGGTTTAAACCGGTTTAAACCGATTCAATCCGTTTTTATCCGGTTTAAACCTGTTCAATCCGGTTTTATCCGGTTTAAACCTGTTCAATCCGGTTTTATCCGGTTTAAACCGGTTTAGCCCGGTTCTATCCGGTTTAAACCGGTTTAAACCAGTTCAATCCGGTTTTATCCTGTTTAAACCGGTTTAAGCCGGTTCAATCCGGTTTTATCCGGTTTAAACCGGTTCAATCCGGTTTTATCCGGTTTAAACCGGTTCTATTCGTTTCTATCTGGTTTAAACCAGTTTAAACTGGTTCAATCCGGTTTTATCCATTTTAAACCGGTTCAATCTGGTTTTATCCGGTTTACATTGGTTAAATTTGGTTTTATCCGGTTTAAACCGGTTTTATCTGATTTAAACCGGTTTAATCCAGTTCAATCCGGTTTTATCCGGTTTAAACCGTTTCTATCCGGTTCTATCCGTTTTAAACCGGTTTAAACCTGTTCATTCCGGTTTTATCCGGTTTAAACCGGTTTGAACCGGTTCAATCCGGTTTTATCCGGTTTAAACCAGTTTAAGCCGGTTCAATCCGGTTTTATCCAGTTTAAACCGGTTCTATCCGGTTCTATCCGTTTGAAACCAGTTTAAACCGGTTCAATCCGGTTTTATCCGGTTTAAACCGGTTCATTCCGGTTTTATCCGGTGAAAACCGGTTTGAAACGGTTCAATCCGGTTTTGTACGGTTTAAACCGCTTCTATCCGGTTTTATCCGGTTTAAACCGGTTCACTCCAGTTTTGTCCGGTTTAAACCGTTTTGAACCGGTTCAATCCGGTTTTATCTGGTTTAAACCGGTTCAATCTGGTTTTATCCGGTTTAAACCGGTTTTATCCGGTTTAGACCGGTTTAAACCAGTTCAATCCGGTTTTAATCAGCGTAAACCGGTTCAATCTGGTTTTATCCGGTTTAAACCACTTTAAAACGGTTTAATCCTGTTTTATCTGGTTTAAACCCGTTTGAACCGGTTCAATCCGGTTTTATCCGGTTTAAACCGGGTCAATCCGGTTTTATCTAGTTTAAACCGGTTCTATCTGTTTCTATCCTGTTTAAATCGGTTTAAACCGGTTCTATCCTGTTCTATCCAGTTCTAACCGGATTAAACCAGTTCAATCCGGTTTTATCCGGTTTAAACCGGTTCTATCCATTTCCATCTGGTTTGAACGGGTTTAAACTGGTTCAATCCAGTTTTATCCGGTTTAAACCGGTTTAAACCGGGTCAATCCGATTTTATCCGTTTTAAACTTGTTCAATGCAGTTTTCTCCAGTTTAAACCGGTTTAAACCGATTCAATCCGTTTTTATCCGGTTTAAACCTGTTCAATCCGGTTTTATCCGGTTTAAACCTGTTCAATCCGGTTTTGTCCGGTTTAAACCGGTTTATCCCAGTTCTATCCGGTTTAAACCGGTTTAAACCGGTTCAATCCGGTTTTATCCGGTTTAAACCGGTTCTATCCATTTCCATCTGGTTTGAACGGGTTTAAACTGGTTCAATCCGGTTTTATCCGGTTTAAACCGGTTTAAACCGGATCAATCCGATTTTATCCGGTTTAAACCTGTTTTGTCCGTTTTAAACCGGTTTAATCCAGTTCAATCCGATTTTATGCGGTTTAAACCGGTTTAAACCGGATCAATCCGGTTTTATGTGGGTTAAATCGGTTCTATCCGCTTCTATCTGGTTTAAACTGGTTTAAACCGGTTCAATCCGGTTTTATACGGTTTAAGCCGGTTCTATCCAGTTGAAACCGTTTTAAACCGGTTCAATCCAGTTTAAACCGTCTCTATCCGGTTGAAACTGTATTAAACCGGTTCAATCCGGTTTTATCCAGTTTAAACCGGTTCAGTCTGGTTTTATCCGGTTTAAAACGTTTTAAACCAGTTCAATCCGGTTTTATCCAGTTTAAACCGGTTCTATGCTGTTTATACCAGTTTAAGCCGGTTCAATCCGGTTTTATCCGGTATAAACCGGTTTAAGCCGGTTCATTCTGGTTTTATCCAGTTTAAACTGGTTTACACCGGTTGCATCCGGTTTTATCTGGTTTAAACCGGTTCTGTCCGGTTCTATCCTTTTTAAACCGGTTTAAAGCAGTTCATTCCGGTTCCATCCGGTTTAAACTGGTTTGAACCGGTTCAATCCGGTTTTATTCGGTTTAAACCGGTTTAAGCCGGTTAAATCCGGTTTTGTCCGGTTTAAACCGCTTCAATCCGGTTTTATCCGTTTTATACCAGTTCATACCGGTTTTATCCGGATTAAACCGGTTTCAACCGGTTCAATCCGGTTTTATCCGTTTTAAACCGGTTCAATCCGGTTTTATCTGGTTTAAACCAGTTCATTCCGGTTTTATCCGGTTTAAACCAGTTTGAACTGGTTTAATCCGGTTTTATCCGGTTTAAACCGGTTTAAGCCGGTTCAATCCGGTTTTATCCAGTTTAAACCGGTTCTATCCGCTTCTATCCGGTTGAAACCGGTTTAAAACGGTTCAATCTGGTTTTATCCGGTTTAAACCGGTTCAATCCTGTTTTATCCGGTTTAAACCGGTTTAAACCAGTTCAATCCGGTTTTATCCGTTTTAAAATGGTTCTATCCGGTTCTATCCGGTTTAAACCGGTTTAAATCAGTTCATTCCGGATTTATCCGTTTTAAACCGGTTCAATCAGGTCTTATCCGGTTTAAACAAGTTCTATCCGGTTGTATCTGGTTTAAAAGAGTTTAAACTGGTTCAATCCGGTTTTATCTGGTTTAAACCGGTTCAATCTGGTTTTATCCGCTTTAAACCGCTTTAAAACGGTTTAATCCGGTTTTATCCGGTTTAAACCACTTTGAACTGGTTCAATCCGGTTTTATCCGGTTTAAACCGGTTCAATCCGGTTTTATCCGGTTTAAACCGGTTCTATCCGGTTTAAACCAGTTTAAGCAGGTTCATTCCGGTTTTATCAGGTTTAAACCAGTTTAAACCGGTTCAATCCGATTTTTTCCTGTTTAAACCAGTTTAAACCGGTTCAATCCAGTTTTATTCGGTTTACACCAGTTCTATCTGGTTCAACATGTTTAAACCAGTTCATTCCGGATTTATACGGTTTAAACCGGTTCTATGCTGTTTATACCAGTTTAATCTGTTCAATCCGGTTTTATCCGGTTTAAACCGGTTTAAGCCAGTTCAATCCGGTTTTCTCCAGTTTTAACCGGCTTAAACCGGTTCAATCCGTTTTTATCCAGTTTAAACCGGTTCAGTCTGGTTTTATCCAGCTTAAACCGGTTTAAACCGGTTCAATCCTGTTTTATCCGGTTTAAACCGGTTTAAACCAGTTCAATCCGGTTTTATCCGTTTTAAAATGGTTCTATCCGGTTCTATCCGGTTTAAACCGGTTTACATCAGTTCATTCCGGATTTATCCGTTTTAAACCGGTTCAATCAGGTCTTATCCGGTTTAAACAAGTTCTATCCGGTTGTATCTGGTTTAAAAGAGTTTAAACTGGTTCAATCCGGTTTTATCTGGTTTAAACCGGTTCAATCTGGTTTTATCCGCTTTAAACCGCTTTAAAACGGTTTAATCCGGTTTTATCCGGTTTAAACCACTTTGAACTGGTTCAGTCCGGTTTTATCCGGTTTAAACCGGTTCAATCCGGTTTTATCCGGTTTAAACTGGTTCTATCCGGTTTAAACCAGTTTAAGCAGGTTCATTCCGGTTTTATCACGTTTAAACCAGTTTAAACCGGTTCAATCCGATTTTTTCCTGTTTAAACCAGTTTAAACCGGTTCAATCCAGTTTTATTCGGTTTACACCGGTTCTATCTGGTTCAACATGTTTAAACCAGTTCATTCCGGATTTATACGGTTTAAACCGGTTCTATGCTGTTTATACCAGTTTAATCTGTTCAATCCGGTTTTATCCGGTTTAAACCGGTTTAAGCCAGTTCAATCCGGTTTTCTCCAGTTTTAACCGGCTTAAACCGGTTCAATCCGTTTTTATCCAGTTTAAACCGGTTCAGTCTGGTTTTATCCAGCTTAAACCGGTTTAAACCGGTTCAATCCGGTTTTATCCGGTTTAAACCGGTTCTATGCTGTTTATACCAGTTTAAGCCGGTTCAATCCGGTTTTATCTGGTTTAAACCGGTTTAAGCCGGTTCATTCTGGTTTTATCCAGTTTAAACCGGTTTACACCGGTTGAAACCGGTTTTATCCGGTTTAAACCGGTTTTATGCGGTTCTATCCGTTTTAAACCAGTTTAAACCAGTTCATTCCGGTTCTATCCGGTTTAAACCGGTTTGAACCGGTTTAATCCGGTTTTATTCGGTTTAAACCGGTTTAAGCCGGTTCAATCCGGTTTTATCCGGTTTAAACCGGTTCAATCCGGTTTTATCCGGTTTAAACCGGTTCAATCCGCTTTTATACGGTTTACACCGGTTCATTAGGTTTTATCCGGTTTAAACCAGTTTGAACCGGTTCAATCAGGTTTTATCCGGTTTAAACCGGTTCAATCTGGTTTTATCCATTTTAAACCAGTTCATTCCGGTTTTATCTGGATTAAACTGGTTTCAACCTGTTCAATCCGGTTTTATCTGGTTTAAAACAGTTCTATCCGGTTTTATCTGGTTAAAACCAGTTCATTCCGGTTTTATCCGGTTTAAACCGGTTTGAACCGGTTCAATCCGGTTTTATCCAGTTTAAACCGGTTCTATCCGGTTCTATCCGGTTGAAACCGGTTTAATCCGGTTCAATCTGGTTTTATACGGTTTAAACCGGTTCAATCCGGTTTTATCCGGTTTAAACCGGTTTAAACAGGTTCAATCCGGTTTTATCCGTTTTAAACGGGTTCTATCCGGTTCTATCCGGCTTAAACCGGTTTAAACCAGTTCATTCCGGATTTATCCGGTTTACACCGGTTCAATCAGTTCTTATCCAGTTTAAACAGGTTCTATCCGGTTGTATCTGGTTTTAAAGAGTTTAAACTGGTTCAATCCGGTTTTATCTGGTGTAAACCGGTTCAATCTGGTTTTATCCAGTTTAAACCGCTTTAAAACGCTTTAATCCGGTTTTATCCGGTTTAAACCGTTTCAATCCGGTTTTATATCGTTTAAACCGGTTCTATCCGGTTCTGTCCTGTTTAAACCGGTTTAAACCGGTTCTATCCTGTTCTATCCTGTTTAAACAGGATTAAACCAGTTCAATCCGGTTTTATCCGGTTTAAACCGGTTCTATCCGGTTCAATACGGTTTAAATCGGTTTAAACCGGTTCTATCCGGTTTTATCCGGTTTACACTGGTTCTATCTGGTTCTACCAGTTTAAACCAGTTCTTTCCGTATTTATCCGGTTTAAACTGGTTTAAGCCGGTTCAATCCAGTTTTATCCGGTTTAAACCGGTTCAATCTGGTTTTATCCGGATTAAACCGGTGGAAATCAGTTCAATCCGTTTTTATGCGGTTTAGACCAGTTCAAACCGGTTCAATCCGGTTTTCTCCGGTTTAAACCGGTTCTATCCGGTACTATCCGGTTTCAACCGGTTTAAGCCAGTTCATTCCGGATTTATCCGGTTTAAACCGGTTTAAACGGGTTCAATCCAGTTTTATCCGGTTCCAACCGGATCAATTCGGTTTTATCCGGTTTAAACCAGTTCTACCCGGTTCTATCCGGTTTAAACCGGTTTAACCCAGTTCTATCCGGTTTAAACCGGTTTAAACCGGTTAAATCCGATTTTATCCGGTTTAAAACGGTTCAAACCGGTTTTATCCAGGTTAAGCCGGTTTAATCCGGTTTTATCCGGTTTAAACCGATTCAATCTGGTTTTATCCGGTTTAAACCGGTTTAATCCTGTTCAATCCGTTTTTTTCTGGTTTAAAGCAGTTTAAACCAGTTCATTCCAGTTTTATCCGGTTTAAACCGGTTCAATCTGGTTTTATCCGGTTTAAACCGGTTTAAACCGGTTCAATCCGGTTTTATCCAGTTTAAACCGGTTATATCCGGTTCTATCCGGTTTAAACCGGTTTAATCCGGTTTAATCCGGTTTTATCCGGCTTAAACCGGGTCAATCTGGTTTTATCCTGTTTAAACTGTTTTAATTTGGTTTTATCCGGTTTAAACCGGTTCTATCCGTTTCTATGTGGTTTAAACCGGTTTAAACTTGTTCAATCCGGTTTTATCCGTTTTAAACCGGTTCTATCCGGTTCTATCCGGTTTAAACCGGTTCAAACCAGTTCATTCCGGATTTATCCGGTTTACACCGGTTCAATCAGTTCTTATCCGGTTTAAACATGTTCTATCCGGTTGTATCTGGTTTTAAAGAGTTTAAACTGGTTCAATCCGGTTTTATCTGGTTTAAACCGGTTCAATCTGGTTTTATCCAGTTTAAACCGCTTTAAAACGCTTTAATCCGGTTTTATCCGGTATAAACCGGTTCAGTCCGGTTTTATCCGTTTTAAACCGGTTCTATCCGGTTTAAACCCGTTTAAACCGGTTCAATCCGTTTTAATCCTGTTTAAACCAGTTTAAACCGGTTCAATCCGGTTTTATTCGGTTTACAACGGTTCTATCTGGTTCAACATGTTCAACCCAGTTCATTCCGGATTTATCCAGTTTAAACCGGTTCTATGCTGTTTATACCAGTTTAAACTGTTCAATCCGGTTTTATCCGGTTTAAACCGGTTTAAGCCGGTTCAATCCGGTTTTCTCCAGTTTTAACTGGCTTAAACCGGTTCAATCCGCTTTTATCCAGTTTAAACCGGTTCTATCTGGTTCTATCTTGTTTAAACCGGTTTAAACCGGTTCAATCCAGTTTTATCCGGTTTAAACCGTTTCATTCCGGTTTCATCCGGTTTGAACCGGTTTAAACCGCTTTAAACCAGTTCTATGCGGTTTTATCCAGTTTATACCGGTTCTATCCGGTTCAATCCGGTTTAAAACGGTTTAAACCGGTTCTATCCAGTTTTATCTGGTTTAAACTGGTTCAATCCGTTTTTATCCAGTTTAAACCGGTTCTATCCGGTTGTATCCGGTTTAAACCAGTTCATTCCGGTTTTACCCGGTGTAAACCGGTTTGAACCGGTTCAATCCGGATTTATCCAGTTTAAACCGGTTTAAGCCGGTTCAATCAGGTCTTATCCGGTTTAAAGAGGTTCTATCCGGTTCTATCTGGTTTAAACCAGTTTAAACTGGTTCAATCTGGTTTTATCTGGTTTAAACCGGTTCAATCTGATTTTATCCGGTTTAAACCTGTTTTATCCGGTTTAAACTGGTTTGAACCGGTTCAATCCGGTTTTATTCGGTTTAAACCGGTTCTATCTGGTACTATCCGGTTTCAACCGGTTTAAGCCAGTTCATTCCGGATTTATCCGGTTTAAACCGGTTTAAACCGGTTCAATCCAGTTTTATCCGGTTCCAACCGGATCAATTCGGTTTTATCCGGTTTAAACCAGTTCTACCCGGTTCTATCCGGTTTAAACCGGTTTAACCCAGTTCTATCCGATTTAAACCGGTTTAAACCGGTTCAATCCGATTTTATCCGGTTTAAACCGGTTCAATCCGCATTTATCCAGTTTAAGCCGGTTCAATCCGGTTTTATCCAGTTTAAACCGATTCAATCTGGTTTTATCCAGTTTAAACCGGTTTAATCCTGTTCAATCCGTTTTTTTCTGGTTTAAACCAGTTTAAACCAGTTCATTCCAGTTTTATCCGGTTTAAACCGGTTCAATCCGGTTTATCAAGTTTAAACAGGTTTAAACCAGTTCAATCCGGTTTTATCCGGCTTAAACCGGGTCAATCTGGTTTTATCCTGTTTAAACTGGTTTAATTTGGTTTTATCTGGTTTAAACCGGTTCTATCCGTTTCTATGTGGTTTAAACCGATTTAAATTAGTTCAATCCGGTTTTATCCGTTTTAAACCGGTTCTATCCGGTTCTATCCGGTTTACACCGGTTCAATCAGTTCTTATCCGGTTTAAACAGGTTCTATCCGGTTGTATCTGGTTTTAAAGAGTTTAAACTGGTTCAATCCGGTTTTATCTGGTTTAAACCGGTTCAATCTGGTTTTATCCAGTTTAAACCGGTTTGAAACGGTTCAATCCGGTTTTATATGGTTTAAACCGGTTCTATCCGGTTTTATCCGGTTTAAACCGGTTCACTCCGGTTTTATCCGGTTTAAACCGGTTTGAACCGGTTCAATCCGCTTTTATCCGGCTTAAACCGGGTCAATCTGGTTTTATCCTGTTTAAACTGGTTTAATTTGGTTTTATCCGGTTTAAACAGGTTCTATCCGGTTCTATCCGGTTGAAACCAGTTTAAACCAGTTCAATCTGGTTTTATCCGGTTTAAACCAGTTCAATCCTGTTTTATCCGGTTTAAACCAGTTCTATCTGTTTCTATACAGTTGAAACCAGTTTAAACCGGTTCAATCAGGTTTTATCCGGTTTAAACCGGTTCTATCCGGTTTTATCCGGTTTAAACCGGTTTAAACCGGTTCAATCCGGTTTTATCCGTTTTAAACGGGTTCTATCCGGTTCTATCCGGCTTAAACCGGTTTAAACCAGTTCATTCCGGATTTATCCGGTTTACACCGGTTCAATCAGTTCTTATCCGGTTTAAACAGGTTCTATCCGGTTGTATCTGGTTTTAAAGAGTTTAAACTGGTTCAATCCGGTTTTATCTGGTGTAAACCGGTTCAATCTGGTTTTATCCAGTTTAAACCGCTTTAAAACGCTTTAATCCGGTTTTATCCGGTTTAAACCGGTTCTATGCTGTTTATACCAGTTTAATCTGTTCAATCCGGTTTAATCCGGTTTAAACCGGTTTAAGCCGGTTCAATCCGGTTTTCTCCAGTTTAAATCGGTTCTATCCGTTTTTATCCTGTTTAAACCGGTTTAAACCGGTTCAATCCGATTTTATTCGTTTTAAACCGGTTCAATCCTGTTTTATCCGGTTTTATCCGGTTTAAACCGTTTCAATCCGGTTTTATATCGTTTAAACCGGTTCTATCCGGTTCTGTCCTGTTTAAACCGGTTTAAACCGGTTCTATCCTGTTCTATCCTGTTTAAACAGGATTAAACCAGTTCAATCCGGTTTTATCCGGTTTAAACCGGTTCTATCCGGTTCAATACGGTTTAAATCGGTTTAAACCGGTTCTATCCGGTTTTATTCGGTTTACACTGGTTCTATCTGGTTCTACCAGTTTAAACCAGTTCTTTCTGTATTTATCCGGTTTAAACTGGTTTAAGCCGGTTCAATCCAGTTTTATCCAGTTTAAACCGGTTCAATCTGGTTTTATCCGGATTAAACCGGTGGAAATCAGTTCAATCCGTTTTTATGCGGTTTAGACCAGTTCAAACCGGTTCAATCCGGTTTTCTCCGGTTTAAACCGGTTCTATCCGGTACTATCCGGTTTCAACCGGTTTAAGCCAGTTCATTCCGGATTTATCCGGTTTAAACCGGTTTAAACGGGTTCAATCCAGTTTTATCCGGTTCCAACCGGATCAATTCGGTTTTATCCGGTTTAAACCAGTTCTACCCTGTTCTATCCGGTTTAAACCGGTTTAACCCAGTTCTATCCGGTTTAAACCGGTTTAAACCGGTTAAATCCGATTTTATCCGGTTTAAAACGGTTCAAACCGGTTTTATCCAGGTTAAGCCGGTTCAATCCGGTTTTATCCGGTTTAAACCGATTCAATCTGGTTTTATCCGGTTTAAACCGGTTTAATCCTGTTCAATCCGTTTTTTTCTGGTTTAAAGCAGTTTAAACCAGTTCATTCCAGTTTTATCCGGTTTAAACCGGTTCAATCTGGTTTTATCCGGTTTAAACCGGTTTAAACCGGTTCAATCCGGTTTTATCCAGTTTAAACCGGTTATATCCGGTTCTATCCGGTTTAAACCGGTTTAATCCGGTTTAATCCGGTTTTATCCGGCTTAAACCGGGTCAATCTGGTTTTATCCTGTTTAAACTGTTTTAATTTGGTTTTATCCGGTTTAAACCGGTTCTATCCGTTTCTATGTGGTTTAAACCGGTTTAAACTTGTTCAATCCGGTTTTATCCGTTTTAAACCGGTTCTATCCGGTTCTATCCGGTTTAAACCGGTTCAAACCAGTTCATTCCGGATTTATCCGGTTTACACCGGTTCAATCAGTTCTTATCCGGTTTAAACATGTTCTATCCGGTTGTATCTGGTTTTAAAGAGTTTAAACTGGTTCAATCCGGTTTTATCTGGTTTAAACCGGTTCAATCTGGTTTTATCCAGTTTAAACCGCTTTAAAACGCTTTAATCCGGTTTTATCCGGTATAAACCGGTTCAGTCCGGTTTTATCCGTTTTAAACCGGTTCTATCCGGTTTAAACCCGTTTAAACCGGTTCAATCCGTTTTAATCCTGTTTAAACCAGTTTAAACCGGTTCAATCCGGTTTTATTCGGTTTACAACGGTTCTATCTGGTTCAACATGTTCAACCCAGTTCATTCCGGATTTATCCAGTTTAAACCGGTTCTATGCTGTTTATACCAGTTTAAACTGTTCAATCCGGTTTTATCCGGTTTAAACCGGTTTAAGCCGGTTCAATCCGGTTTTCTCCAGTTTTAACTGGCTTAAACCGGTTCAATCCGCTTTTATCCAGTTTAAACCGGTTCTATCTGGTTCTATCTTGTTTAAACCGGTTTAAACCGGTTCAATCCAGGTTTATCCGGTTTAAACCGTTTCATTCCGGTTTCATCCGGTTTGAACCGGTTTAAACCGCTTTAAACCAGTTCTATGCGGTTTTATCCAGTTTATACCGGTTCTATCCGGTTCAATCCGGTTTAAAACGGTTTAAACCGGTTCTATCCAGTTTTATCCGGTTTAAACTGGTTCAATCCGTTTTTATCCAGTTTAAACCGGTTCTATCCGGTTGTATCCGGTTTAAACCAGTTCATTCCGGTTTTACCCGGTGTAAACCGGTTTGAACCGGTTCAATCCGGATTTATCCAGTTTAAACCGGTTTAAGCCGGTTCAATCAGGTCTTATCCGGTTTAAAGAGGTTCTATCCGGTTCTATCTGGTTTAAACCAGTTTAAACTGGTTCAATCTGGTTTTATCTGGTTTAAACCGGTTCAATCTGATTTTATCCGGTTTAAACCTGTTTTATCCGGTTTAAACTGGTTTGAACCGGTTCAATCCGGTTTTATTCGGTTTAAATCGGTTCTATCTGGTACTATCCGGTTTCAACCGGTTTAAGCCAGTTCATTCCGGATTTATCCGGTTTAAACCGGTTTAAACCGGTTCAATCCAGTTTTATCCGGTTCCAACCGGATCAATTCGGTTTTATCCGGTTTAAACCAGTTCTACCCGGTTCTATCCGGTTTAAACCGGTTTAACCCAGTTCTATCCGATTTAAACCGGTTTAAACCGGTTCAATCCGATTTTATCCGGTTTAAACCGGTTCAATCCGCATTTATCCAGTTTAAGCCGGTTCAATCCGGTTTTATCCAGTTTAAACCGATTCAATCTGGTTTTATCCGGTTTAAACCGGTTTAATCCTGTTCAATCCGTTTTTTTCTGGTTTAAACCAGTTTAAACCAGTTCATTCCAGTTTTATCCGGTTTAAACCGGTTCAATCCGGTTTATCAAGTTTAAACAGGTTTAAACCAGTTCAATCCGGTTTTATCCGGCTTAAACCGGGTCAATCTGGTTTTATCCTGTTTAAACTGGTTTAATTTGGTTTTATCTGGTTTAAACCGGTTCTATCCGTTTCTATGTGGTTTAAACCGATTTAAATTAGTTCAATCCGGTTTTATCCGTTTTAAACCGGTTCTATCCGGTTCTATCCGGTTTACACCGGTTCAATCAGTTCTTATCCGGTTTAAACAGGTTCTATCCGGTTGTATCTGGTTTTAAAGAGTTTAAACTGGTTCAATCCGGTTTTATCTGGTTTAAACCGGTTCAATCTGGTTTTATCCAGTTTAAACCGGTTTGAAACGGTTCAATCCGGTTTTATATGGTTTAAACCGGTTCTATCCGGTTTTATCCGGTTTAAACCGGTTCACTCCGGTTTTATCCGGTTTAAACCGGTTTGAACCGGTTCAATCCGGTTTTATCCGGCTTAAACCGGGTCAATCTGGTTTTATCCTGTTTAAACTGGTTTAATTTGGTTTTATCCGGTTTAAACAGGTTCTATCCGGTTCTATCCGGTTGAAACCAGTTTAAACCAGTTCAATCTGGTTTTATCCGGTTTAAACCAGTTCAATCCTGTTTTATCCGGTTTAAACCAGTTCTATCTGTTTCTATACAGTTGAAACCAGTTTAAACCGGTTCAATCAGGTTTTATCCGGTTTAAACCGGTTCTATCCGGTTGAAACCGTATTAAACCGGTACAATCCGGTTTTATCCGGTTTAAACCGGTTCAGTCTGGTTTTATCCGGTTTAAACCGGTTTAAACCGGTTCAATCCGATTTTATCCGGTTTAAACCGGTTCTATGCTGTTTATACCAGTTTAAGCCTGTTCCATCGGTTTTTATCCGGTTTAGACCTGTTTAAGCCGGTTCATTCCGGTTTTATCCGGTTGAAACCGGTTCAATCCGGTTTTATCCGGTTTAAACTGGTTCAATCCGCTTTTATCCGGTTTACACTGGTTCATTAGGTGTTATCCGGTTTAAACCAGTTTGAACCGGTTCAATCCTGTTTTATCTGGTATAAACCGGTTCAATCCGGTTTTATCCGTTTTAAACCAGTTCATTCCGGTTTTATCCGGATTAAACCGGTTTCAACCTGTTCAATCCGGTTTTATCCGGTTTAAACCGGTTCAATCCGGTTTTATCTGGTTTAAACCAGTTCATTCCGGTTTTATCCGGTTTAAAACGGTTTGAACCGGTTCAATCCGGTTTTATCCAGTTTAAACCGGTTCTATCCGGTTCTATCTGGTTGAAACCGGTTTAATCTGGTTTTATCCAGTTTAAACCGCTTTAAAACGATTTAATCCGGTTTTATCCGGTTTAAACCGGTTCAATCCGGTTGTATCCGTTTTAAACCGGTTCTATCCGGTTTAAACCAGTTTAAGCCGGTTCATTCCGGTTTTATCAGGTTTAAAACCGTTCAAACCGGTTCAATCCGTTTTTATCCTGTTTAAACCAGTTTAAAGCTGTTCAATCCGGTTGTATTCGTTTTACACCGGTTCTATCTGGTTCAAGATGTTTAAACCAGTTCATTCCGGATTTATCTGGTTTAAACCGGTTCTATGCTGTTTATACAAGTTTAATCTGTTCAATCCGGTTTTATCAGGTTTAAACCGGTTTAAGCCGGTTCAATCCGGTTTTCTCCAGTTTTAACTGGCTTAAACCGGTTCAATCCGCTTTTATCCAGTTTAAACCGGTTCTATATGGTTCTATCTGGTTTAAACCGGTTTAAACCCGTTCAATCCAGTTTTATCCGGTTTAAATCGGTTTGAACGGGTTCAGTCCGGTTTTATCCGGTTTAAACCGGTTTGAACAGGTTCAATCCGGTTTAATCCAGTTTAAACCTGTTCAATCCGGTTTTCTCCGGTTTAAAAGGGTTTAAACCGATTCAATCCGTTTTTATCCGGTTTAAACCTGTTCAATCCGGTTTTAACCTGTTCAATCCGGTTTTATCCGGTTTAAACCGGTTTAGCCCGGTTCTATCCGGTTTAAACCGGTTTAAACCAGTTCAATCCGGTTTTATCCGGTTTAAACCGGTTTAAGCCGGTTCAATCCGGTTTTATCCGGTTTAAACCGGTTCAATCCGGTTTTATCTGGTTTAAACCGGTTCTATCCGTTTCTATCTGGTTTAAACCAGGTTAAACTGGTTCAATCCGGTTTTATCCATTTTAAACCGGTTCAATCTGGTATTATCCGGTTTAAATTGGTTAAATTTGGTTTTATCCGGTTTAAACCGGTTTTATCTGATTTAAACCGGTTTAATCCAGTTCAATCCGGTTTTATCCGGTTTAAACCGTTTCTATCCGGTTCTATCCGTTTTAAACCGGTTTAAACCTGTTCATTCCGGTTTTATCAGGTTTAAACCGGATTGAACCAGTTCAATCCGGTTTTATCCGGTTTAAACCAGTTTAAGCTGGTTCAATCAGGTTTTATCCAGTTTAAACCGGTTCTATCCGGTTCTATCCGTTTCAAACCAGTTGAAACCGGTTCAATCCGGTTTTATCCGGTTTAAACCGGTTCATTCCGGTTTTATCCGGTGAAAACCGGTTAGAAACGGTTCAATCCGGTTTTGTACGGTTTAAACCGCTTCTATCCGGTTTTATCCGGTTTAAACCGGTTCACTCCAGTTTTATCCGGTTTAAACCGTTTTGAACCGGTTCAATCTGGTTTTATCCGGTTTAAACCACTTTAAAACGGTTCAATCCGGTTTTATCCGGTTTAAACCGGGTCAATCCGGTTTTATCTCGTTTAAACCGGTTCTATCCGTTTCTATCCTGTTTAAATCGGTTTAAACCGGTTCTATCCTGTTCTATCCAGTTCTAACCGGATTAAACCAGTTCAATCCGGTTTTATCCGGTTTAAACCGGTTCTATCCATTTCCATCTGGTTTGAACGGGTTTAAACTGGTTCAATCCGGTTTTATCCGGTTTAAACCGGTTTAAACCGGGTCAATCCGATTTTATCCGTTTTAAACTTGTTCAATGCGGTTTTCTCCAGTTTAAACCGGTTTAAACCGATTCAATCCGTTTTTATCCGGTTTAAACCTGTTCAATCCGGTTTTATCCGGTTTAAACCTGTTCAATCCGGTTTTGTCCGGTTTAAACCGGTTTATCCCAGTTCTATCCGGTTTAAACCGGTTTTAACCGGTTCAGTCCGGTTTTATCCGGTTTAAACCGGTTCAATCCGGTTTTATCTGCTTTAAACCAGTTTAAACCGGTTCAATCCGGTTTTATCCGGTTTAAACCGGTTCTATCCGTTTCTATCCGTTTTAAACAGGTTCTATCCGGTTCTATCTGGTTTAAACCGGTTTAAAGCGGTTCAATCCGGTTTTATCCGGTTTAAACCGGTTTAAACCGGATCAATCCGATTTTATCCGGTTTAAACCTGTTTTGTCCGTTTTAAACCGGTTTAATCCAGTTCAATCCGATTTTATCCGGTTTAAACCGGTTTAAACCGGATCAATCCGGTTTTATGTGGGTTAAATCGGTTCTATCCGCTTCTATCTGGTATAAACTGGTTTAAACCGGTTCAATCCGGTTTTATCCAGTTTAAACCGGTTCATTCCGGTTTTATCCGGTGAAAACCGGTTTGAAACGGTTCAATCCGGTTTTGTACGGTTTAAACCGCTTCTATCCGGTTTTATCCGGTTTAAACCGGTTCACTCCAGTTTTATCCGGTTTAAACCGTTTTGAACCGGTTCAATCCGGTTTTATCTGGTTTAAACCGGTTCAATCTGGTTTTATCCGGTTTAAACCGGTTTTATCCGGTTTAGACAGGTTTAAACCAGTTCAATCCGATTTTAATCAGCTTAAACCGGTTCAATCTGGTTTTATCCGGTTTAAACCACTTTAAAACGGTTCAATCCGGTTTTATCCGGTTTAAACCGGGTCAATCCGGTTTTATCTCGTTTAAACCGGTTCTATCCGTTTCTATCCTGTTTAAATCGGTTTAAACCGGTTCTATCCTGTTCTATCCAGTTCTAACCGGATTAAACCAGTTCAATCCGGTTTTATCCGGTTTAAACCGGTTTAAGCCGGTTCAATCCGGTTTTATCCAGTTTAAACCGGTTCAATCCGGTTTTATCCGTTTTAAACCAGTTCATTCCGGTTTTATCCGGATTAAACTGGTTTCCACCTGTTCAATCCGGTTTTATCCGGTTTAAAACGGTTCTATCCGGTTTTATCTGGTTTAAACCAGTTCATTCCGGTTTTATCCGGTTTAAACCGGTTTGAACCGGTTCAATCCGTTTTTATCCAGTTTAAACCGGTTCTATCCGGTTGAAACCGGTTTAATACGGTTCAATCTGGTTTTATCCGTTTTAAACCGTTTCAATCCGGTTTTATCCGGTTTAAACCGGTTTAAACCGGTTCAATCCAGTTTTATCCATTTTAAACCGGTTCTATCCGGTTCTATCCGGTTTAAACCGGTTTTATCCGTTTTAAACCGGTTTAAACCGGTTCAATCCGGTTTTATCCGGTTTAAACCGGTTCAATCCGCTTTTATCCGGTTTACACCGGTTCATTAGGTTTTATCCGGTTTAAACCAGTTTGAAACAGTTCAATCCGGTTTTATCCGGTTTAAACCGGTTCAATCCGGTTTTATCCGTTTTAAACCAGTTCATTCCGGTTTTATCCGGATTAAACTGGTTTCAACCTGTTCAATCCGGTTTTATCCGGTTTAAAACGGTTCTATCTGGTTTTATCTGGTTTAAACCAGTTCATTCCGGTTTTATCCGGTTTAAACCGGTTTGAACCGGTTCAATCCGGTTTTATCCAGTTTAAACCGGTTCTATCCGGTTGAAACCGGTTTAATCCGGTTCAATCTGGTTTTATCCAGTTTAAACCGTTTCAATCCGGTTTTATCCGGTTTAAACCGGTTTAAACCGGTTCAATCCAGTTTTATCCATTTTAAACCGGTTCTATCCGGTTCTATCCGGTTTAAACCAGTTTAAACCAGTTCATTCCGGATTTATCCGGTTTACACCGGTTCAATCAGTTCTTATCCGGTTTAAACAGGTTCTATCCGGTTGTATCTGGTTTTAAAGAGTTTAAACTGGTTCAATCCGGTTTTACCTGGTTTAAACCGGTTCAATCTGGTTTTACCCAGTTTAAACCGCTTTAAAACGCTTTAATCCGGTTTTATCCGGTTTAAACCAGTTCAGTCCGGTTTTATCCGTTTTAAATCGGTTCTATCCGGTTTAAACCAGTTTAAGCCGGTTCATTCCGGTTTTATCAGGTTTAAACCCGTTTAAACCGGTTCAATCCGTTTTTATCCTGTTTAAACCAGTTTAAACCGGTTCAATCCGGTTTTATTCGGTTTACACCGGTTCTATCTGGTTCAAGATGTTCAAACCCGTTCATTCCGGATTTATCCGGTTTAATCCGTTTCTATGCTGTTTATACCAGTTTAATCTGTTCAATCCGGTTTTATCCGGTTTAAACCGGTTTAAGCCGGATCAATCCGGTTTTCTCCAGTTTTAACTGGCTTAAACCGGTTCAATCCGCTTTTATCCAGTTTAAACCGGTTCTATCTGGTTCAATCCGGTTTAAAACGGTTTAAACCGGTTCTATCCGGTTTTATCCGGTTTAAAACGGTTCAATCCGTTTTTATCCAGTTTCAACCGGTTCAATCCGGTTTTATCCGGTTTAAACCAGTTCATTCCGGTTTTACCCGGTGTAAACTGGTTTGAACCGGTTCAATTCGGATTTATCCGGTTTAAACCGGTTTAAGCCGGTTCAATCAGGTCTTATCCGGTTTAAAGATGTTCTATCCGGTTCTATCTGGTTTAAACCAGTTTAAACCAGTTCAATCTGGGCTTATCCGGTTTAAACCGGTTTTATCCGGTTTAGACCTATTTAAACCAGTTCAATCCGGTTTTAATCGGCTTAAACCGGTTCAATCTGGTTTTATCCGGTTTAAACCGCTTTAAAACGGTTTAATCCGGTTTTATCTGGTTTAAACCCGTTTGAACCGGTTCAATCCGGTTTTATCCGGTTTAAACCGGTTCAATCCGGTTTATCTCATTTAAACCGGTTCTATCCGTTTCTATCCTTTTTAAATCGGTTTAAACCGGTTCTATCCTGTTCTATCCAGTTCTAACCGGATTAAACCAGTTCAATCCGGTTTTATCCGGTTTAAACCGGTTCTATCCATTTCCATCTGGTTTAAACGGGTTTAAACTGGTTTAATCCGGTTTTATCCGGTTTAAACCGGTTCTATCCGGTTGAAACTGTATTAAACCGGTTCAATCCGGTTTTATCCAGTTTAAACCGGTTCAGTCTGGTTTTATCCGGTTTAAACCGTTTTAAACCGGTTCAATCCAGTTTTATCCGGTTTAAACCGGTTCTATGCGGTTTATACCAGTTTAAGCCGGTTCATTCCGGTTTTATCCGGTTTAAACCGGTTCTATCCGGTTGAAACTGTATTAAACCGGTTAATTCCGGTTTTATCCAGTTTAAACCGGTTCATTCTGGTTTTATCCTGTTTAAACCGGTTTACACCGGTTGAATCCGGTTTTATCCGGTTTAAACCGGTTCTATCCGTTTTAAACCGGTTTAAACCAGTTCATTCCGGTTCCATCCGGTTTAAACTGGTTTGAACCGGTTCAATCCGGTTTTATTCGGTTTAAACTGGTTTAAGCCGGTTAAATCCGGTTTTATCCGGTTTAAACCGGTTCAATCCGGTTTTATCCATTTTATACCTGTTCATACCGGTTTTATCCGGATTAAAAAGGTTTCAACCTGTTCAATCCGGTTTTATCCGTTTTAAACCGGTTCAATCCGGTTTTATCTGGTTTAAACCAGTTCATTTCGGTTTTATCCGGTTTAAACCAGTTTGAACTGGTTTAATCCGGTTTTATCCGGTTTAAACCGGTTTAAACCAGTTCAATCCGGTTTTATCCGTTTTAAACCGGTTCTATCCGGTTGTATCCGGTTTAAACCGGTTTAAATCAGTTCATTCCGGATTTATCCATTTTAAACCGGTTCAATCAGGTCTTATCCGGTTTAAACAAGTTCTATCCGGTTGTATCTGGTTTAAAAGAGTTTAAACTGGTTCAATCCGGTTTTATCTGGTTTAAACCGGTTCAATCTGGTTTTATCCGCTTTAAACCGCTTTAAAACGGTTTAATCCGGTTTTATCCGGTTTAAACCACTTTGAACTGGTTCAATCCGGTTTTATCCGGTTTAAACCGGTTCAATCCGGTTTTATCCGGTTTAAACCGGTTCTATCCGTTTTAAACCAGTTTAAGCCGGTTCATTCAGGTTTTATCAGGTTTAAACAAGTTCAAACCGGTTCAATCCAGTTTTATTCGGTTTACACCGGTTCTATGCTGTTTATACCAGTTTAAGCCGGTTTAAACCGGTTCTATCCGGTTGAAACTGTATTAAACCGGTTAATTCCGGTTTTATCCAATTTAAACCGGTTCATTCTGGTTTTATCCTGTTTAAACCGGTTTACACCGGTTGAATCCGGTTTTATCCGGTTTAAACCGGTTCTATCCGTTTTAAACCGGTTTAAACCAGTTCATTCCGGTTCCATCCGGTTTAAACTGGTTTGAACCGGTTCAATCCGGTTTTATTCGGTTTAAACTGGTTTAAGCCGGTTCAATCCGGCTTTATCTGGTTTAAACTGGTTCAATCCGGTTTTATCCATTTTATACCTGTTCATACCGGTTTTATCCGGATTAAAAAGGTTTCAACCTGTTCAATCCAGTTTTATCCGGTTTAAACCGGTTTAAGCCGGTTCAATCCGGTTTTCTCCAGTTTTAACCGGCTTAAACCGGTTCAATCCGGTTTTATCCACTTTAAACCGGTTCAGTCTGGTTTTATCCAGTTTAAACCGGTTTAAACCGGTTCAATCCGGTTTTATCCGGTTTAAACCGGTTCTATGCTGTTTATACCAGTTTAAGCCGGTTCAATCCGGTTTTATCTGGTTTAAACCGGTTTAAGCCGGTTCATTCTGGTTTTATCCAGTTTAAACCGGTTTACACCGGTTGAATCCGCATTTATCCGGTTTACACCGGTTCATTAGGTTTTTTCCGGTTTAAACCAGTTTGAACTGGTTCAATCCGGTTTTATCCGGTTTAAACCGGTTGAATCGGGCTTTATCCGTTTTAAACCAGTTCATTCCGGTTTTATCCGGATTAAACTGGTTTCAACCTGTTCAATCCGGTTTTATCCGGTTTAAAACGGTTCTATCCGGTTTTATCTGGTTTAAACCGGTTCATTCCGGTTTTATCCGGTTTAAACCGGTTTGAACCGGTTCAATCCGGTTTTATCCAGTTTAAACCGCTTGTATCCGGTTCTATCCGTTTGAAACCGGTTTAATCCGGTTCAATCCGTTTTTATCCGGTTTAAACCGTTTCAATCCGGTTTTATCCGGTTTAAACCTCTTTAAACCGGTTCAGTCCGGTTTTTTCCATTTTAAACCGGTTCTATCAGGTTCTATCCGTTTTAAACCGGTTTAAACCAGTTCATTCCGGATTTATCCGGTTTACACCGGTTCAATCAGTTCTTATCCGGTTTAAACAGGTTCTATCCGGTTGTATCTGGTTTTAAAGAGTTTAAACTGGTTCAATCCGGTTTTATCTGGTTTAAACCGGTTCAATCTGGTTTTATCCAGTTTAAACCGCTTTAAAACGCTTTAATCCGGTTTTATCCGGTTTAAACCAGTTCAGTCCGGTTTTATCCGTTTTAAATCGGTTCTATCCGGTTTAAACCAGTTTAAGCCGGTTCATTCCGGTTTTATCAGGTTTAAACTCGTTTAAACCGGTTCAATCCGTTTTTATCCTGTTTAAACCAGTTTAAACCGGTTCAATCCGGTTTTATTCGGTTTACACCGGTTCTATCTGGTTCAACATGCTCAAACCCGTTCATTCCGGATTTATCCGGTTTAAACCGGTTCTATGCTGTTTATACCAGTTTAATCTGTTCAATCCAGTTTTATCCGGTTTAAACCGGTTTAAGCCGGTTCAATCCGGTTTTCTCCAGTTTTAACTGGCTTAAACCGGTTCAATCCGCTTTTATCCAGTTTAAACCGGTTCTATCTGGTTCTATCTGGTTGAAACCGGTTTAAACCGGTTCAATCCAGTTTTATCCGGTTTAAACCGTTTCATTCCGGTTTCATCCGGTTTGAACCGGTTTAAACCGCTTTAAACCAGTTCTATCCGGTTTTATCCGGTTTATACCGGTTCTATCCGGTTCAATCCGGTTTAAAACGGTTTAAACCGGTTCTATCCGGTTTTATCCGGTTTAAACCGGTTCAATCCGTTTTGATCCAGTTTAAACCGGTTCAATCCGGTTTTATCTGGTTTAAACCAGTTCATTCCGGTTTTACCCGGTGTAAACCGGTTTGAACCGGTTCAATCCGGATTTATCCGGTTTAAACCGGTTTAAGCCGGTTCAATCAGGTCTTATCCGGTTTAAAGAGGTTCTATCCGGTTCTATCTGGTTTAAACCAGTTTAAACTGGTTCAATCTGGTTTTATCTGGTTTAAACCGGTTCAATCTGATTTTATCCGGTTTAAACCTGTTTTATCCGGTTTAAACTGGTTTGAACCGGTTCAATCCGGTTTTATTCGGTTTAAACCGGTTTAAGCCGGTTCAATCCGGCTTTATCTGGTTTAAACTGGTTCAATCCGGTTTTATCCTGTTTAAACCGGTTCAATCCGCTTTTATCCTGTTTAAACCGGTTCATTCGGTTTTGTCCGGTTTAAACCAGTTTGAACCAGTTCAATCCGGTTCAATCCGGTTTTAACCGGTTCAATCCGGTTTTATACGTTTTATACCAGTTCATACCGGTTTTATCCGGATTAAACCGGTTTCAACCTGTTCATTCCGGTTTTATCCGGTTTAAACCGGTTCAATCCGGTTTTATCTGGTTTAAACCAGTTCATTCCGGTTTTATCCGGTTTAAACCAGTTTGAACCGGTTTAGTCCGGTTTTATCCGGTTTAAACCATTTTGAACTGGTTCAATCCGATTTTATCCGGTTTAAACCGGTTCTATGCTGTTTATACCAGTTTAATCTGTTCAATCCGGTTTTATCTGGTTTAAACCAGTTCATTCCGGTTTTATCCGGTTTAAACCAGTTTGAACCAGTTCATTCCGGTTTTATCCGGTTTAAACCAGTTTGAACCGGTTTAGTCCGGTTTTATCCGGTTTAAACCAGTTTGAACCGGTTTAGTCCGGTTTTATCCGGTTTAAACCATTTTGAACTGGTTCAATCCAGTTTTATCCGGTTTAAACCGTTTCATTCCTTTTTCATCCGGTTTGAACCGGTTTAAACCGCTTTAAACCAGTTCTATCCGGTTTTATCCGGTTTATACCGGTTCTATCCAGTTCAATCCGGTTTAAAACGGTTTAAACCGGTTCAATCCGTTTTGATCCAGTTTAAACCGGTTCAATCCGGTTTTATCTGGTTTAAACCAGTTCATTCCGGTTTTACCCGGTGTAAACCGGTTTGAACCGGTTCAATCCGGATTTATCCGGTTTAAACCGGTTTAAGCCGGTTCAATCAGGTCTTATTCGGTTTAAAGAGGTTCTATCCGGTTCTATCTGGTTTAAACCAGTTTAAACTGGTTCAATCTGGTTTTATCTGGTTTAATCCGGTTCAATCTGATTTTATCCGGTTGAAACCTGTTTTATCCGGTTTAAACTGGTTTGAACCGGGTCAATCCGGTTTTATTCGGTTTAAACCGGTTTAAGCCGGTTCAATCCGGCTTTATCTGTTTTAAACCGGTTCAATCCGGTTTTATACGTTTTATACCAGTTCATACCGGTTTTATCCGGATTAAACCGGTTTCAACCTGTTCAATCCGGTTTTATCCGGTTTAAACCGGTTCAATCCGGTTTTATCTGGTTTAAACCAGTTCATTCCGGTTTTATCCAGTTTAAACCTGTTCAGTCCGGTTTTATCCGGTTTAAACCGGTTCTATCCGGTTTAAACCAGTTTAAGCAGGTTCATTCCGGTTTTATCAGGTTTAAACCAGTTTAAACCGGTTCAATCCGATTTTTTCCTGTTTAAACCAGTTTAAACCGGTTCAATCCAGTTTTATTCGGTTTACACCGGTTCTATCTGGTTCAACATGTTTAAACCAGTTCATTCCGGATTTATCTGGTTTAAACCGGTTCTATGCTGTTTATACCAGTTTAATCTGTTCAATCCGGTTTTATCCGGTTTAAACCGGTTTAAGCCGGTTCAATCCGGTTTTCTCCAGTTTTAACTGGCTTAAACCGGTTCAATCCGCTTTTATCCAGTTTAAACCGGTTCTATCTGGTTCTATCTGGTTGAAACCAGTTTAAACCCGTTCAATCCAGTTTTATCCGGTTTAAATCGGTTTGTACCGGTTCAGTCCGGTTTTATCCGGTTTATACCGGTTTGAACAGGTTCACTCCGGTTTAATCCAGTTTAAACCTGTTCAATCCGGTTTTCTCCGGTTTAAACCGGTTTAAACCGATTCAATCCGTTTTTATCCGGTTTAAACCTGTTCAATCCGGTTTTATCCGGTTTAAACCTGTTCAATCCGGTTTTATCCGGTTTAAACCGGTTTAGCCCGGTTCTATCCGGTTTAAACCGGTTTAAACCAGTTCAATCCGGTTTTATCCTGTTTAAACCGGTTTAAGCCGGTTCAATCCGGTTTTATCCGGTTTAAACCGGTTCAATCCGGTTTTATCCGGTTTAAACCGGTTCTATTCGTTTCTATCTGGTTTAAACCAGTTTAAACTGGTTCAATCCGGTTTTATCCATTTTAAACCGGTTCAATCTGGTTTTATCCGGTTTACATTGGTTAAATTTGGTTTTATCCGGTTTAAACCGGTTTTATCTGATTTAAACCGGTTTAATCCAGTTCAATCCGGTTTTATCCGGTTTAAACCGTTTCTATCCGGTTCTATCCGTTTTAAACCGGTTTAAACCTGTTCATTCCGGTTTTATCCGGTTTAAACCGGTTTGAACCGGTTCAATCCGGTTTTATCCGGTTTAAACCAGTTTAAGCCGGTTCAATCCGGTTTTATCCAGTTTAAACCGGTTCTATCCGGTTCTATCCGTTTGAAACCAGTTTAAACCGGTTCAATCCGGTTTTATCCGGTTTAAACCGGTTCATTCCGGTTTTATCCGGTGAAAACCGGTTTGAAACGGTTCAATCCGGTTTTGTACGGTTTAAACCGCTTCTATCCGGTTTTATCCGGTTTAAACCGGTTCACTCCAGTTTTGTCCGGTTTAAACCGTTTTGAACCGGTTCAATCCGGTTTTATCTGGTTTAAACCGGTTCAATCTGGTTTTATCCGGTTTAAACCGGTTTTATCCGGTTTAGACCGGTTTAAACCAGTTCAATCCGGTTTTAATCAGCGTAAACCGGTTCAATCTGGTTTTATCCGGTTTAAACCACTTTAAAACGGTTTAATCCTGTTTTATCTGGTTTAAACCCGTTTGAACCGGTTCAATCCGGTTTTATCCGGTTTAAACCGGGTCAATCCGGTTTTATCTCGTTTAAACCGGTTCTATCCGTTTCTATCCTGTTTAAATCGGTTTAAACCGGTTCTATCCTGTTCTATCCAGTTCTAACCGGATTAAACCAGTTCAATCCGGTTTTATCCGGTTTAAACCGGTTCTATCCATTTCCATCTGGTTTGAACGGGTTTAAACTGGTTCAATCCGGTTTTATCCGGTTTAAACCGGTTTAAACCGGGTCAATCCGATTTTATCCGTTTTAAACTTGTTCAATGCAGTTTTCTCCAGTTTAAACCGGTTTAAACCGATTCAATCCGTTTTTATCCGGTTTAAACCTGTTCAATCCGGTTTTATCCGGTTTAAACCTGTTCAATCCGGTTTTGTCCGGTTTAAACCGGTTTATCCCAGTTCTATCCGGTTTAAACCGGTTTAAACCGGTTCAATCCGGTTTTATCCGGTTTAAACCGGTTCTATCCATTTCCATCTGGTTTGAACGGGTTTAAACTGGTTCAATCCGGTTTTATCCGGTTTAAACCGGTTTAAACCGGATCAATCCGATTTTATCCGGTTTAAACCTGTTTTGTCCGTTTTAAACCGGTTTAATCCAGTTCAATCCGATTTTATGCGGTTTAAACCGGTTTAAACCGGATCAATCCGGTTTTATGTGGGTTAAATCGGTTCTATCCGCTTCTATCTGGTTTAAACTGGTTTAAACCGGTTCAATCCGGTTTTATACGGTTTAAGCCGGTTCTATCCAGTTGAAACCGTTTTAAACCGGTTCAATCCGGTTTAAACCGTCTCTATCCGGTTGAAACTGTATTAAACCGGTTCAATCCGGTTTTATCCAGTTTAAACCGGTTCAGTCTGGTTTTATCCGGTTTAAAACGTTTTAAACCAGTTCAATCCGGTTTTATCCAGTTTAAACCGGTTCTATGCTGTTTATACCAGTTTAAGCCGGTTCAATCCGGTTTTATCCGGTATAAACCGGTTTAAGCCGGTTCATTCTGGTTTTATCCAGTTTAAACTGGTTTACACCGGTTGCATCCGGTTTTATCTGGTTTAAACCGGTTCTGTCCGGTTCTATCCTTTTTAAACCGGTTTAAAGCAGTTCATTCCGGTTCCATCCGGTTTAAACTGGTTTGAACCGGTTCAATCCGGTTTTATTCGGTTTAAACCGGTTTAAGCCGGTTAAATCCGGTTTTGTCCGGTTTAAACCGCTTCAATCCGGTTTTATCCGTTTTATACCAGTTCATACCGGTTTTATCCGGATTAAACCGGTTTCAACCGGTTCAATCCGGTTTTATCCGTTTTAAACCGGTTCAATCCGGTTTTATCTGGTTTAAACCAGTTCATTCCGGTTTTATCCGGTTTAAACCAGTTTGAACTGGTTTAATCCGGTTTTATCCGGTTTAAACCGGTTTAAGCCGGTTCAATCCGGTTTTATCCAGTTTAAACCGGTTCTATCCGCTTCTATCCGGTTGAAACCGGTTTAAAACGGTTCAATCTGGTTTTATCCGGTTTAAACCGGTTCAATCCTGTTTTATCCGGTTTAAACCGGTTTAAACCAGTTCAATCCGGTTTTATCCGTTTTAAAATGGTTCTATCCGGTTCTATCCGGTTTAAACCGGTTTAAATCAGTTCATTCCGGATTTATCCGTTTTAAACCGGTTCAATCAGGTCTTATCCGGTTTAAACAAGTTCTATCCGGTTGTATCTGGTTTAAAAGAGTTTAAACTGGTTCAATCCGGTTTTATCTGGTTTAAACCGGTTCAATCTGGTTTTATCCGCTTTAAACCGCTTTAAAACGGTTTAATCCGGTTTTATCCGGTTTAAACCACTTTGAACTGGTTCAATCCGGTTTTATCCGGTTTAAACCGGTTCAATCCGGTTTTATCCGGTTTAAACCGGTTCTATCCGGTTTAAACCAGTTTAAGCAGGTTCATTCCGGTTTTATCAGGTTTAAACCAGTTTAAACCGGTTCAATCCGATTTTTTCCTGTTTAAACCAGTTTAAACCGGTTCAATCCAGTTTTATTCGGTTTACACCAGTTCTATCTGGTTCAACATGTTTAAACCAGTTCATTCCGGATTTATACGGTTTAAACCGGTTCTATGCTGTTTATACCAGTTTAATCTGTTCAATCCGGTTTTATCCGGTTTAAACCGGTTTAAGCCAGTTCAATCCGGTTTTCTCCAGTTTTAACCGGCTTAAACCGGTTCAATCCGTTTTTATCCAGTTTAAACCGGTTCAGTCTGGTTTTATCCAGCTTAAACCGGTTTAAACCGGTTCAATCCTGTTTTATCCGGTTTAAACCGGTTTAAACCAGTTCAATCCGGTTTTATCCGTTTTAAAATGGTTCTATCCGGTTCTATCCGGTTTAAACCGGTTTACATCAGTTCATTCCGGATTTATCCGTTTTAAACCGGTTCAATCAGGTCTTATCCGGTTTAAACAAGTTCTATCCGGTTGTATCTGGTTTAAAAGAGTTTAAACTGGTTCAATCCGGTTTTATCTGGTTTAAACCGGTTCAATCTGGTTTTATCCGCTTTAAACCGCTTTAAAACGGTTTAATCCGGTTTTATCCGGTTTAAACCACTTTGAACTGGTTCAGTCCGGTTTTATCCGGTTTAAACCGGTTCAATCCGGTTTTATCCGGTTTAAACTGGTTCTATCCGGTTTAAACCAGTTTAAGCAGGTTCATTCCGGTTTTATCACGTTTAAACCAGTTTAAACCGGTTCAATCCGATTTTTTCCTGTTTAAACCAGTTTAAACCGGTTCAATCCAGTTTTATTCGGTTTACACCGGTTCTATCTGGTTCAACATGTTTAAACCAGTTCATTCCGGATTTATACGGTTTAAACCGGTTCTATGCTGTTTATACCAGTTTAATCTGTTCAATCCGGTTTTATCCGGTTTAAACCGGTTTAAGCCAGTTCAATCCGGTTTTCTCCAGTTTTAACCGGCTTAAACCGGTTCAATCCGTTTTTATCCAGTTTAAACCGGTTCAGTCTGGTTTTATCCAGCTTAAACCGGTTTAAACCGGTTCAATCCGGTTTTATCCGGTTTAAACCGGTTCTATGCTGTTTATACCAGTTTAAGCCGGTTCAATCCGGTTTTATCTGGTTTAAACCGGTTTAAGCCGGTTCATTCTGGTTTTATCCAGTTTAAACCGGTTTACACCGGTTGAAACCGGTTTTATCCGGTTTAAACCGGTTTTATGCGGTTCTATCCGTTTTAAACCAGTTTAAACCAGTTCATTCCGGTTCTATCCGGTTTAAACCGGTTTGAACCGGTTTAATCCGGTTTTATTCGGTTTAAACCGGTTTAAGCCGGTTCAATCCGGTTTTATCCGGTTTAAACCGGTTCAATCCGGTTTTATCCGGTTTAAACCGGTTCAATCCGCTTTTATACGGTTTACACCGGTTCATTAGGTTTTATCCGGTTTAAACCAGTTTGAACCGGTTCAATCAGGTTTTATCCGGTTTAAACCGGTTCAATCTGGTTTTATCCATTTTAAACCAGTTCATTCCGGTTTTATCTGGATTAAACTGGTTTCAACCTGTTCAATCCGGTTTTATCTGGTTTAAAACAGTTCTATCCGGTTTTATCTGGTTAAAACCAGTTCATTCCGGTTTTATCCGGTTTAAACCGGTTTGAACCGGTTCAATCCGGTTTTATCCAGTTTAAACCGGTTCTATCCGGTTCTATCCGGTTGAAACCGGTTTAATCCGGTTCAATCTGGTTTTATACGGTTTAAACCGGTTCAATCCGGTTTTATCCGGTTTAAACCGGTTTAAACAGGTTCAATCCGGTTTTATCCGTTTTAAACGGGTTCTATCCGGTTCTATCCGGCTTAAACCGGTTTAAACCAGTTCATTCCGGATTTATCCGGTTTACACCGGTTCAATCAGTTCTTATCCAGTTTAAACAGGTTCTATCCGGTTGTATCTGGTTTTAAAGAGTTTAAACTGGTTCAATCCGGTTTTATCTGGTGTAAACCGGTTCAATCTGGTTTTATCCAGTTTAAACCGCTTTAAAACGCTTTAATCCGGTTTTATCCGGTTTAAACCGTTTCAATCCGGTTTTATATCGTTTAAACCGGTTCTATCCGGTTCTGTCCTGTTTAAACCGGTTTAAACCGGTTCTATCCTGTTCTATCCTGTTTAAACAGGATTAAACCAGTTCAATCCCGTTTTATCCGGTTTAAACCGGTTCTATCCGGTTCAATACGGTTTAAATCGGTTTAAACCGGTTCTATCCGGTTTTATCCGGTTTACACTGGTTCTATCTGGTTCTACCAGTTTAAACCAGTTCTTTCCGTATTTATCCGGTTTAAACTGGTTTAAGCCGGTTCAATCCAGTTTTATCCGGTTTAAACCGGTTCAATCTGGTTTTATCCGGATTAAACCGGTGGAAATCAGTTCAATCCGTTTTTATGCGGTTTAGACCAGTTCAAACCGGTTCAATCCGGTTTTCTCCGGTTTAAACCGGTTCTATCCGGTACTATCCGGTTTCAACCGGTTTAAGCCAGTTCATTCCGGATTTATCCGGTTTAAACCGGTTTAAACGGGTTCAATCCAGTTTTATCCGGTTCCAACCGGATCAATTCGGTTTTATCCGGTTTAAACCAGTTCTACCCGGTTCTATCCGGTTTAAACCGGTTTAACCCAGTTCTATCCGGTTTAAACCGGTTTAAACCGGTTAAATCCGATTTTATCCGGTTTAAAACGGTTCAAACCGGTTTTATCCAGGTTAAGCCGGTTTAATCCGGTTTTATCCGGTTTAAACCGATTCAATCTGGTTTTATCCGGTTTAAACCGGTTTAATCCTGTTCAATCCGTTTTTTTCTGGTTTAAAGCAGTTTAAACCAGTTCATTCCAGTTTTATCCGGTTTAAACCGGTTCAATCTGGTTTTATCCGGTTTAAACCGGTTTAAACCGGTTCAATCCGGTTTTATCCAGTTTAAACCGGTTATATCCGGTTCTATCCGGTTTAAACCGGTTTAATCCGGTTTAATCCGGTTTTATCCGGCTTAAACCGGGTCAATCTGGTTTTATCCTGTTTAAACTGTTTTAATTTGGTTTTATCCGGTTTAAACCGGTTCTATCCGTTTCTATGTGGTTTAAACCGGTTTAAACTTGTTCAATCCGGTTTTATCCGTTTTAAACCGGTTCTATCCGGTTCTATCCGGTTTAAACCGGTTCAAACCAGTTCATTCCGGATTTATCCGGTTTACACCGGTTCAATCAGTTCTTATCCGGTTTAAACATGTTCTATCCGGTTGTATCTGGTTTTAAAGAGTTTAAACTGGTTCAATCCGGTTTTATCTGGTTTAAACCGGTTCAATCTGGTTTTATCCAGTTTAAACCGCTTTAAAACGCTTTAATCCGGTTTTATCCGGTATAAACCGGTTCAGTCCGGTTTTATCCGTTTTAAACCGGTTCTATCCGGTTTAAACCCGTTTAAACCGGTTCAATCCGTTTTAATCCTGTTTAAACCAGTTTAAACCGGTTCAATCCGGTTTTATTCGGTTTACAACGGTTCTATCTGGTTCAACATGTTCAACCCAGTTCATTCCGGATTTATCCAGTTTAAACCGGTTCTATGCTGTTTATACCAGTTTAAACTGTTCAATCCGGTTTTATCCGGTTTAAACCGGTTTAAGCCGGTTCAATCCGGTTTTCTCCAGTTTTAACTGGCTTAAACCGGTTCAATCCGCTTTTATCCAGTTTAAACCGGTTCTATCTGGTTCTATCTTGTTTAAACCGGTTTAAACCGGTTCAATCCAGTTTTATCCGGTTTAAACCGTTTCATTCCGGTTTCATCCGGTTTGAACCGGTTTAAACCGCTTTAAACCAGTTCTATGCGGTTTTATCCAGTTTATACCGGTTCTATCCGGTTCAATCCGGTTTAAAACGGTTTAAACCGGTTCTATCCAGTTTTATCTGGTTTAAACTGGTTCAATCCGTTTTTATCCAGTTTAAACCGGTTCTATCCGGTTGTATCCGGTTTAAACCAGTTCATTCCGGTTTTACCCGGTGTAAACCGGTTTGAACCGGTTCAATCCGGATTTATCCAGTTTAAACCGGTTTAAGCCGGTTCAATCAGGTCTTATCCGGTTTAAAGAGGTTCTATCCGGTTCTATCTGGTTTAAACCAGTTTAAACTGGTTCAATCTGGTTTTATCTGGTTTAAACCGGTTCAATCTGATTTTATCCGGTTTAAACCTGTTTTATCCGGTTTAAACTGGTTTGAACCGGTTCAATCCGGTTTTATTCGGTTTAAACCGGTTCTATCTGGTACTATCCGGTTTCAACCGGTTTAAGCCAGTTCATTCCGGATTTATCCGGTTTAAACCGGTTTAAACCGGTTCAATCCAGTTTTATCCGGTTCCAACCGGATCAATTCGGTTTTATCCGGTTTAAACCAGTTCTACCCGGTTCTATCCGGTTTAAACCGGTTTAACCCAGTTCTATCCGATTTAAACCGGTTTAAACCGGTTCAATCCGATTTTATCCGGTTTAAACCGGTTCAATCCGCATTTATCCAGTTTAAGCCGGTTCAATCCGGTTTTATCCAGTTTAAACCGATTCAATCTGGTTTTATCCAGTTTAAACCGGTTTAATCCTGTTCAATCCGTTTTTTTCTGGTTTAAACCAGTTTAAACCAGTTCATTCCAGTTTTATCCGGTTTAAACCGGTTCAATCCGGTTTATCAAGTTTAAACAGGTTTAAACCAGTTCAATCCGGTTTTATCCGGCTTAAACCGGGTCAATCTGGTTTTATCCTGTTTAAACTGGTTTAATTTGGTTTTATCTGGTTTAAACCGGTTCTATCCGTTTCTATGTGGTTTAAACCGATTTAAATTAGTTCAATCCGGTTTTATCCGTTTTAAACCGGTTCTATCCGGTTCTATCCGGTTTACACCGGTTCAATCAGTTCTTATCCGGTTTAAACAGGTTCTATCCGGTTGTATCTGGTTTTAAAGAGTTTAAACTGGTTCAATCCGGTTTTATCTGGTTTAAACCGGTTCAATCTGGTTTTATCCAGTTTAAACCGGTTTGAAACGGTTCAATCCGGTTTTATATGGTTTAAACCGGTTCTATCCGGTTTTATCCGGTTTAAACCGGTTCACTCCGGTTTTATCCGGTTTAAACCGGTTTGAACCGGTTCAATCCGCTTTTATCCGGCTTAAACCGGGTCAATCTGGTTTTATCCTGTTTAAACTGGTTTAATTTGGTTTTATCCGGTTTAAACAGGTTCTATCCGGTTCTATCCGGTTGAAACCAGTTTAAACCAGTTCAATCTGGTTTTATCCGGTTTAAACCAGTTCAATCCTGTTTTATCCGGTTTAAACCAGTTCTATCTGTTTCTATACAGTTGAAACCAGTTTAAACCGGTTCAATCAGGTTTTATCCGGTTTAAACCGGTTCTATCCGGTTTTATCCGGTTTAAACCGGTTTAAACCGGTTCAATCCGGTTTTATCCGTTTTAAACGGGTTCTATCCGGTTCTATCCGGCTTAAACCGGTTTAAACCAGTTCATTCCGGATTTATCCGGTTTACACCGGTTCAATCAGTTCTTATCCGGTTTAAACAGGTTCTATCCGGTTGTATCTGGTTTTAAAGAGTTTAAACTGGTTCAATCCGGTTTTATCTGGTGTAAACCGGTTCAATCTGGTTTTATCCAGTTTAAACCGCTTTAAAACGCTTTAATCCGGTTTTATCCGGTTTAAACCGGTTCTATGCTGTTTATACCAGTTTAATCTGTTCAATCCGGTTTAATCCGGTTTAAACCGGTTTAAGCCGGTTCAATCCGGTTTTCTCCAGTTTAAATCGGTTCTATCCGTTTTTATCCTGTTTAAACCGGTTTAAACCGGTTCAATCCGATTTTATTCGTTTTAAACCGGTTCAATCCTGTTTTATCCGGTTTTATCCGGTTTAAACCGTTTCAATCCGGTTTTATATCGTTTAAACCGGTTCTATCCGGTTCTGTCCTGTTTAAACCGGTTTAAACCGGTTCTATCCTGTTCTATCCTGTTTAAACAGGATTAAACCAGTTCAATCCGGTTTTATCCGGTTTAAACCGGTTCTATCCGGTTCAATACGGTTTAAATCGGTTTAAACCGGTTCTATCCGGTTTTATTCGGTTTACACTGGTTCTATCTGGTTCTACCAGTTTAAACCAGTTCTTTCTGTATTTATCCGGTTTAAACTGGTTTAAGCCGGTTCAATCCAGTTTTATCCAGTTTAAACCGGTTCAATCTGGTTTTATCCGGATTAAACCGGTGGAAATCAGTTCAATCCGTTTTTATGCGGTTTAGACCAGTTCAAACCGGTTCAATCCGGTTTTCTCCGGTTTAAACCGGTTCTATCCGGTACTATCCGGTTTCAACCGGTTTAAGCCAGTTCATTCCGGATTTATCCGGTTTAAACCGGTTTAAACGGGTTCAATCCAGTTTTATCCGGTTCCAACCGGATCAATTCGGTTTTATCCGGTTTAAACCAGTTCTACCCTGTTCTATCCGGTTTAAACCGGTTTAACCCAGTTCTATCCGGTTTAAACCGGTTTAAACCGGTTAAATCCGATTTTATCCGGTTTAAAACGGTTCAAACCGGTTTTATCCAGGTTAAGCCGGTTCAATCCGGTTTTATCCGGTTTAAACCGATTCAATCTGGTTTTATCCGGTTTAAACCGGTTTAATCCTGTTCAATCCGTTTTTTTCTGGTTTAAAGCAGTTTAAACCAGTTCATTCCAGTTTTATCCGGTTTAAACCGGTTCAATCTGGTTTTATCCGGTTTAAACCGGTTTAAACCGGTTCAATCCGGTTTTATCCAGTTTAAACCGGTTATATCCGGTTCTATCCGGTTTAAACCGGTTTAATCCGGTTTAATCCGGTTTTATCCGGCTTAAACCGGGTCAATCTGGTTTTATCCTGTTTAAACTGTTTTAATTTGGTTTTATCCGGTTTAAACCGGTTCTATCCGTTTCTATGTGGTTTAAACCGGTTTAAACTTGTTCAATCCGGTTTTATCCGTTTTAAACCGGTTCTATCCGGTTCTATCCGGTTTAAACCGGTTCAAACCAGTTCATTCCGGATTTATCCAGTTTACACCGGTTCAATCAGTTCTTATCCGGTTTAAACATGTTCTATCCGGTTGTATCTGGTTTTAAAGAGTTTAAACTGGTTCAATCCGGTTTTATCTGGTTTAAACCGGTTCAATCTGGTTTTATCCAGTTTAAACCGCTTTAAAACGCTTTAATCCGGTTTTATCCGGTATAAACCGGTTCAGTCCGGTTTTATCCGTTTTAAACCGGTTCTATCCGGTTTAAACCCGTTTAAACCGGTTCAATCCGTTTTAATCCTGTTTAAACCAGTTTAAACCAGTTCAATCCGGTTTTATTCGGTTTACAACGGTTCTATCTGGTTCAACATGTTCAACCCAGTTCATTCCGGATTTATCCAGTTTAAACCGGTTCTATGCTGTTTATACCAGTTTAAACTGTTCAATCCGGTTTTATCCGGTTTAAACCGGTTTAAGCCGGTTCAATCCGGTTTTCTCCAGTTTTAACTGGCTTAAACCGGTTCAATCCGCTTTTATCCAGTTTAAACCGGTTCTATCTGGTTCTATCTTGTTTAAACCGGTTTAAACCGGTTCAATCCAGGTTTATCCGGTTTAAACCGTTTCATTCCGGTTTCATCCGGTTTGAACCGGTTTAAACCGCTTTAAACCAGTTCTATGCGGTTTTATCCAGTTTATACCAGTTCTATCCGGTTCAATCCGGTTTAAAACGGTTTAAACCGGTTCTATCCAGTTTTATCCGGTTTAAACTGGTTCAATCCGTTTTTATCCAGTTTAAACCGGTTCTATCCGGTTGTATCCGGTTTAAACCAGTTCATTCCGGTTTTACCCGGTGTAAACCGGTTTGAACCGGTTCAATCCGGATTTATCCAGTTTAAACCGGTTTAAGCCGGTTCAATCAGGTCTTATCCGGTTTAAAGAGGTTCTATCCGGTTCTATCTGGTTTAAACCAGTTTAAACTGGTTCAATCTGGTTTTATCTGGTTTAAACCGGTTCAATCTGATTTTATCCGGTTTAAACCTGTTTTATCCGGTTTAAACTGGTTTGAACCGGTTCAATCCGGTTTTATTCGGTTTAAATCGGTTCTATCTGGTACTATCCGGTTTCAACCGGTTTAAGCCAGTTCATTCCGGATTTATCCGGTTTAAACCGGTTTAAACCGGTTCAATCCAGTTTTATCCGGTTCCAACCGGATCAATTCGGTTTTATCCGGTTTAAACCAGTTCTACCCGGTTCTATCCGGTTTAAACCGGTTTAACCCAGTTCTATCCGATTTAAACCGGTTTAAACCGGTTCAATCCGATTTTATCCGGTTTAAACCGGTTCAATCCGCATTTATCCAGTTTAAGCCGGTTCAATCCGGTTTTATCCAGTTTAAACCGATTCAATCTGGTTTTATCCGGTTTAAACCGGTTTAATCCTGTTCAATCCGTTTTTTTCTGGTTTAAACCAGTTTAAACCAGTTCATTCCAGTTTTATCCGGTTTAAACCGGTTCAATCCGGTTTATCAAGTTTAAACAGGTTTAAACCAGTTCAATCCGGTTTTATCCGGCTTAAACCGGGTCAATCTGGTTTTATCCTGTTTAAACTGGTTTAATTTGGTTTTATCTGGTTTAAACCGGTTCTATCCGTTTCTATGTGGTTTAAACCGATTTAAATTAGTTCAATCCGGTTTTATCCGTTTTAAACCGGTTCTATCCGGTTCTATCCGGTTTACACCGGTTCAATCAGTTCTTATCCGGTTTAAACAGGTTCTATCCGGTTGTATCTGGTTTTAAAGAGTTTAAACTGGTTCAATCCGGTTTTATCTGGTTTAAACCGGTTCAATCTGGTTTTATCCAGTTTAAACCGGTTTGAAACGGTTCAATCCGGTTTTATATGGTTTAAACCGGTTCTATCCGGTTTTATCCGGTTTAAACCGGTTCACTCCGGTTTTATCCGGTTTAAACCGGTTTGAACCGGTTCAATCCGGTTTTATCCGGCTTAAACCGGGTCAATCTGGTTTTATCCTGTTTAAACTGGTTTAATTTGGTTTTATCCGGTTTAAACAGGTTCTATCCGGTTCTATCCGGTTGAAACCAGTTTAAACCAGTTCAATCTGGTTTTATCCGGTTTAAACCAGTTCAATCCTGTTTTATCCGGTTTAAACCAGTTCTATCTGTTTCTATACAGTTGAAACCAGTTTAAACCGGTTCAATCAGGTTTTATCCGGTTTAAACCGGTTCTATCCGGTTGAAACCGTATTAAACCGGTACAATCCGGTTTTATCCGGTTTAAACCGGTTCAGTCTGGTTTTATCCGGTTTAAACCGGTTTAAACCGGTTCAATCCGATTTTATCCGGTTTAAACCGGTTCTATGCTGTTTATACCAGTTTAAGCCTGTTCCATCGGTTTTTATCCGGTTTAGACCTGTTTAAGCCGGTTCATTCCGGTTTTATCCGGTTGAAACCGGTTCAATCCGGTTTTATCCGGTTTAAACTGGTTCAATCCGCTTTTATCCGGTTTACACTGGTTCATTAGGTGTTATCCGGTTTAAACCAGTTTGAACCGGTTCAATCCTGTTTTATCTGGTATAAACCGGTTCAATCCGGTTTTATCCGTTTTAAACCAGTTCATTCCGGTTTTATCCGGATTAAACCGGTTTCAACCTGTTCAATCCGGTTTTATCCGGTTTAAACCGGTTCAATCCGGTTTTATCTGGTTTAAACCAGTTCATTCCGGTTTTATCCGGTTTAAAACGGTTTGAACCGGTTCAATCCGGTTTTATCCAGTTTAAACCGGTTCTATCCGGTTCTATCTGGTTGAAACCGGTTTAATCTGGTTTTATCCAGTTTAAACCGCTTTAAAACGATTTAATCCGGTTTTATCCGGTTTAAACCGGTTCAATCCGGTTGTATCCGTTTTAAACCGGTTCTATCCGGTTTAAACCAGTTTAAGCCGGTTCATTCCGGTTTTATCAGGTTTAAAACCGTTCAAACCGGTTCAATCCGTTTTTATCCTGTTTAAACCAGTTTAAAGCTGTTCAATCCGGTTGTATTCGTTTTACACCGGTTCTATCTGGTTCAAGATGTTTAAACCAGTTCATTCCGGATTTATCTGGTTTAAACCGGTTCTATGCTGTTTATACAAGTTTAATCTGTTCAATCCGGTTTTATCAGGTTTAAACCGGTTTAAGCCGGTTCAATCCGGTTTTCTCCAGTTTTAACTGGCTTAAACCGGTTCAATCCGCTTTTATCCAGTTTAAACCGGTTCTATCTGGTTCTATCTGGTTTAAACCGGTTTAAACCCGTTCAATCCAGTTTTATCCGGTTTAAATCGGTTTGAACGGGTTCAGTCCGGTTTTATCCGGTTTAAACCGGTTTGAACAGGTTCAATCCGGTTTAATCCAGTTTAAACCTGTTCAATCCGGTTTTCTCCGGTTTAAAAGGGTTTAAACCGATTCAATCCGTTTTTATCCGGTTTAAACCTGTTCAATCCGGTTTTAACCTGTTCAATCCGGTTTTATCCGGTTTAAACCGGTTTAGCCCGGTTCTATCCGGTTTAAACCGGTTTAAACCAGTTCAATCCGGTTTTATCCGGTTTAAACCGGTTTAAGCCGGTTCAATCCGGTTTTATCCGGTTTAAACCGGTTCAATCCGGTTTTATCTGGTTTAAACCGGTTCTATCCGTTTCTATCTGGTTTAAACCAGGTTAAACTGGTTCAATCCGGTTTTATCCATTTTAAACCGGTTCAATCTGGTATTATCCGGTTTAAATTGGTTAAATTTGGTTTTATCCGGTTTAAACCGGTTTTATCTGATTTAAACCGGTTTAATCCAGTTCAATCCGGTTTTATCCGGTTTAAACCGTTTCTATCCGGTTCTATCCGTTTTAAACCGGTTTAAACCTGTTCATTCCGGTTTTATCAGGTTTAAACCGGATTGAACCAGTTCAATCCGGTTTTATCCGGTTTAAACCAGTTTAAGCTGGTTCAATCAGGTTTTATCCAGTTTAAACCGGTTCTATCCGGTTCTATCCGTTTCAAACCAGTTGAAACCGGTTCAATCCGGTTTTATCCGGTTTAAACCGGTTCATTCCGGTTTTATCCGGTGAAAACCGGTTAGAAACGGTTCAATCCGGTTTTGTACGGTTTAAACCGCTTCTATCCGGTTTTATCCGGTTTAAACCGGTTCACTCCAGTTTTATCCGGTTTAAACCGTTTTGAACCGGTTCAATCTGGTTTTATCCGGTTTAAACCACTTTAAAACGGTTCAATCCGGTTTTATCCGGTTTAAACCGGGTCAATCCGGTTTTATCTCGTTTAAACCGGTTCTATCCGTTTCTATCCTGTTTAAATCGGTTTAAACCGGTTCTATCCTGTTCTATCCAGTTCTAACCGGATTAAACCAGTTCAATCCGGTTTTATCCGGTTTAAACCGGTTCTATCCATTTCCATCTGGTTTGAACGGGTTTAAACTGGTTCAATCCGGTTTTATCCCGTTTAAACCGGTTTAAACCGGGTCAATCCGATTTTATCCGTTTTAAACTTGTTCAATGCGGTTTTCTCCAGTTTAAACCGGTTTAAACCGATTCAATCCGTTTTTATCCGGTTTAAACCTGTTCAATCCGGTTTTATCCGGTTTAAACCTGTTCAATCCGGTTTTGTCCGGTTTAAACCGGTTTATCCCAGTTCTATCCGGTTTAAACCGGTTTTAACCGGTTCAGTCCGGTTTTATCCGGTTTAAACCGGTTCAATCCGGTTTTATCTGCTTTAAACCAGTTTAAACCGGTTCAATCCGGTTTTATCCGGTTTAAACCGGTTCTATCCGTTTCTATCCGTTTTAAACAGGTTCTATCCGGTTCTATCTGGTTTAAACCGGTTTAAAGCGGTTCAATCCGGTTTTATCCGGTTTAAACCGGTTTAAACCGGATCAATCCGATTTTATCCGGTTTAAACCTGTTTTGTCCGTTTTAAACCGGTTTAATCCAGTTCAATCCGATTTTATCCGGTTTAAACCGGTTTAAACCGGATCAATCCGGTTTTATGTGGGTTAAATCGGTTCTATCCGCTTCTATCTGGTATAAACTGGTTTAAACCGGTTCAATCCGGTTTTATCCAGTTTAAACCGGTTCATTCCGGTTTTATCCGGTGAAAACCGGTTTGAAACGGTTCAATCCGGTTTTGTACGGTTTAAACCGCTTCTATCCGGTTTTATCCGGTTTAAACCGGTTCACTCCAGTTTTATCCGGTTTAAACCGTTTTGAACCGGTTCAATCCGGTTTTATCTGGTTTAAACCGGTTCAATCTGGTTTTATCCGGTTTAAACCGGTTTTATCCGGTTTAGACCGGTTTAAACCAGTTCAATCCGATTTTAATCAGCTTAAACCGGTTCAATCTGGTTTTATCCGGTTTAAACCACTTTAAAACGGTTCAATCCGGTTTTATCCGGTTTAAACCGGGTCAATCCGGTTTTATCTCGTTTAAACCGGTTCTATCCGTTTCTATCCTGTTTAAATCGGTTTAAACCGGTTCTATCCTGTTCTATCCAGTTCTAACCGGATTAAACCAGTTCAATCCGGTTTTATCCGGTTTAAACCGGTTCTATCCATTTCCATCTGGTTTGAACGGGTTTAAACTGGTTCAATCCGGTTTTATCCGGTTTAAACCGCTTTAAACCGGGTCAATCCGATTTTATCCGTTTTAAACTTGTTCAATGCGGTTTTCTCCAGTTTAAACCGGTTTAAACCGATTCAATCCGTTTTTATCCGGTTTAAACCTGTTCAATCCGGTTTTATCCGGTTTAAACCTGTTCAATCCGGTTTTGTCCGGTTTAAACCGGTTTATCCCAGTTCTATCCGGGTTAAACCGGTTTAAACCGGTTCAATCCGGTTTTATGCGGTTTAAACCGGTTCAATCCGGTTTTATCTGCTTTAAACCAGTTTAAACCGGTTCAATCCGGTTTTATCCGGTTTAAACCGGTTCTATCCGGTTCTATCCGTTTTAAACAGGTTCTATCCGGTTCTATCTGGTTTAAACCGGTTTAAAGCGGTTCAATCCGGTTTTATTCGGTTTAAACCGGTTTAAGCCGGTTAAATCCGGTTTTATCCTGTTTAAACCGCTTCAATCCGATTTTATCCGGTTTAAACCTGTTTTGTCCGTTTTAAACCGGTTTAATCCAGTTCAATCCGATTTTATCCGGTTTAAACCGGTTTAAACCGGATCAATCCGGTTTTATGTGGGTTAAATCGGTTCTATCCGCTTCTATCTGGTTTAAACTGGTTTAAACCGGTTCAATCCGGTTTTATACGGTTTAAGCCGGTTCTATCCAGTTGAAACCGTTTTAAACCGGTTCAATCCGGTTTAAACCGGCTCTATCCAGTTGAAACTGTATTAAACCGGTTCAATCCGGTTTTATCCAGTTTAAACCGGTTCAGTCTGGTTTTATCCGGTTTAAAACGTTTTAAACCGGTTCAATCCGGTTTTATCCAGTTTAAACCGGTTCTATGCTGTTTATACCAGTTTTAGCCGGTTCAATCCGGTTTTATCCGGTATAAACCGGTTTAAGCCGGTTCATTCTGGTTTTATCCAGTTTAAACTGGTTTACACCGGTTGAATCCGGTTTTATCCGGTTTAAACCGGTTCTATCCGGTTCTATCCGTTTTAAACCAGTTTAAATCAGTTCATTCCGGTTCCATCCGGTTTAAACTGGTTTGAACCGGTTCAATCCGGTTTTATTCGGTTTAAACCGGTTTAAGCCGGTTAAATCCGGTTTTATCCTGTTTAAACCGCTTCAATCCGGTTTTATCCGTTTTATACCAGTTCATACCGGTTTTATCCGGATTAAACCGGTTTCAACCTGTTCAATCCGGTTTTATCCGTTTTAAACCGGTTCAATCCGGTTTTATCTGGTTTAAACCAGTTCATTCCGGTTTTATCCGGTTTAAACCAGTTTGAACTGGTTTAATCCGGTTTTATCCGGTTTAAACCGTTTTAAGCCGGTTCAATCCGGTTTTATCCAGTTTAAACCGGTTCTATCCGCTTCTATCCGGTTGAAACCGGTTTAAAACGGTTCAATCTGGTTTTATCCGGTTTAAACCGGTTCAATCCTGTTTTATCCGGTTTAAACCGGTTTAAACCAGTTCAATCCGGTTTTATCCGTTTTAAAATGGTTCTATCCGGTTTAAACTGGTTTAAATCAGTTCATTCCGGATTTATCCGTTTTAAACCGGTTCAATCAGGTCTTATCCGGTTTAAACAAGTTCTATCCGGTTGTATCTGGTTTAAAAGAGTTTAAACTGGTTCAATCCGGTTTTATCTGGTTTAAACCGGTTCAATCTGGTTTTATCCGCTTTAAACCGCTTTAAAACGGTTTAATCCGGTTTTACCCGGTTTAAACCACTTTGAACTGGTTCAATCCGGTTTTATCCGGTTTAAACCGGTTCAATCCGGTTTTATCCGGTTTAAACCGGTTCTATCCGGTTTAAACCAGTTTAAGCAGGTTCATTCCGGTTTTATCAGGTTTAAACCAGTTTAAACCGGTTCAATCCGATTTTTTCCTGTTTAAACCAGTTTAAACCGGTTCAATCCAGTTTTATTCGGTTTACACCGGTTCTATCTGGTTCAACATGTTTAAACCAGTTCATTCCGGATTTATACGGTTTAAACCGGTTCTATGCTGTTTATACCAGTTTAATCTGTTCAATCCGGTTTTATCCGGTTTAAACCGGTTTAAGCCAGTTCAATCCGGTTTTCTCCAGTTTTAACCGGCTTAAACCGGTTCAATCCGTTTTTATCCAGTTTAAACCGGTTCAGTCTGGTTTTATCCAGCTTAAACCGGTTTAAACCGGTTCAATCCGGTTTTATCCGGTTTAAACCGGTTCTATGCTGTTTATACCAGATTAAGCCGGTTCAATCCGGTTTTATCTGGTTTAAACCGGTTTAAGCCGGTTCATTCTGGTTTTATCCAGTTTAAACCGGTTTACACCGGTTGAATCCGGTTTAAACCGGTTTAAATCAGTTCATTCCGGATTTATCCGTTTTAAACCGGTTCAATCAGTTCTTATCCGGTTTAAACAAGTTCTATCCGGTTGTATCTGGTTTAAAAGAGTTTAAACTGGTTCAATCCGGTTTTATCTGGTTTAAACCGGTTCAATCTGGTTTTATCCGCTTTAAACCGCTTTAAAACGCTTTAATCCGGTTTTATCCGGTATAAACCGGTTTAGTCCGGTTTTATCCGTTTTAAACCGGTTCTATCCGGTTTAAACCCGTTTAAACCGGTTCAATCCGTTTTAATCCTGTTTAAACCAGTTTAAACCAGTTCAATCCGGTTTTATTCGGTTTACACCGGTTCTATCTGGTTCAACATGTTCAACCCAGTTCATTCCGGATTTATCCAGTTTAAACCGGTTCTATGCTGTTTATACCAGTTTAATCTGTTCAATCCGGTTTTATCCGGTTTAAACCGGTTTAAGCCGGTTCAGTCCGGTTTTCTCCAGTTTTAACTGGCTTAAACCGGTTCAATCCGCTTTTATCCAGTTTAAACCGGTTCTATCTGGTTCTATCTGGTTTAAACCGGTTTAAACCGGTTCAATCCAGTTTTATCCGGTTTAAACCGTTTCATTCCGGTTTCATCCGGTTTGAACCGGTTTAAACCGCTTTAAACCAGTTCTATGCGGTTTTATCCAGTTTATACCGGTTCTATCCGGTTCAATCCGGTTTAAAACGGTTTAAACCGGTTCTATCCGGTTTTATCCGGTTTAAACTGGTTCAATCCGTTTTTATCCAGTTTAAACCGGTTCTATCCGGTTGTATCCGGTTTAAACCAGTTCATTCCGGTTTTACCCGGTGTAAACCGGTTTGAACCTGTTCAATCCGGATTTATCCGGTTTAAACCGGTTTAAGCCGGTTCAATCAGGTCTTATCCGGTTTAAAGAGGTTCTATCCGGTTCTATCTGGTTTAAACCAGTTTAAACTGGTTCAATCTGGTTTTATCTGGTTTAAACCAGTTCAATCTGATTTTATCCGGTTTAAACCTGTTTTATCCGGTTTAAACTGGTTTGAACCGGTTCAATCCGGTTTTATCCGGTTTAAACCAGTTCTACCCGGTTCTATCCGGTTTAAACCGGTTTAACCCAGTTCTATCCGAGTTAAACCGGTTTTAACCGGTTCAATCCGATTTTATCTGGTTTAAACCGGTTCTATCCGGTTTTATCCAGTTTAAGCCGGTTCAATCCGGTTTTATCCAGTTTAAACCGATTCAATCTGGTTTTATCCGGTTTCAACCGGTTTAAGCCAGTTCATTCCGGATTTATCCGGTTTAAACCGGTTTAAACCGGTTCAATCCAGTTTTATCCGGTTCCAACCGGATCAATTCGGTTTTATCCGGTTTAAACCAGTTCTACCCGGTTCTATCCGGTTTAAACCGGTTTAACCCAGTTCTATCCGAGTTAAACCGGTTTAAACCGGTTCAATCCGATTTTATCTGGTTTAAACCGGTTCTATCCGGTTTTATCCAGTTTAAGCCGGTTCAATCCGGTTTTATCCAGTTTAAACCGATTCAATCTGGTTTTATCCGGTTTAAACCGGTTTAATCCTGTTCAATCCGTTTTTTTCTGGTTTAAACCGGTTTAAACCAGTTCATTCCAGTTTTATCCGGTTTAAACCGGTTCAATCCGGTTTATCCAGTTTAAACAGGTTTAAACCAGTTCAATCCGGTTTTATCCGGCTTAAACCGGGTCAATCTGGTTTTATCCTGTTTAAACTGGTTTAATTTGGTTTTATCCGGTTTAAACCGGTTCTATCCGTTTCTATGTGGTTTAAACCGGTTTAAACTTGTTCTATCCGGTTTTATCCGTTTTAAACCGGTTCTATCCGGTTCTATCCGGTTTACACCGGTTCAATCAGTTCTTATCCGGTTTAAACAGGTTCTATCCGGTTGTATCTGGTTTTAAAGAGTTTAAACTGGTTCAATCCGGTTTTATCTGGTTTAAACCGGTTCAATCTGGTTTTACCCAGTTTAAACCGCTTTAAAACGCTTTAATCCGGTTTTATCCGGTTTAAACCAGTTCAGTCCGGTTTTTCCGTTTTAAACCATTTCTATCCGGTTTAAACCAGTTTAAGCCGGTTCATTCCGGTTTTATCAGTTTTAAACCCATTTAAACCGGTTCAATCCGTTTTAATCCTGTTTAAACCAGTTTAAACCGGTTCAATCCGGTTTTATTCGGTTTACACCGGTTCTATCTGGTTCAACATGTTCAACCCAGTTCATTCCGGATTTATCTGGTTTAAACCGGTTCTATGCTGTTTATACCAGTTTAATCTGTTCAATCCGGTTTTATCCGGTTTAAACCGGTTTAAGACGGTTCAATCCGGTTTTCTCCAGTTTAAACCGGTTCTATCCGTTTGAAACCAGTTTAAACCGGTTCAATCCGGTTTTATCTGGTTTAAACCGGTTCAGTCCGGTTTTATCCGATTTGAACCGTTTCATTCCGGTTTTATCCGGTTAAAACCGGTTTCAAACGGTTCAATCCGGTTTTATCCGGTTTAAACCGGTTCATTCCGGTTTTATCCAGTTAAAACCGGTTTGAAACGGTTCAATCCGGTTTTATATGGTTTAAACCGGTTCTACCCGGTTTTATCCGGTTTAAACCGGTTCACTCCGGTTTTATCTGGTTTAAACCGGTTTGAACCGGTTCAATCCGTTTTTATCTGGTTTAAACCGGTTCAATCTGGTTTTATCCGTTTTAAACCGCTTTAAAACGGTTTAATCCGGTTTTATCTGGTTTAAACCCGTTTGAACCGGTTCAATCCGGTTTTATCCGGTTTAAACCGGTTCAATCCGGTTTTATCTCGTTTAAACCGGTTCTATCCGGTTCTATCCTTTTTAAATCGGTTTAAACCGGTTCTATCCTGTTCTATCCAGTTTTAACCGGATTAAACCAGGTCAATCCGGTTTTATCCGGTTTAAACCGGTTCTATACATTTCCATCTGGTTTAAACGGGTTTAAACTGGTTCAATCGGGTTTTATCCGGTTTAAACCGGTTTAAACAGGTTCAATCCGGTTTTTTCCAGTTTAAACCGGTTCTATCCGGTTCTATCCGGTTGAAACCGGTTTGAACCGGTTCAATCCGGTTTTATCTGCTTTAAACCAGTTTAAACCGGTTCAATCCGGTTTTATCCGGTTTAAACCGGTTCTATCCGGTTCTATCCGGTTTAAACCGGTTCTATCCGGTTCTATCTGGTTTAAACCGGTTTAAAGCGGTTCAATCCGGTTTTATCCGGTTTAAACCGGTTTAAACCGGATCAATCCGGTTTTATCCGGTTTAAACCGGTTTAAACTGGTTCAATCCGGTTTTATCCGGTTAAAACCGATTCTATCCGGTTTAAACCGTTTCTATCAGGTTTAAACCGGTTCTATCCGGTTTAAACCGGTTTAAACCGCTTCAATCCGGTTTTATCCAGTTTAAACCAGTTTAAACCGGTTCAATCGGTTTTTATCTGGATTAAACCGGATTAAACCGGTTCAATCTGGTTTTATCCAGTTTAAACCGGTTCAATCCGTTTTTTCCGGTTTAAACCGGTTTAAACCAGTTCATTCCGGTTTTATCCGGTTTAAGCCGGTTCAATCCGGTTTAAACCGTTTCTATCTGGTTTTATCCGCTTTGAACCGGTTTAAACCGCTTCAATCCGGTTTTATCCGGTTTAAACCGGTTCTATCCGGTTCTATCCGGTTGAAACCGTTTTAATCCGGTTCAATCCGGTTTGATCCAGTTTAAACCGGTTCAATTTGGTTTTATCCGGTTTAAACCGGTTTTCACCGATTCAATCCGGTTTATCCAGTTTAAACCGGTTTAATCCTGTTCAATCCGGTTTTATCCGGTTTAAACCGATTTAAACCGGTTCAGTCCGGTTTTATCCAGTTTAAACCGGTTATATCCGGTTCTATCCGGTTTAAACCGGTTTAAACCGGTTTAATCCGGTTTTATCCGGCTTAAACCGGTTCAATCTGGCATTATCCGTTTTAAACTTGTTCAATTTGGTTTTATCCCGTTTAAACCGGTTTTATCCGGTTCAAACCGGTATAAACAGGTTGAAATCGATTTTATCCTGTTTAAACCGGTTTAAACCGGATCAATCCGGTTTTATCCGGTTTCAACCGGTTTAACCCGGTTCTATACGGTTTAAACCGGTTTAAACCTGTTCAATCCGATATTATCCGGTTTAAACCGGTTCAATCCAGTTTTATCCAGTTTAAACCGGTTTAAGCTTGTTCAATCCGGTTTTATCCGGTTTAAACCAGTTCAATCCGGTTTTATCTGGTTTAGACCAGTTCAAACCGGTTCAATCCGGTTTTATCCGGTTTAAACCAGTTCTATCCATTTCTATCTGGTTTAAACCGGTTTAAACTGGTTCAATCCGGTTTTATCTGTTTTAAACCGGTTCAATCTGGTTTTATGCGGTTTAAACTGGTTAAATTTGGTTTTATCCAGTTTAAACCGGTTTTATCCGTTTTAAACCGGATTAATCCAGTTCAATCCGGTTTTATCCGGTTTAAACCTTTTCTATCTGGTTCTATCCGTTTTAAACCGGTTTAAACCAGTTCATTCCGGTTTTATCCGGTTTAAACCGGTTTGAACCGGTTCATTCCGGTTTTATCCGGTTTAAACCGGTTTGAACCGGTTCAATCCGGTTTTATCCGGTTTATACCGGTTCAATCTGTTTTTATCCGGTTTAAACCAGTTTGAACCGGTTCAATCCGGTTTTATCTGGTGTAAACCGGTTTAAGCCGGTTCAATCCGGTTTTATCCAGTTTAAACCGGTTCTATCCGGTTGAAACCAGTTTAAACCGGTTCAATCCGGTTTTATCCGGTTTAAACCAGTTCAATCCTGTTTTATCCGGTTTAAACCGGTTCTATCTGTTTCTATACAGTTGAAACCGTTTTAAACCGGTTCAATCAGGTTTTATCCGGTTTAAACCGGTTCTATCCGGTTGAAACCGTATTAAACCGGTTCAATCCGGTTTTATCCGGTTTAAACCGGTTCAGTCTGGTTTTATCCGGTTTAAACCGGTTTAAACCGGTTCAATCCGATTTTATACGGTTTAAACCGCTTCTATGCTGTTTATACCAGTTTAAGCCTGTTCCATCGGTTTTTATCCGGTTGAGACCTGTTTAAGCTGGTTCATTCCGGTTTTATCCGGTTTAAACTGGTTCAATCCGCTTTTATCCGGTTTACACCGGTTCATTAGGTTTTATCCGGTTTAAACCAGTTTGAACCGGTTCAATCCGGTTTTATCCGGTTTAAACCGGTTCAATCCGTTTTTATCCGTTTTAAACCAGTTCATTCCGGTTTTATCCGGATTAAACCGGTTTCAACCTGTTCAATCCGGTTTTATCCGGTTTAAACCGGTTCAATCCGGTTTTATCTGGTTTAAACCAGTTCATTCCGGTTTTATCCGGTTTAAACCGGTTTGAACCGGTTCAATCCGGTTTTATCCAGTTTAAACCGGTTCTATCCGGTTCTATCTGGTTGAAAACAGTTTAATCCGGTTCAATCTGGTTTTATCCGGTTTAAACCGGTTCAATCGGTTTTATCCGGTTTAAACCGGTTTAAACCGGTTCAATCAGGTTTTATCCGTTTTAAACCAGTTCTATCTGGTTTAAACCGGTTTAAACCAGTTCATTCCGGATTTATCCGGTTTACACCGGTTCAATCAGGTCTGATCCGGTTTAAGCAGGTTCTATCCGGTTATATCTGGTTTTAAAGAGTTTAAATTGGTTCAATCCGGTTTTATCTGGTTTAATCCGGTTCAATCCGGTTGTATCCGTTTTAAACCGGTTCTATCCTGTTTAAACCAGTTTAAGCCGGTTCATTCCGGTTTTATCAGGTTTAAACCCGTTTAAACCTGTTCAATCCGTTTTTATCCTGTTTAAACCAGTTTAAACCGGTTCAATCCGGTTTTATTCGGTTTACACCGGTTCTATCTGTTTCAACATGTTCAAACCCGTTCATTCCGGATTTATCCGGTTTAAACCGGTTCTATGCTGTTTATACCAGTTTAATCTGTTCAATCCGGTTTTATCCGGTTTAAACCGGTTCATTCGGTTTTATCCTGTTTAAACCAGTTTGAACCGGTTCAATCCGGTTTTATCCGGTTTAAACCGGTTCAATCCGGTTTTATACGTTTTATACCAGTTCATACCGGTTTTATCCGGATCAAACCGGTTTCAACCTGTTCAATCCGGTTTTATCCGTTTTAAACCGGTTCAATCCGGTTTTATCTGGTTTAAACCTGTTCATTCCGGTTTTATCCAGTTTAAACCAGTTTGAACCGGTTTAGTCCGGTTTTATCCGGTTTAAACCGGTTTAAGCCAGTTCAATCCGGTTTTATCCAGTTTAAACCGGTTCTATCCGGTTGAAACTGGTTTAAAACGGTTCAATCTGGTTTTATCCGGTTTAAACCGGTTCAATCCGGTTTTATCCGGTTTAAACCGGTTTAAACCGGTTCAATCCGGTTTTATCCGTTTTAAACCGGTTGTATCCGGTTCTATCCGGTTTAAACCGGTTTAAATCTGTTCATTCCGGATTTATCCGTTTTAAACCGGTTCAATCAGGTCTTATCCGGTTTAAACAGGTTCTATCCGGTTGTATCTGGTTTAAAAGAGTTTAAACTGGTTCAATCCGGTTTTATCTGGTTTAAACCGGTTCAATCTGGTTTTATCCGCTTTAAACCGCTTTAAAACGGTTTAATCCGGTTTAAACCATTTTGAACTGGTTCAATCCGGTTTTATCCGGTTTAAACCGGTTTAAGCCGGTTCATTCCGGTTTTATCAGGTTTAAACCAGTTTAAACCGGTTCAATCCGATTTGATCCTGTTTAAACCAGTCTAAACCGGTTCAATCCGGTTTTATTCGGTTTACACCGGTTCTATCTGGTTCAACATGTTTAAACCAGTTCATTCCGGATTTATCCGGTTTAAACCGGTTCTATGCTGTTTATACCAGTTTAATCTGTTCAATCCGGTTTTATCCGGTTTAAACCGGTTTAAGCCGGTTCAATCCGGTTTTCTCCAGTTTTAACCGGGTTAAACCGGTTCAATCCGGTTTTATCAGTTTTAAACCTGTTTAAACCGCTTTAATCCGTTTTTATCCAGTTCAAACCGGTTTAAACCGGTTCTATCCTGTTCTATCCGGTTGAAACTGGTTTAAAACGGTTCAATCTGGTTTTATCCGGTTTAAACCGGTTCAATCCGTTTTTATCCGGTTTAAACCGGTTTAAACCGGTTCAATCCGGTTTTATCCGTTTTAAACCGGTTGTATCCGGTTCTATCCGGTTTAAACCGGTTTAAATCAGTTCATTCCGGATTTATCCGTTTTAAACCGGTTCAATCAGGTCTTATCCGGTTTAAACAGGTTCTATCCGGTTGTATCTGGTTTAAAAGAGTTTAAACTGGTTCAATCCGGTTTTATCTGGTTTAAACCGGTTCAATCTGGTTTTATCCGCTTTAAACCACTTTAAAACGGTTTAATCCGGTTTTATCCGGTTTAAACCATTTTGAACTGGTTCAATCCGGTTTTATCCGGTTTAAACCGGTTTAAGCCGGTTCATTCTGGTTTTATCAGGTTTAAACCAGTTTAAACCGGTTCAATCCGATTTGATCCTGTTTAAACCAGTTTAAACCGGTTCAATCCGGTTTTATTCGGTTTACACCGGTTCTATCTGGTTCAACATGTTTAAACCAGTTCATTCCGGATTTATCCGGTTTAAACCGGTTCTATGCTGTTTATACCAGTTTAATCTGTTCAATCCGGTTTTATCCGGTTTAAACCGGTTTAAGCCGGTTCAATCCGGTTTTCTCCAGTTTTAACCGGCTTAAACCGGTTCAATCCGGTTTTATCAGTTTTAAACCTGTTTAAACCGCTTTAATCCGTTTTTATCCAGTTCAAACCGGTTTAAACCGGTTCTATCCGGTTCTATCCGGTTTAAACCGGTTTAAACCAGTTCATTCCGGATTTATCTGATTTAAACCGGTTTAAATCGGTTCAATCCAGTTTTATCTGGTTTAAAACAGTTTAATCCGGTTCAATCCGGTTTAAACCAGTTCAATCTGGTTTTATCCTGTTTAAACCGGATTGAACCGGTTCAATCCGTATTTATCCGGTTTAAACCGGTTTACACCGGTTCAATCCGGTTTTATCCGGTTTAAACCGGTTCTTTCCGGTTCTATCCGTTTTAAAACGGTTTAAACCAGTTCATTCCGGTTCTATCCGGTTTAAACCGGTTTGAACTTGTTCAATCCGGTTTTATTCGGTTTAAACCGGTTTAAGCCGGTTCAATCCGGTTTTATCCGGTTTAAACCGGTTCAATCGCTTTTATCCGGTTTAAACCGGTTCAATCCGCTTTTATCCGGTTTAAACCGGTTCATTAGTTTTTATCCGGTTTAAACCAGTTTGAACCGGTTCAATCCAGTTTTATCCGGTTTAAACCGGTTCAATCCGGTTTTATCCGTTTTAAACCAGTTCATTCCGGTTTTATCATGTTTAAACCGGTTTCAACCTGTTCAATCCGGTTTTATCCGGTTTAAACTGGTTCAATCCGGTTATATCTGGTTTAAACCAGTTCATTCCGGTTTTATCCGGTTTAAACCGGTTCTATGCTGTTTATACCAGTTTAATCTGTTCAATCCGGTTTTATCCGGTTTAAACCGGTTTAAGCCGGTTCAATCCGGTTTTCTCCAGTTTTAACTGGCTTAAACCGGTTCAATCCGCTTTTATCCAGTTTAAACCGGTTTTATCTGGTTCTATCCGAATGAAACTGGTTTAAACCGGTTCAATCCGGTTTTATCCGGTTTACACCAGTTCATTCCGGTTTTACCCGTTGTAAACCGGTTTGAACCGGTTCAATCCGGTTTTATCTGGTTTAAACCGGTTCAATCTGGTTTTATCCGGTTTAAACCGGTTTTATCCGGTTTAGACCTATTTAAACCAGTTCAATCCGGTTTTAATCGGCTTAAACCGGTTCAATCTGGTTTTATCCGGTTTAAACCGCTTTAAAACGGTTTAATCCGGTTTTATCTGGTTTAAACCCGTTTGAACCGGTTCAATCCGGTTTTATCCGGTTTAAACCGGTTCAATCCGGTTTATCTCTTTTAAACCGGTTCTATCCGTTTCTATCCTTTTTAAGTCGGTTTAAACCGGTTCTATACTGTTCTATCCAGTTCTAACCGGATTAAACCAGTTCAATCCGGTTTTATCCGGTTTAAACCGGTTCTATCCATTTCCATCTGGTTTAAACGGGATTAAACTGGTTCAATCCGGTTTTATCCGGTTTAAACCGGTTTAAACCGTGTCAATCCGATTTTATCCGTTTTAAACATGTTCAATCCGGTTTTCTCCAGTTTAAACCGGTTTAAACTGATTCAATCCGTTTTTATCCAGTTTAAACCTGTTCAATCCGGTTTTATCCGGTTTAAACCTGTTCAATCCGGTTTTATCCGGTTTAAACCGGTTTAGCCCGGTTCTATCCGGTTTAAACTGGTTTAAACCGGTTCAATCCGGTTTTATCCGGTTTAAACCGGTTGAATCCGGTTTTATCTGCTTTAAACCAGTTTAAACCGGTTCAATCCGGTTTTATCCGGTTTAAACCGGTTCTATCCGTTAATATCCGTTTTAAACCGGTTCTATCCGGTTCTATCTGGTTTGAACCGGTTTAAAGCGGTTCAATCCGGTTTTATCCGGTTTAAACCGGTTTATACCGTATCAATCCGATTTTATCCGGTTTAAACCTGTTTTGTCCGTTTTAAACCGGTTTAATCCAGTTCAATCCGTTTTTATCCGGTTTAAACCGGTTTAAACCGGATCAATCCGGTTTAATGTGGGTTAAATCGGTTCTATCCACTTCTATCTGGTTTAAACTGGTTTAAACCGGTTCAATCCGGTTTTATCCGGTTTAAGCCGGTTCTATCCAGTTGAAACCGGTTTAAACCGGTTCAATCCGGTTTTATCCGGTTTAAACCGGTTCTATCCGGTTGAAACTGTATTAAACCAGTTCAATCCGGTTTTATCCAGTTTAAACCGGTTCAGTCTGGTTTTATCCGGTTTAAACCGTTTTAAACCGGTTCAATCCGGTTTTATCCGGTTTAAACCGGTTCTATGCTGTTTATACCAGTTTAAGCCAGTTCAATCCGGTTTTATCCGGTTTAAACCGGTTCTATCCGGTTGAAACTGTATTAAACCGGTTAATTCCGGTTTTATCCAGTTTAAACTGGTTCATTCTGGTTTTATCCTGTTTAAACCGGTTTACACCAGTTGAATCCGGTTTTATCCGGTTTAAACCGGTTCTATCCGTTTTAAACCGGTTTAAACCAGTTCATTCCGGTTCCATCCGGTTTAAACTGTTTTGAACCGGTTCAATCCGGTTTTATTCGGTTTAAACTGGTTTAAGCCGGTTAAATCCGGTTTTATCCGGTTTAAACCGGTTCAATCCGGTTTTATCCATTTTATACCTGTTCATACCGGTTTTATCCGGATTAAAAAGGTTTCAACCTGTTCAATCCAGTTTTATCCGGTTTAAACCGGTTTAAGCCGGTTCAATCCGGTTTTCTCCAGTTTTAACCGGCTTAAACCGGTTCAATCCGGTTTTACCCACTTTAAACCGGTTCAGTCTGGTTTTATCCAGTTTAAACCGGTTTAAACCGGTTCAATCCGGTTTTATCCGGTTTAAACCGGTTCTATGCTGTTTATACCAGTTTAAGCCGGTTCAATCCGGTTTTATCTGGTTTAAACCGGTTTAAGCCGGTTCATTCTGGTTTTATCCAGTTTAAACCGGTTTACACCGGTTGAATCCGCTTTTATCCGGTTTACACCGGTTCATTAGGTTTTATCCGGTTTAAACCAGTTTGAACTGGTTCAATCCGGTTTTATCCGGTTTAAACCGGTTCAATCCGGCTTTATCCGTTTTAAACCAGTTCATTCCGGTTTTATCCGGATTAAACTGGTTTCAACCTGTTCAATCCGGTTTTATCCGGTTTAAACCGGTTCAATCCGGTTTTATCCGGTTTACACCAGTTCATTCCGGTTTTACCCGGTGTAAACCGGTTAGAACCGGTTCAATCCGGTTTTATCCGGTTTAAACCGGTTTAAGCCGGTTCAGTCAGGTCTTATCCGTTTTAAACAGGTTCTATCTGGTTCTATCTGGTTTAAACCAGTTTAAACTGGTTCAATCCGGTTTTATCTGGTTTAAACAGGTTCAATCTGATTTTATCCGGTTTAAACCGGTTTAAACCGGTTCTATCCGGTTCAATCCGGTTTAAATCGATTTAAACCGGTTCTATCCGGTTTTATCCGGTTTAAGCTGGTTCAATCCGGTTTTATCCAGTTTAAACCTGTTCTATCCGTTTTTATCCTGTTTAAACCGGTTTAAACCTGTTCAATCCGATTTTATTCGTTTTAAACCGGTTCAATCCTGTTTATCCAGTTTAAACAGGTTTAAACCAGTTCAATCCGGTTTTATCCGGTTTAAACCGGTTTAAACCGGTTCAATCCGGTTTTATCCAGTTTAAACTGGTTATATCCGGTTCTATCCGGTTTAAACTGGTTTAAACCGGTTTAATCCGGTTTTATCCGGCTTAAACCGGGTCAATCTGGTTTTATCCTGTTTAAACTGGTTTAATTTGTTTTTATCCGGTTTAAACCGGTTCTATCCGTTTCTATGTGGTTTAAACCGGTTTAAACTTGTTCAATCCGGTTTTATCCGTTTTAAACCGGTTCTATCCGGTTCTATCCGGTTTAAACCGGTTTAAACCAGTTCATTCCGGATTTATCCGGTTTACACCGGTTCAATCAGTTCTTATCCGGTTTAAACAGGTTCTATCCGGTTGTATCTGGTTTTAAAAAGTTTAAACTGGTTCAATCCGGTTTTATCTGATTTTAACCGGTTCAATCTGGTTTTATCCAGTTTAAACCGCTTTAAAACGCTTTAATCCGGTTTTATCCGGTTTAAACCGGTTCAGTCCGGTTTTATCCGTTTTAAACCGGTTCATTCCGGTTTTATCAGGTTTAAACCGGTTTAAACCAGTTCATTCCGGTTCTATCCGGTTTAAACCGGTTTGACCCGGTTCAATCCGGTTTTATTTGGTTTAAACTGGTTTAAGCCGGTTCAATCCGGTTTTATCCTGTTTAAACCAGTTTAAACCGGTTCAATCCGGTTTTATTCAGTTTACACCGGTTCTATCTGGTTCAAAATGTTCAACCCAGTTCATTCCGGATTTATCTGGTTTAAACCGGTTCTATGCTGTTTATACCAGTTTAATCTGTTCAATCCGGTTTTATCCGGTTTAAACCGGTTTAAGCCGGTTCAATCCGGTTTTCTCCAGTTTTAACTGGCTTAAACCGGTTCAATCCGCTTTTATCCAGTTTAAACCGGTTCTATCTGGTTCTATCTGGTTGAAACCGGTTTAAACCGGTTCAATCCAGTTTTATCCGGTTTAAACTGTTTCATTCCGGTTTCATCCGGTTTGAACCGGTTTAAACCGCTTTAAACCAGTTCTTTCCGGTTTTATCCGGTTTATACCGGTTCTATCCGGTTCAATCCGGTTTAAAATGGTTTAAACTGGTTCAATCCGATTTTATCCGGTTTAAACTGGTTCTTTCCGGTTCTATCCGTTTTAAACCGGTTTAAACCAGTTCATTCCGGTTCTATCCGGTTTAAACCGGTTTGACCCGGTTCAATCCGGTTTTATTTGGTTTAAGCTGGTTTAAGCCGGTTCAATCCGGTTTTATCCGGTTTAAACCGGTTCAATCCGCTTTTATCCGGTTTAAACCGGTTCAATCCGCTTTTATCCGGTTTAAACCGGTTCATTAGGTTTTATCCGGTTTAAACCAGTTTGAACCGGTTCAATCCAGTTTTATCCGGTTTAAACCGGTTCAATCCGGTTTTATCCGTTTTAAACCAGTTCATTCCGGTTTTATCATGTTTAAACCGGTTTCAACCTGTTCAATCCGGTTTTATCCGGTTTAAACTGGTTCAATCCGGTTTTATCTGGTTTAAACCAGTTCATTCCGGTTTTATCCGGTTTAATCCGGTTCTATGCTGTTTATACAAGTTTAATCTGTTCAATCCGGTTTTATCCGGTTTAAACCGGTTGAAGCCGGTTCAATCCGGTTTTCTCCAGTTTTAACTGGCTTAAACCGGTTCAATCCGCTTTTATCCAGTTTAAACGGGTTCTATCTGGTTCTATCTGGTTGAAACCGGTTTAAACCGGTTCAATCCAGTTTTATCCGGTTTAAACCGTTTCATTCCGGTTTCATCCGGTTTGAACCGGTTTAAACCGCTTTAAACCAGTTCTATCCGGTTTTATCCGGTTTATACCGGTTCTATCCAGTTCAATCCGGTTAAAAACGGTTTAAACCGGTTCTATCCGGTTTTATCCGGTTTAAACCGGTTCAATCCGTTTTTATCCAGTTTAAACCGGTTCAATCCGGTTTTATCCGGTTTAAACCAGTTCATTCCGGTTTTCCCCGGTGTAAACCGGTTTGAACTGGTTCAATCCGGATTTATCCGGTTTAAACCGGTTTAAGCCGGTTCAATCCGGTTTTATCTGGTTTAAACCGGTTCAATCCGGTTTTATCTGGTTTAAACCGGTTCTATCCGGTTGAATCTGTATTAAACCGGTTCAATCCGGTTTTATCCAGTTTAAACCGGTTCAGTCTGGTTTTATCCGGTTTAAACCGTTTTAAACCGGTTCAATCCGGTTTTATCCGGTTTAAACCGGTTCTATGCTGTTTATACCAGTTTAAGCCGGTTCATTCCGGTTTTATCCGGTTTAAACCGGTTCTATCCGGTTGAAACTGTATTAAACCGGTTAATTCCGGTTTTATCCAGTTTAAACCGGTTCATTCTGGTTTTATCCAGTTTAAACCGGTTTACACCGGTTGAATCCGGTTTTATCCGTTTTAAACCGGTTCTATCCGTTTTAAACCGGTTTAAACCAGTTCATTCCGGTTCCATCCGGTTTAAACTGGTTTGAACCGGTTCAATCCGGTTTTATTCGGTTTAAACTGGTTTAAGCCGGTTAAATCCGGTTTTATCCGGTATAAACCGGTTCAATCCGGTTTTATCCATTTTATACCTGTTCAAACCGGTTTTATCCGGATTAAAAAGGTTTCAACCTGTTCAATCCAGTTTTATCCGGTTTAAACCGGTTTAAGCCGGTTCAATCCGGTTTTCTCCAGTTTTAACCGGCTTAAACCGGTTCAATCCGGTTTTATCCACTTTAAACCGGTTCAGTCTGGTTTTATCCAGTTTAAACCGGTTTAAACCGGTTCAATCCGGTTTTATCCGGTTTAAACCGGTTCTATGCTGTTTATACCAGTTTAAGCCGGTTCAATCCGGTTTTATCTGGTTTAAACCGGTTTAAGCCGGTTCATTCTGGTTTTATCCAGTTTAAACCGGTTTACACCGGTTGAATCCGGTTTTATCCGGTTTAAACCGGTTTTATCCTGTTCTATCCGTTTTAAACCGGTTCAAACCAGTTCATTCCGGTTCTATCCGGTTTAAACCGTTTCATTCAGGTTTCATCCGGTTTGAACCGGTTTAAACCGCTTTAAACCAGTTCTATCCGGTTTTATCCGGTTTATACCGGTTCTATCTGGTTCAATCCGGTTTAAAACAGTTTAAACCGGTTCTATCCGGTTTTATCCGGTTTAAACCGGTTCAATCCGTTTTTATCCAGTTTCAACCGGTTCAATCCGGTTTTATCCGGTTTAAACCAGTTCATTCCGGTTTTACCTGGTGTAAACCGGTTTGAACCGGTTCAATCCGGATTTATCCGGTTTAAACCGGTTTAAGCCGGTTCAATCAGGTCTTATCCGGTTTATAGATGTTCTATCCGGTTCTATCTGGTTTAAACCAGTTTAAACCGGTTCAATCTGATTTTATCCGGTTTAAACCTGTTTTATCCGGTTTAAACTGGTTTAAACCGGTTCATTCGGTTTTATCCGGTTTAAACCAGTTTGAACCGGTTCAATCCGGTTTTATCCGGTTTAAACCGGTTCAATCCCGTTTTATACGTTTTATACCAGTTCATACCGGTTTTATCCGGATTAAACCGGTATCAATCTGTTCAATCCGGTTTTATCCGGTTTAAACCGGTTCAATCCGGTTTTATCTGGTTTAAACCAGTTCATTCCGGTTTTATCCGGTTTAAACCAGTTTGAACCGGTTTAGTCCGGTTTTATCCGGTTTAAACCGGTTTAAGCCGGTTCAATCCGGTTTTATCCAGTTTAAACTGGTTCTATCCTGTTCTATCCGGTTGAAACTGGTTTAAAACGGTTCAATCTGGTTTTATCCGGTTTAAACCGGTTCAATCCGTTTTTATCCGGTTTAAACCGGTTTAAACCGGTTCAATCCGGTTTTATCCGTTTTAAACCAGTTGTATCCGGTTCTATCCGGTTTAAACCGGTTTAAATCAGTTCATTCCGGATTTATCCGTTTTAAACCGGTTCAATCAGGTCTTATCCGGTTTAAACAGGTTCTATCCGGTTGTATCTGGTTTAAAAGAGTTTAAACTGGTTCAATCCGGTTTTATCTGGTTTAAACCGGTTCAATCTGGTTTTATCCGCTTTAAACCACTTTAAAACGGTTTAATCCGGTTTTATCCGGTTTAAACCATTTTGAACTGGTTCAATCCGGTTTTATCCGGTTTAAACCGGTTTAAGCCGGTTCATTCTGGTTTTATCAGGTTTAAACCAGTTTAAACCGGTTCAATCCGATTTGATCCTGTTTAAACCAGTTTAAACCGGTTCAATCCGGTTTTATTCGGTTTACACCGGTTCTATCTGGTTCAACATGTTTAAACCAGTTCATTCCGGATTTATCCGGTTTAAACCGGTTCTATGCTGTTTATACCAGTTTAATCTGTTCAATCCGGTTTTATCCGGTTTAAACCGGTTTAAGCCGGTTCAATCCGGTTTTCTCCAGTTTTAACCGGCTTAAACCGGTTCAATCCGGTTTTATCAGTTTTAAACCTGTTTAAACCGCTTTAATCCGTTTTTATCCAGTTCAAACCGGTTTAAACCGGTTCTATCCGGTTCTATCCGGTTTAAACCGGTTTAAACCAGTTCATTCCGGATTTATCTGATTTAAACCGGTTTAAATCGGTTCAATCCAGTTTTATCTGGTTTAAAACAGTTTAATCCGGTTCAATCCGGTTTAAACCAGTTCAATCTGGTTTTATCCTGTTTAAACCGGATTGAACCGGTTCAATCCGTATTTATCCGGTTTAAACCGGTTTACACCGGTTCAATCCGGTTTTATCCGGTTTAAACCGGTTCTTTCCGGTTCTATCCGTTTTAAAACGGTTTAAACCAGTTCATTCCGGTTCTATCCGGTTTAAACCGGTTTGAACTTGTTCAATCCGGTTTTATTCGGTTTAAACCGGTTTAAGCCGGTTCAATCCGGTTTTATCCGGTTTAAACCGGTTCAATCGCTTTTATCCGGTTTAAACCGGTTCAATCCGCTTTTATCCGGTTTAAACCGGTTCATTAGTTTTTATCCGGTTTAAACCAGTTTGAACCGGTTCAATCCAGTTTTATCCGGTTTAAACCGGTTCAATCCGGTTTTATCCGTTTTAAACCAGTTCATTCCGGTTTTATCATGTTTAAACCGGTTTCAACCTGTTCAATCCGGTTTTATCCGGTTTAAACTGGTTCAATCCGGTTATATCTGGTTTAAACCAGTTCATTCCGGTTTTATCCGGTTTAAACCGGTTCTATGCTGTTTATACCAGTTTAATCTGTTCAATCCGGTTTTATCCGGTTTAAACCGGTTTAAGCCGGTTCAATCCGGTTTTCTCCAGTTTTAACTGGCTTAAACCGGTTCAATCCGCTTTTATCCAGTTTAAACCGGTTTTATCTGGTTCTATCCGAATGAAACTGGTTTAAACCGGTTCAATCCGGTTTTATCCGGTTTACACCAGTTCATTCCGGTTTTACCCGTTGTAAACCGGTTTGAACCGGTTCAATCCGGTTTTATCTGGTTTAAACCGGTTCAATCTGGTTTTATCCGGTTTAAACCGGTTTTATCCGGTTTAGACCTATTTAAACCAGTTCAATCCGGTTTTAATCGGCTTAAACCGGTTCAATCTGGTTTTATCCGGTTTAAACCGCTTTAAAACGGTTTAATCCGGTTTTATCTGGTTTAAACCCGTTTGAACCGGTTCAATCCGGTTTTATCCGGTTTAAACCGGTTCAATCCGGTTTATCTCTTTTAAACCGGTTCTATCCGTTTCTATCCTTTTTAAGTCGGTTTAAACCGGTTCTATACTGTTCTATCCAGTTCTAACCGGATTAAACCAGTTCAATCCGGTTTTATCCGGTTTAAACCGGTTCTATCCATTTCCATCTGGTTTAAACGGGATTAAACTGGTTCAATCCGGTTTTATCCGGTTTAAACCGGTTTAAACCGTGTCAATCCGATTTTATCCGTTTTAAACATGTTCAATCCGGTTTTCTCCAGTTTAAACCGGTTTAAACTGATTCAATCCGTTTTTATCCAGTTTAAACCTGTTCAATCCGGTTTTATCCGGTTTAAACCTGTTCAATCCGGTTTTATCCGGTTTAAACCGGTTTAGCCCGGTTCTATCCGGTTTAAACTGGTTTAAACCGGTTCAATCCGGTTTTATCCGGTTTAAACCGGTTGAATCCGGTTTTATCTGCTTTAAACCAGTTTAAACCGGTTCAATCCGGTTTTATCCGGTTTAAACCGGTTCTATCCGTTAATATCCGTTTTAAACCGGTTCTATCCGGTTCTATCTGGTTTGAACCGGTTTAAAGCGGTTCAATCCGGTTTTATCCGGTTTAAACCGGTTTATACCGTATCAATCCGATTTTATCCGGTTTAAACCTGTTTTGTCCGTTTTAAACCGGTTTAATCCAGTTCAATCCGTTTTTATCCGGTTTAAACCGGTTTAAACCGGATCAATCCGGTTTAATGTGGGTTAAATCGGTTCTATCCACTTCTATCTGGTTTAAACTGGTTTAAACCGGTTCAATCCGGTTTTATCCGGTTTAAGCCGGTTCTATCCAGTTGAAACCGGTTTAAACCGGTTCAATCCGGTTTTATCCGGTTTAAACCGGTTCTATCCGGTTGAAACTGTATTAAACCAGTTCAATCCGGTTTTATCCAGTTTAAACCGGTTCAGTCTGGTTTTATCCGGTTTAAACCGTTTTAAACCGGTTCAATCCGGTTTTATCCGGTTTAAACCGGTTCTATGCTGTTTATACCAGTTTAAGCCAGTTCAATCCGGTTTTATCCGGTTTAAACCGGTTCTATCCGGTTGAAACTGTATTAAACCGGTTCAATCCGGTTTTATCCAGTTTAAACCGGTTCATTCTGGTTTTATCCAGTTTAAACCGGTTTACACCGGTTGAATCCGGTTTTTTCCGGTTTAAACCGGTTCTATCCATTTTAAACCGGTTTAAACCAGTTCATTCCGGTTCCATCCGGTTTAAACTGGTTTGAACCGGTTCAATCCGGTTTTATTCGGTTTAAACTGGTTTAAGCCGGTTAAATCCGGTTTTATCCGGTTTAAACCGGTTCAATCCGGTTTTATCCATTTTATACCTGTTCATACCGGTTTTATCCGGATTAAACCGGTTTCACCCTGTTCAATCCGGTTTTATCCGTTTTAAACCGGTTCAATCCGGTTTTATCTGGTTTAAACCAGATCATTTCGGTTTTATCCGGTTTAAACCAGTTTGAACTGGTTTAATCCGTTTTTATCCGGTTTAAACCGGTTTAAACCAGTTCAATCCGGTTTTATCCGTTTTAAACCGGTTCTATCCGGTTGTATCCGGTTTAAACCGGTTTAAATCAGTTCATTCCGGATTTATCCGTTTTAAACCGGTTCAATCAGTTCTTATCCGGTTTAAACAAGTTCTATCCGGTTGTATCTGGTTTAAAAGAGTTTAAACTGGTTCAATCCGGTTTTATCTGGTTTAAACCGGTTCAATCTGGTTTTATCCGCTTTAAACCGCTTTAAAACGGTTTATTCCGGTTTTATCCGGTTTAAACCACTTTGAACTGGTTCAATCCGGTTTTATCCGGTTTAAACCGGTTCAATCCGGTTTTATCCGGTTTAAACCGGTTCTATCCGGTTTAAACCAGTTTAAGCCTGTTCATTCAGGTTTTATCAGGTTTAAACCAGTTTAAACCGGTTAAATCCGATTTTTTCCTGTTTAAACCAGTTCAAACCGGTTCAATCCAGTTTTATTCGGTTTACACCGGTTCTATCTGGTTCAACATGTTTAAACCAGTTCATTCCGGATTTATCCGGTTTAAACCGGTTCTATGCTGTTTATACCTGTTTAATCTGTTCAATCCGGTTTTATCCGGTTTAAACCGGTTCAATCCGGTTTTATCCGGTTTAAACTGGTTCAGTCCGGTTTTTTCCATTTTAAACCGGTTCTATCAGGTTCTATCCGTTTTAAACCGGTTTAAACCAGTTCATTCCGGATTTATCCGGTTTACACCGGTTCAATCAGTTCTTATCCGGTTTAAACAGGTTCTATCCGGTTGTATCTGGTTTTAAAGAGTTTAAACTGGTTCAATCCGGTTTTATCTGGTTTAAACCGGTTCAATCTGGTTTTATCCAGTTTAAACCGCTTTAAAACGCTTTAATCCGGTTTTATCCGGTTTAAACCAGTTCAGTCCGGTTTTATCCGTTTTAAATCGGTTCTATCCGGTTTAAACCATTTTAAGCCGGTTCATTCCGGTTTTATCAGGTTTAAACTCGTTTAAACCGGTTCAATCCGTTTTTATCCTGTTTAAACCAGTTTAAACCGGTTCAATCCGGTTTTATTCAGTTTACACCGGTTCTATCTGGTTCAACATGCTCAAACCCGTTCATTCCGGATTTATCCGGTTTAAACCGGTTCTATGCTGTTTATACCAGTTTAATCTGTTCAATCCGGTTTTATCCGGTTTAAACCGGTTTAAGCCGGTTCAATCCAGTTTTCTCCAGTTTTAACTGGCTTAAACCGGTTCAATCCGCTTTTATCCAGTTTAAACCGGTTCTATCTGGTTCTATCTGGTTGAAACCGGTTTAAACCGGTTCAATCCAGTTTTATCCGGTTTAAACCGTTTCATTCCGGTTTCATCCGGTTTGAACTGCTTTAAACCGCTTTAAACCAGTTCTATCCGGTTTTATCTGGTTTATACCGGTTCTATCCAGTTCAATCCGGTTAAAAACGGTTTAAACCGGTTCTATCCGGTTTTATCCGGTTTAAACCGGTTCAATCCGTTTTGATCCAGTTTAAACCGGTTCAATCCGGTTTTATCTGGTTTAAACCAGTTCATTCCGGTTTTACCCGGTGTAAACCGGTTTGAACCGGTTCAATCCGGATTTATCCGGTTTAAACCGGTTTAAGCCGGTTCAATCAGGTCTTATTCGGTTTAAAGAGGTTCTATCCGGTTCTATCTGGTTTAAACCATTTTAAACTGGTTCAATCTGGTTTTATCTGGTTTAAACCGGTTCAATCTGATTTTATCTGGTTTAAACCTGTTTTATCCGGTTTAAACTGGTTTGAACCGGTTCAATCCGGTTTTATTCGGTTTAAACCGGTTTAAGCCGGTTCAATCCGGCTTTATCTGTTTTAAACCGGTTCAATCTGGTTTTATACATTTTATACCAGTTCATACCGGTTTTATCCGGATTAAACCGGTTTCAACCTGTTCAATCCGGTTTTATCCGGTTTAAACCAGTTCAATCCGGTTTTATCTGGTTTAAACCAGTTCATTCCGGTTTTATCCGGTTTAAACCTGTTCAGTCCGGTTTTATCCGTTTTAAATCGGTTCTATCTGGTTTAAACCAGTTTAAGCCGGTTCATTCCGGTTTTATCAGGTTTAAACCCCTTTAAACCGGTTCAATCCGTTTTTATCCTGTTTAAACCAGTTTAAACCGGTTCAATCCGGTTTTATTCGGTTTACACCGGTTCTATCTGGTTCAACATGTTCAAACCCGTTCATTCCGGATTTATCCGGTTTAAACCGGTTCTATGCTGTTTATACCAGTTTAATCTGTTCAATCCGGTTTTATCCAGTTTAAACCGGTTTAAGCCGGTTCAATCCGGTTTTCTCCAGTTTTAACTGGCTTAAACCGGTTCAATCCAGTTTTATCCAGTTTAAACCGTTTCATTCAGGTTTCATCCGGTTTGAACCGGTTTAAACCGCTTTAAACCAGTTCTATCCGGTTTTATCCGGTTTATACCGGTTCTATCCGGTTCAATCCGGTTTAAAACGGTTTAAACCGGTTCTATCCGGTTTTATCCGGTTTAAACCGGTTCAATCCGTTTTTATCCAGTTTAAACCGGTTCAATCCGGTTTTATCCGGTTTAAACCAGTTCATTCCGGTTTTACCCGGTGTAAACCGGTTTGAACTGGTTCAATCCGGATTTATCCGGTTTAAACCGGTTTAAGCCGGTTCAATCAGGTCTTATCCGGTTTAAAGATGTTCTATCCGGTTCTATCTGGTTTAAACCAGTTTAAACCGGTTCAATCTGATTTTATCCGGTTTAAACCTGTTTTATCCGGTTTAAACTGGTTTGAACCGGTTCAATCCGGTTTTATTCGGTTTAAACCGGTTTAAGCCGGTTCAATCTGGCTTTATCTGGTTTAAACCGGTTCAATCCGGTTTTATCCGGTTTAAACCGGTTCATTCGGTTTTATCCGGTTTAAACCAGTTTGAACCGGTTCAATCCGGTTTTATCCGGTTTAAACCGGTTCAATCCGGTTTTATACGTTTTATACCAGTTCATACCGGTTTTATCCGGATTAAACCGGTTTCAACCTGTTCAGTCCGGTTTTATCCGGTTTAAACCGGTTCAATCCGGTTTTATCTGGTTTAAACCAGTTCATTCCGGTTTTATCCGGTTTAAACCAGTTTGAACAGGTTTAGTCCGGTTTTATCCGGTTTAAACCGGTTTAAGCCGGTTCAATCCGGTTTTATCCAGTTTAAACCGGTTCTATCCTGTTCTATCCGGTTGAAACTGGTTTAAAACGGTTCAATCTGGTTTTATCCGGTTTAAACCGGTTCAATCCGGTTTTATCCGGTTTAAACCGGTTTAAACCGGTTCAATCCGGTTTTATCCGTTTTAAACCGGTTGTATCCGGTTCTATCCGGTTTAAACCGGTTTAAATCAGTTCATTCCGGATTTATCCGTTTTAAACCGGTTCAATCAGGTCTTATCCGGTTTAAACAGGTTCTATCCGGTTGTATCTGGTTTAAAAGAGTTTAAACTGGTTCAATCCGGTTTTATCTGGTTTAAACCGGTTCAATCTGGTTTTATCCGCTTTAAACCGCTTTAAAACGGTTTAATCCGGTTTTATCCGGTTTAAACCATTTTGAACTGGTTCAATCCGGTTTTATCCGGTTTAAACCGGTTTAAGCCGGTTCAATCCGGTTTTATCCAGTTTAAACCGGTTCTATCCGGTTCTATCCGGTTGAAACCGGTTTAATCCGGTTCAATCTGGTTTTATCCAGTTTAAACCGTTTCAATCCGGTTTTATCCGGTTTAAACCGGTTTAAACCGGTTCAATCCAGTTTTATCCATTTTAAACCGGTTCTATCCGGTTCTATCCGGTTTAAACCAGTTTAAACCAGTTCATTCCGGATTTATCCGGTTTACACCGGTTCAATCAGTTCTTATCCGGTTTAAACAGGTTCTATCCGGTTGTATCTGGTTTTAAAGAGTTTAAACTGGTTCAATCCGGTTTTACCTGGTTTAAACCGGTTCAATCTGGTTTTACCCAGTTTAAACCGCTTTAAAACGCTTTAATCCGGTTTTATCCGGTTTAAACCAGTTCAGTCCGGTTTTATCCGTTTTAAATCGGTTCTATCCGGTTTAAACCAGTTTAAGCCGGTTCATTCCGGTTTTATCAGGTTTAAACCCGTTTAAACCGGTTCAATCCGTTTTTATCCTGTTTAAACCAGTTTAAACCGGTTCAATCCGGTTTTATTCGGTTTACACCGGTTCTATCTGGTTCAACATGTTCAAACCCGTTCATTCCGGATTTATCTGGTTTAAACCGGTTCTATGCTGTTTATACCAGTTTAATCTGTTCAATCCGGTTTTATCCGGTTTAAACCGGTTTAAGCCGGTTCAATCCGGTTTTCTCCAGTTTTAACTGGCTTAAACCGGTTCAATCCGCTTTTATCCAGTTTAAACCGGTTCTATCCGGTTCAATCCGGTTTAAAACGGTTTAAACCGGTTCAATCCGGTTTTATGCGGTTTAAACTGGTTGAAACCGGTTCAATCCGGTTTTATCCGGTTTAAACCGCTTCTATCCGGTTCTATACGGTTGAAACCAGTTTAAACCAGTTCAATCTGGTTTTGTCCCGTTTAAACCGGTTCATTCCGGTTTTATCCGGTTTGAACCGGTTGAAACCGGTTCAATCCGGCTTTATCTGGTTTAAACCGGTTTAATCCTGTTTTATCCGGTTTAAACCGGTTGAAACCGGTTCCATCTGGTTTTATCCGGTTTAAACCGGTTCTATCCGGTTCTACCTGGTTTAAACCGGTTTAAAGTTGTTCAATCCGGTTTAAACCGGTTTAAACCGCTTCAATCCGGTTTTATCCGGTTTAAAACGGTTTAAACCAGTTCAATCCGGTTTTATCCGGTTTAAACCGGTTCTATCCGGTTCAATCCGGTTTAAACCGGTTTCAACCGGTTCTATCCTGTTTTATCCGTTTTAAACCCGTTCAATCTGGTTTTATCCAGTTTAAACCAGTTCAATCTGGTTTTACGGGTTAAAACCTGTTCAATCCGTTTTTATCCGGTTTAAACCGTTTTAATCCAGTTCATTCCGGTTTTATCCAGTTTATACCGGTTTGAACCGGTTCAATCCGGTTTTATCCGGTTTAAACCGGTCTAAGCCGGTTCAATCCGGTTTTATCCGGTTTAAACCGGTTCAATCCGGTTTTATCAGGTTCAATCCGGTTGAAACCGGTTCTATCCGGTTTTATCTGGTTGAAACCGGTTTAAACTGGTTCAATCCGGTTTTATCCGCTTTAAGCCTGTTCTATCTGGTTTAAACCGGTTTAAGCCGGTTCATTCCGGTTTTATCTGGTTTAAACCGGTTCAAACTGTTTTTATCCAGTTTAAACTGGTTTAAACCGGTTCAATCCGGTTTTATCCAGTTTAAACCGGTTCTATCCGGTTCTATCTGGTTTAAGCCCGTTTAAACCGGTTCAATCCGGTTTTATCCGGTTTAAACCGGTTCAATCCGGTTTTATCCGCTTTAAACCCGTTCAATCAAGTTTTATCCGGTTTAAACCGGTTCAATCCGGTTTTATCCGGTTTAAGCCTGTTCTATCTGGTTTTAACCGGTTTAAGCAGGTTAATTCCGGTTTTATCTGGTTTAAACCGGTTCAAACCTTTTTTATCCAGTTTAAACCGGTTTAAACCAGTTCATTCCGGTTTAAACCGGTTTAAACCGGTTCAATCCGGTTTTATCCGGTTTAAACCAGTTCTATCCGGTTTAAAACGGTTTAAGCTGGTTCAATCCGGTTTTATCCGGTTTAAACCGATTCTATCCGGTTCTATTCGGTTTAAACCAGTTTAAAGCAGTTCATTCCGGATTTATCCAGTTTAAACCGGTTCAATCCGGTTCTATCCGAATGAAACCTGTTTAAACCAGTTCAATCCGGATTTATCCGTTTTAAACCAGTTCATTCCGGTTTTATCCGGTTTAAACCGGTTCAATCCGCCTTTATCCGTTTTAAACCAGTTCATTCCGGTTTTATCCGGATTAAACTGGTTTCAACCTGTTCAATCCGGTTTTATCCGGTTTAAAACGGTTCTATCCGGTTTTATCTGGTTTAAACCAGTTCATTCCGGTTTTATCCGGTTTAAACCGGTTTGAACCGGTTCAATCCGGTTTTATCCAGTTTAAACCGCTTCTATCCGGTTCTATCCGTTTGAAACCGGTTTAATCCGGTTCAATCTGTTTTTATCCGGTTTAAACCGTTTCAATCCGGTTTTATCCGGTTTAAACCGCTTTAAACCGGTTCAGTCCGGTTTTTTCCATTTTAAACCGGTTCTATCAGGTTCTATCCGTTTTAAACCGGTTTAAACCAGTTCATTCCGGATTTATCCGGTTTACACCGGTTCAATCAGTTCTTATCCGGTTTAAACAGGTTCTATCCGGTTGTATCTGGTTTTAAAGAGTTTAAACTGGTTCAATCCGGTTTTATCTGGTTTAAACCGGTTCAATCTGGTTTTATCCAGTTTAAACCGCTTTAAAACGCTTTAATCCGGTTTTATCCGGTTTAAACCAGTTCAGTCCGGTTTTATCCGTTTTAAATCGGTTCTATCCGGTTTAAACCAGTTTAAGCCGGTTCATTCCGGTTTTATCAGGTTTAAACTCGTTTAAACCGGTTCAATCCGTTTTTATCCTGTTTAAACCAGTTTAAACCGGTTCAATCCGGTTTTATTCGGTTTACACCGGTTCTATCTGGTTCAACATGCTCAAACCCGTTCATTCCGGATTTATCCGGTTTAAACCGGTTCTATGCTGTTTATACCAGTTTAATCTGTTCAATCCAGTTTTATCCGGTTTAAACCGGTTTAAGCCGGTTCAATCCGGTTTTCTCCAGTTTTAACTGGCTTAAACCGGTTCAATCCGCTTTTATCCAGTTTAAACCGGTTCTATCTGGTTCTATCTGGTTGAAACCGGTTTAAACCGGTTCAATCCAGTTTTATACGGTTTAAACCGTTTCATTCCGGTTTCATCCGGTTTGAACCGGTTTAAACCGCTTTAAACCAGTTCTATCCGGTTTTATCCGGTTTATACCGGTTCTATCCGGTTCAATCCGGTTTAAAACGGTTTAAACCGGTTCTATCCGGTTTTATCCGGTTTAAACCGGTTCAATCCGTTTTGATCCAGTTTAAACCGGTTCAATCCGGTTTTATCTGGTTTAAACCAGTTCATTCCGGTTTTACCCGGTGTAAACCGGTTTGAACCGGTTCAATCCGGATTTATCCGGTTTAAACCGGTTTAAGCCGGTTCAATCAGGTCTTATCCGGTTTAAAGAGGTTCTATCCGGTTCTATCTGGTTTAAACCAGTTTAAACTGGTTCAATCTGGTTTTATCTGGTTTAAACCGGTTCAATCTGATTTTATCCGGTTTAAACCTGTTTTATCCGGTTTAAACTGGTTTGAACCGGTTCAATCCGGTTTTATTCGGTTTAAACCGGTTTAAGCCGGTTCAATCCGGCTTTATCTGGTTTAAACCGGTTCAATCCGGTTTTATCCGGTTTAAACCGGTTCAATCCGCTTTTATCCGGTTTAAACCGGTTCATTCGGTTTTATCCGGTTTAAACCAGTTTGAACCAGTTCAATCCGGTTCAATCCGGTTTTAACCGGTTCAATCCGGTTTTATACGTTTTATACCAGTTCATACCGGTTGTATCCGGATTAAACCGGTTTCAACCTGTTCATTCCGGTTTTATCCGGTTTAAACCGGTTCAATCCGGTTTTATCTGGTTTAAACCAGTTCATTCCGGTTTTATCCGGTTTAAACCAGTTTGAACCGGTTTAGTCCGGTTTTATCCGGTTTAAACCATTTTGAACTGGTTCAATCCGATTTTATCCGGTTTAAACCGGTTCTATGCTGTTTATACCAGTTTAATCTGTTCAATCCGGTTTTATCTGGTTTAAACCAGTTCATTCCGGTTTTATCCGGTTTAAACCAGTTTGAACCAGTTCATTCCGGTTTTATCCGGTTTAAACCAGTTTGAACCGGTTTAGTCCGGTTTTATCCGGTTTAAACCAGTTTGAACCGGTTTAGTCCGGTTTTATCCGGTTTAAACCATTTTGAACTGGTTCAATCCAGTTTTATCCGGTTTAAACCGTTTCATTCCTTTTTCATCCGGTTTGAACCGGTTTAAACCGCTTTAAACCAGTTCTATCCGGTTTTATCCGGTTTATACCGGTTCTATCCAGTTCAATCCGGTTTAAAACGGTTTAAACCGGTTCAATCCGTTTTGATCCAGTTTAAACCGGTTCAATCCGGTTTTATCTGGTTTAAACCAGTTCATTCCGGTTTTACCCGGTGTAAACCGGTTTGAACCGGTTCAATCCGGATTTATCCGGTTTAAACCGGTTTAAGCCGGTTCAATCAGGTCTTATTCGGTTTAAAGAGGTTCTATCCGGTTCTATCTGGTTTAAACCAGTTTAAACTGGTTCAATCTGGTTTTATCTGGTTTAAACCGGTTCAATCTGATTTTATCCGGTTGAAACCTGTTTTATCCGGTTTAAACTGGTTTGAACCGGTTCAATCCGGTTTTATTCTGTTTAAACCGGTTTAAGCCGGTTCAATCCGGCTTTATCTGTTTTAAACCGGTTCAATCCGGTTTTATACGTTTTATACCAGTTCATACCGGTTTTATCCGGATTAAACCGGTTTCAACCTGTTCAATCCGGTTTTATCCGGTTTAAACCGGTTCAATCCGGTTTTATCTGGTTTAAACCAGTTCATTCCGGTTTTATCCAGTTTAAACCTGTTCGGTCCGGTTTTATCCGGTTTAAACCGGTTCTATCCGGTTTAAACCAGTTTAAGCAGGTTCATTCCGGTTTTATCAGGTTTAAACCAGTTTAAACCGGTTCAATCCGATTTTTTCCTGTTTAAACCAGTTTAAACCGGTTCAATCCAGTTTTATTCGGTTTACACCGGTTCTATCTGGTTCAACATGTTTAAACCAGTTCATTCCGGATTTATCCGGTTTAAACCGGTTCTATGCTGTTTATACCAGTTTAATCTGTTCAATCCGGTTTTATCCGGTTTAAACCGGTTTAAGCCGGTTCAATCCGGTTTTCTCCAGTTTTAACTGGCTTAAACCGGTTCAATTCGCTTTTATCCAGTTTAAACCGGTTCTATCTGGTTCTATCTGGTTGAAACCGGTTTAAACCGGTTCAATCCAGTTTTATCCGGATTAAACCGTTTCATTCAGGTTTCATCCGGTTTGAACCGGTTTAAACCGCTTTAAACCAGTTCTATCCGGTTTTATCCGGTTTATACCGGTTCTATCCGGTTCAATCCGGTTTAAAACAGTTTAAACCGGTTCTATCCGGTTTTATCCGGTTTAAACCGTTTCAATCCGTTTTTATCCAGTTTCAACCGGTTCAATCCGGTTTTATCCGGTTTAAACCAGTTCATTCCGGTTTTACCCGGTGTAAACCGGTTTGAACCGGTTCAATCCGGATTTATCCGGTTTAAACCGGTTTAAGCCGGTTCAATCAGGTCTTATCCGGTTTAAAGAGGTTCTATCCGGTTCTATCTGGTTTAAACAAGTTTAAACTGGTTCAATCTGGTTTTATCTGGTTTAAACCAGTTCAATCTGATTTTATCCGGTTTAAACCTGTTTTATCCGGTTTAAACTGGTTTGAACCGGTTCAATCCGGTTTTATTCGGTTTAAACCGGTTCTATCCGGTACTATCCGGTTTCAACCGGTTTAAGCCAGTTCATTCCGGATTTATCCGGTTTAAACCAGTTTAAACCGGTTCAATCCAGTTTTATCCGGTTCCAACCGGATCAATTCGGTTTTATCCGGTTTAAACCAGTTCTACCCGGTTCTATCCGGTTTAAACCGGTTTAACCCAGTTCTATCCGATTTCAACCGGTTTAAACCGGTTCAATCCGATTTTATCCGGTTTAAACCGGTTCTATCCGGTTTTATCCAGTTTAAGCCGGTTCAATCCGGTTTTATCCAGTTTAAACCGATTCAATCTGGTTTTATCCGGTTTAAACCGGTTTAATCCTGTTCAATCCGTTTTTTTCTGGTTTAAACCGGTTTAAACCAGTTCATTCCAGTTTTATCCGGTTTAAACCGGTTCAATCCGGTTTATCCAGTTTAAACAGGTTTAAACCAGTTCAATCCGGTTTTATCCGGCTTAAACCGGGTCAATCTGGTTTTATCCTGTTTAAACTGGTTTAATTTGGTTTTATCCGGTTTAAACCGGTTCTATCCGTTTCTATGTGGTTTAAACCGGTTTAAACTTGTTCTATCCGGTTTTATCCGTTTTAAACCGGTTCTATCCGGTTCTATCCGGTTTACACCGGTTCAATCAGTTCTTATCCGGTTTAAACAGGTTCTATCCGGTTGTATCTGGTTTTAAAGAGTTTAAACTGGTTCAATCCGGTTTTATCTGGTTTAAACCGGTTCAATCTGGTTTTATCCAGTTTAAACCGCTTTAAAACGCTTTAATCCGGTTTTATCCGGTTTAAACCAGTTCAGTCCGGTTTTTCCGTTTTAAACCGTTTCTATCCGGTTTAAACCAGTTTAAGCCGGTTCATTCCGGTTTTATCAGGTTTAAACCCATTTAAACCGGTTCAATCCGTTTTAATCCTGTTTAAACCAGTTTAAACCGGTTCAATCCGGTTTTATTCGGTTTACACCGGTTCTATCTGGTTGAACATGTTCAACCCAGTTCATTCCGGATTTATCTGGTTTAAACCGGTTCTATGCTGTTTATACCAGTTTAATCTGTTCAATCCGGTTTTATCCGGTTTAAACCGGTTTAAGACGGTTCAATCCGGTTTTCTCCAGTTTAAACCGGTTCTATCCGTTTGAAACCAGTTTAAACCGGTTCAATCCGGTTTTATCTGGTTTAAACCGGTTCAGTCCGGTTTTATCCGATTTGAACCGTTTCATTCCGGTTTTATCCGGTTAAAACCGGTTTCAAACGGTTCAATCCGGTTTTATCCGGTTTAAACCGGTTCATTCCGGTTTTATCCAGTTAAAACCGGTTTGAAACGGTTCAATCCGGTTTTATATGGTTTAAACCGGTTCTATCCGGTTTTATCCGGTTTAAACCGGTTCACTCCGGTTTTATCTGGTTTAAACCGGTTTGAACCGGTTCAATCCGTTTTTATCTGGTTTAAACCGGTTCAATCTGGTTTTATCCGTTTTAAACCGCTTTAAAACGGTTTAATCCGGTTTTATCTGGTTTAAACCCGTTTGAACCGGTTCAATCCGGTTTTATCCGGTTTAAACCGGTTCAATCCGGTTTTATCTCGTTTAAACCGGTTCTATCCGGTTCTATCCTTTTCAAATCGGTTTAAACCGGTTCTATCCTGTTCTATCCAGTTTTAACCGGATTAAACCAGGTCAATCCGGTTTTATCCGGTTTAAACCGGTTCTATACATTTCCATCTGGTTTAAACGGGTTTAAACTGGTTCAATCGGGTTTTATCCGGTTTAAACCGGTTTAAACAGGTTCAATCCGGTTTTTTCCAGTTTAAACCGGTTCTATCCGGTTCTATCCGGTTGAAACCGGTTTGAACCGGTTCAATCCGGTTTTATCTGCTTTAAACCAGTTTAAACCGGTTCAATCCGGTTTTATCCGGTTTAAACCCGTTCTATCCAGTTCTATCCGGTTTAAACCGGTTCTATCCGGTTCTATCTGGTTTAATCCGGTTTAAAGCGGTTCAATCCGGTTTTATCCGTTTGAAACCGGTTCAATCTGGTTTTATCCGGCTCCAACCGGATCAATTCGGTTTTATCCGGTTTAAAACAGTTCTAACCGGTTCTACCCGGTTTAAACCGGTTTAACCCAGTTCTATCCGGTTTAAACCGGTTTAAACCGGTTCAATCCGATTTTATCCGGTTTAAACCGGTTCAATCCGGTTTTATCCAGTTTAAACCGATTCAATCTGGTTTTATCCGGTTTAAAACGGTTTAATCCTGTTCAATCCGTTTTTTTCTGGTTTAAACCGGTTTAAACCAGTTCATTCCAGTTTTATCCGGTTTAAACCGGTTCAATCTGGTTTTATCCGGTTTAAACCGGTTTTAACCGATTCAATCCGGTTTATCCAGTTTAAACAGGTTTAAATCAGTTCAATCCGGTTTTATCCGGTTTAAACCGGTTTAAACCGGTTCAATCCGGTTTTATCCAGTTTAAACCGGTTATATCCGGTTCTATCCGGTTTAAACCGGTTTAAACCGGTTTAATCCGGTTTTATCCGGCTTAAACCGGGTCAATCTGGTTTTATCCTGTTTAAACTGGTTTAATTTGTTTTTATCCGGTATAAACCGGTTCTATCCGGTTTTATCCGGTTTCAACCAGTTTAAACCTGTTCAATCCGGTATTGTCCAGTTTAAACCGGTTCTATCCAGTTCTATCCTGTTGAAACCGGTTTAACCAGTTCAATTCGGTTTTATCCGGTTTAAAACGGTTCTATCCGGTTCAATCCGGTTTAAACCAGTTTAAACCTGTTCTATCTGGTTTTATCCGGTTTAAACCGGGTCAATCTGGTTTTATCCGGTTCAAACCGGTTTAAGGCGGTTCAATCCGGTTTTGTTCGGTTTAAACCGGTTCTATCCGGTTTAAACTGTTTTAAGCTGGTTCATTCCGGTTTTATCCGGTTTAAACCGGTTTAAGCCGGTTCAATCCGGTTTTATCCGGTTTAAACCGGTTTAAGCCGGTTCTATCTGGTTTAAACCGGTTTAAGCCGGTTCATTCCTGTTTTATCCGGTTTAAACCGGTTTAAGCTGGTTCAATCCGGTTTTATCCGGTTTAAACGGGTTCAAGCCGGTTCATTCCGGTTTTATCCGGTTTAAACCGGTTTAAGCCAGTTCAATGCGGTTTTATCCAGTTTAAGCCAGTTCTATCTGGTTTTATCCGTTTGAAACCGGTTTAAACTGGTTCTATCTGGTTCTATTTGGTTTAAACCGGTTTAAACTGGTTCAATCCGGTTTTATCTGGTTTAAACCGGTTCAATCTGATTTTATCCGGTTTAAACTTGTTCAATTTGGTTTTATCCGGTTTAAACCGTTTTTTTCCGGTTTAAACCGGTTTAAACCAGTTCAATCCGTTTTTATCCGGTTTAAACCGGTTTAAACCGTATCAATCCGGTTTTATCTGATTTAAACCGGTTTAACCCGGTTCTATCCGGTTTTATCTGGTTTAAACCAGTTTAAACCGCTTCAATCCGTTTTTTTCCGAAATAAGCCGGTTCAAACCGGTTCAATCCAGTTTTATCCTTTTGAAACCGGTTTAAACCGGTTCAGTCCGGTTTTATCCAGTTTAAACTGGTTCTATCCGGTTCTATCCTGTTTAAACCGGTTTTAGACCGGTTCAATTTGGTTTTATCCGGTTTAAACCACTTTAAACTGGTTCAATCCGGTTTTATCCGGTATAAACAGGTTCACTCCGGTTTTATCCGGTTTAAACCGGTTTAAACCAGTTCAATCCGGTTTTATCCGGTTTAAACCGGTTCTATCCGGTTCTATCCTGTTTAAACCGGTTTAAACCAGTTCAATCCGGTTTTATCTGGTTTAAACCGGTTCTACCCAGTTCAATCCAGTTTAAACCGGTTAGAACCGGATCTATCCGGTTTTATCCGGTTTAAACCGGTTCAATCTGATTTTATCCAGTTTAAACCTTTTCTATCCGGTTTAAACCGGTTTGAACCGGTTCAATCCGGTTTTATCCGGTTTAAACCGGTTCAATCCGTTTTTATCCTGTTTAAACCTGTTCAATCCGGTTTTATCCGGTTTAAACCGGTTCTATCCGATTAAAACCGGTTCTATCCGGTTCTATCCGGTTTAAACCGGTTTAAACCAGTTCATTCCGGTTTTATCCGGTTTAAACCGGTTCAATCCGGTTTTATCCGGTTTAAACCGGTTTAAGCCGGTTCAATCCGTTTTAAACCGGTTCTATCCGGTTTTATCCGGTTTAAACCGGTTTAAGCCGGTTCAATCCGGTTTTATCTGGTTTAAACCGGTTCAATCCGGTTTTATCTGGTTTAAACCGGTTTAAACCGGTTCAATCCTGTTTTATCCAGTTTAAACCGGATCAATCTCGTTTTATCCGGTTTAAACATATTGTACATGTTGTACATGTCGTACAGGTGTACATGTTGTACAGGTGTACAGGTGTACATGTTGTACAGGTGTACATGTTGTACACGTTGTACATGTTGTACATATTGTACATGTTGTACATGTTGTATAGGTGTACAAGTGTACATGTTGTACAGGTGTAAATGTTGTACAGGTGTACATGTGTACATGATGTACATGTTGTACATGTTGTGCATGTTGTACATGTGTACATGTTGTACATCTGTACATGTTGTACATGTTGTACAGGTGTACATGTTGTACATGTTGTACAGGTGTACATATGTACATGTTGTACAGGTGTACATGTTTTACAAGTGTACATGTGTACATGTTGTACATGTTGTACAGGTGTACATGTTGTACATGTGTACATATTGTTCATGCTGTACAAGTGTACATGTTGTACATGTGTACATGTGGTAAAGGTGTACATGTTGTACATATTGTACATGTTGTACCAGTGTACATGTTGTAAATGTGACGTTGTACTTATTCCTGTTTGTATAGTCTTTAAAGAGTAGGTAAAGGATAATGAAGGTTGGCTTGTAAGAGAAGCAGCTAATTTTATAAAATGCCATCTTCGTGGTTAAGTAAGGCAATTACCTTTTTTAATGTATCACATTAATTTCCTACTACTGCTCTTGGGTAATAGGTGACTTTAGTCACGTGTCTTGGAATTGTCCCAGCAATAATCTCTTTCTCCCTGAATGCGGGAGAACGTAACATCAACTAGTCCAGTCGGGGAAGTTTTAGTCTTTCGTGGACATCTCATTTTGAAGCTTATGATTTGGAGTCATGTCGTTGATGTTGTTGAAGTGAGTGTGTATTTGAACCCCAGCTCTCAGTTTGATACTCAGAGAGAAATATCTGCTTTACAAACCACACACAAGATAATCACCTACTGATCATGTTTCCTAGTCAAGGCTACGGAATTCTTATTAAAATATGTACAATTACCTATTCAACTTCATAGAACAACTCACCCCCTAAATTACTCGTAAAAATAAAATGAGGCCTAGGCAATGAAGACTGTCTCACAGGCAAGTGTGTGCACTGAGAAGAGGTGAGCTCGATTCAGACCGTGCTCTTTGACCTCCTCTTTCCTGATTAGGACGTTTCCACTAACGGATGCTCATACAACCTCTGTAATAGAATTAATATACATCATTTGATACTAACCACACAGAGGCCAATATTAGACATCCATCGTAAGGGACCCACCGTTTAAGAAAGGAATGAAAAAGGGAGACCCTATGTAAGGAAAACTGTCCTAATGGACTTCTGAGTCCATCAGACATAAGAGCCTCTCAGACATGTGCCACACTGCAGGGACTCAAGGACGATAGGAAGCCAGCCTGTTAAAAACACATTCAATCTTGGCTCCTCAACAGTCAAACGTAAGTCACTTCCTATCACGGAACAGGGGTATAGAAAAGGTAAGACGTGTCTTGTTAACAGAAGCATAAAACAATCAGGTACAGTTCACAAGTAAATACTAAAGAGAACCACTGCCTTGACCTGCACAGAAGTGACCGCCAGGGAACTGGAACCCCATAGCCTTAGAAAAACTTACAGTATCAACAGTAGGACCTGCAAACTCCACTACTAAAGAACCTGGGAGCCAAAGTTCCCACCCTAATCCCTCCCCTCCCCACATGAAGACAACCCATTCACCCCTCAAGGTAGAGGCTGGAAGAATTGAGAGAAGCAGGCTGGGAAAAGCTTAGATTGCCATCAACAAAGAATTAAGGGAAATTCTGGTGAGGGCTCAGAAGAAGAACAAATGCAGTTCCCTAAGTCTGCAACTTCTTAGAGATTACTTAAGGGGTTGTGATCAGAATGTTGGCAGAAATGTACACAGGATGGGCCATTCTGATGAGGTCTTAGAACTGGGGAACAAGGTCTTGGAAACTGGGAAAAAGACCGTCATTGTTATGTAGTTGTAAAGATGTGGGGCAGGGTTGTGTCCATGTCCTAGAACTTGTGGGAGGCACAGTTCATTTATTTTCTTTATGTTTTTCGTTTTACAAGTATACCAGTTTTACATTATCGATACTTAGTAAATGTCAAGTCCAAAATTTCAATATTCAGAAGTACGAGGTTTGAACATCTTCTAAAAGTCTCTGCTTCAGAATGCAGTGACATTTCCAAAATAAGATTAAACCCTCCGATCTCAAAGATGAATACCTTCACTAAGACTGCAAAGGACTTTTTATTTTTCCATGATGACAACGAATACAATGCTGTGTCTTTAGAAGACATTATTAACTTGCAAGTGTCCCTAGGCTCGTCCGTTGCCTATACAAAGATTTGAAAACAGCCAAAAAACATTTTTTATTGAGGTTTAATCTAACAAGCATATCTCAAGACTGCAATATTTATCTGATGGCCATGGCTTAAAGATATACAAGTTGTACTAAGTTCTTAATGAATGCTTATTAAGTTTTATTGAAGTTGACAGCATCAGTTCACCATTTCATGGAGCAGTAAGTACATGGCCGCGTTTGGTGAGTTTGAGGCCACCTGCACCAGAAGCAAATCTGTCCAGAGACTAGTGACATCACTGTTAATCTCACATGGCAAGAGCCAAGCAAGACACTCCCAATGTTTGCCACCCCGCTATCCTTCATACAGGGAACTGAGCTTGGAAAACTTCCATGGTATCACTGGAAAATACCACAGGGAAGGCACAATTTAAGAGCAAGGAACTAGAATATCTGACGCAGTAAGTTTCCGAGCGAATATGCCAGTCCCTGCCTTTTCTATTTGGAGTGCATTGAGGCAAGGCATTCAGTGTGAATGAATTTACTGTACCGGGTGATAATCCTCAAGAGAGAGCTCCTTTGCTGTCAGACAAGAAGGGACCAACTTAGGGGTCCCAAGATAGCTTATTCCCGGTTGCAGCTTGTAAGCAGAAGCTCAGTTTAACATCTAATAATCCACTGGAGAGGGAAAGAAGTGATGACTCTGATGAGGATCCTTTAAGCCCTGAAAGGCAGGAAAAGTTAGATGAAGAGGCAACTAAGTATCATCAAGAAAAATGGCGACAGCCCCGTTCGTGGGAGCCGACGTGTGACGCGGACGACTGGCGTTAGAGGAAAATGGGGTCCTCGGGCCGCTCCTGTGGCTCTCACTCGCGAGAGTGCAGCGCTGGGAGCGCAGCGGCGCTGGGAGCGCTGAGGCCGCGGGTTCGGATCCTATATAGGGACGGCCGGTGCACTCACTGGCTGAGCGCGGGGCGGGTGGCAGCAAGGTGAGGGCTGCGATCCCTTTACCGGTCACAAAAAAAAAAAAAAGAAAAGAAAAAAGAAAGAAATGGCGTCCTTGTGCCAAAAGTTGATATGAGATGGAGGTTATGAGTCAAACGTAATTTAGGGCGTAAGTTGTTCTATGAGGGTGAATAGGTAATTGTACATATTTTAATAAGAATTCCGTAGCCTTGACTATGAAACATAATCAGCAGGTGATTATCTTGTGTGTGATTTGTAAAGTAGATATTTCTCTCAGAGTATCAAACTTAGTGCTGCGGGTTTTTTTTTTTTTTCTCCATGTGCTAATGAAGACATTTAAGTGGTATTTAACATACATTTATGAAAAAAACAAATGTTTTTCCAAAGTGAAGGTAGCTTTAGTGTGTTTCGTTTGTCAAGATAAAAATTTATGCTATATGTAAAACAAAGCAAAAACACCAGATTTTCTCCTAAAAACCTCAAGAGTCAAATGGTTTCATTTCTAATTGTTGGCTCAGCTCTTGAGCTCAGTAACTCATTTGAGAAACAAAAATATAGACTAAGATTGACCTGTTTAATTAGATGGTCTCAAATTTTCTCGCATCCACTTGGTATTTTAAACAGACTTCTAAATTCTCTTTTAGTCTCATTTACGTAATTTTTTCACAAACTTTTACGGTAGAGTTTTATGCTACTTTCTTCAAAGGAAGAAAATCTCTCCATCCTCTTGCAAAGGCTTGCATACTTTGCTTTACAATGTCAATTTGTTGTTATCTTGCTTCCTTTAAGGCAGGGTGAGGCCTCACCTGTAAGTCTTTTTGAAGAAAAACGCAATCTAAACCTGACTGTCCTTTTTCCTAGTGAGCTTGATTTACATCTTAAACAAAACTTATAAGATCCTTGTTTGTTCTTGTTGTTTATGTCTGCATAGGTGCGTGCGTCAGCTGTATGTTATGCCTATATGTTCATGTCTGTTTGTGTAATTGTTTTATGTGCAAGGTACCTAATTGGCTTATAATTACTGCGCGCTCATTAAATAATGAAGTCTATTTTTCAAGTTCACGTGCCTTAAATTTTCTAATGTTTTGATAAATATATTTTAAAAGTTTGATTCCAACCTTTTACCTAAAATTGTCTCTAGGTCAAAGTGTCTCCTTGTTATCTCAGCTCTGCCTCCTGGCCATGCTGGGAGAAACAATATCTTTTAGACATACATAGTGGATACTGCCCTCTGCCTCTCTGGATTCCACGGGGCTCCAAACGCCACTTGGAAACCCGGGACCCAAAATGGCTAGTGAAAAGAAACTTACGCCAAATATCGCATAAGTCTTAGTTAGCATTAACTGATAAGGGTATAAATCTAATGCACCAAGTTTGGGGCTGAGAAACGGTAAATATGTATTTCCTAAATTCAGCTAAAACTCAAACTGAGCTTTGTATAGTTTGCTCTAATGGATGGATGCTTATTTACTAACCTAAAGGTATAAAAATGTTCTTATCAACAGACATTGTTGCCAGGGTTTACTAATCAAACAGGACTACATTTGTCTTTCATAGAGGCTTTTAAATTGTAAACCCCACCAAAACCAAAAATATAACTAAATCTCTCTCTCTCTCTATTTATATATATATATATATATGTATATATATATATATATATATATGTGTATATATATATATATATATATATATGGTTGAAGAGGCTAAAGAGAAAGAAAAATAATTTTTATGTAAAAAAGTATCTGGTACAGTGTATTTTGTCCTACAGTAAAATGACTGGCTATTTAAAAAGCAGAAAGTATAGGACAAAAACAGAATGTGTGAGTAAGTCTTGATAATGGTTTAGGTAGTAAGTTTGTTAAAAGGGTTTTACAGCAAAAGAGAGAGAGAGAGAGACAGAGAGAGAGAGAGAGACAGAGAGAGAGAGACACACGAGTGCTCTTACTACAAAATTGTAAAAGGTTTTTCTTTGTCTTTTAGATAACTGGCCTGGGGATCTTATTTCATGTTTTATCATGTGCTCTTTGCCTTTAAAACCCTTTGTCAGTTTGGTTTTATTTTTTGTAGTAATTTATGATTTTATTCAATTAAATGTTTTAAGCCTTTTGTTATTTAACACAGCTTTCCAACATTAAATTCTGAAACTTTAAAATAAGTTTGGGAAATTCCGAGAGCCCTGGAGTTTCTCAAAGGATATCTAAAAGATGTATCAAAACTAATTGGCTTGTTTAATGAGGTTTGACTATGTGGGAAAGCATTATTAATACTGAAGGTGTTATGGATATGTGTTCCAACATTTTGCAAGGTTTTTAAATATCTGTTTTAATATAAATGTTACCAGTCATAATTTTGGTTTAATTATCATTTTAAAAGGTTATGTTTTTAAATATTTTATGAACAAACTTGAATAGGTACAGTTTCCTGACAAACTTTCAGTTTATAGCTTTAAACTGAAGTTCCAAAATTTTAATAAAAAATCTAATGGGTTTGTGAAATTATTCACAAAGGTCAGAACAACAAAAGTTAATTGATCAGTTAATTTAAAATGTTATAGGTTTGTGCAATATCCTTATTTGAAAACAAACCCTAACTCTCTCTCTCTCTCTCTCTCTCTCTCTCTCTCTCTCTCCTTTGTTCCATTTGGCTTCCTGGGACCAGGAACAAATAAAAATAACTAACCATTCTCGCCTCTTTGGTAGAGATCCTAATATTTATGAGAAGCCTCATTTTCCACAACCTTTTCATTTTTCAGCTTTCACTGAGAAAATGCCTTTATGTTTCTCTTCTCCTAATGTTCCTCCTATTAAACATTGTGTTTCTACGGGTTATAAAACATTGTTAACCGATTCTCCTAGGATTACAGACTCTTGATCTAGTGCTGGCAAGCCAACTGCTCGGTCGCCAGCCATTAGTCGAGATCCTTGGGCTTTATCTTGCGTTTCTTTAGCAAATTTTAACACTAGGCCATCAATTTCTCTGCCTTCTTCTATTCCAACGTGTTTACAGAAAGAAGCTCATGCATGGGACGGACTCTCTTCTCGAGCAGGTTTCCCCAATGGGTCTAATTGTGGTTTTAAAAATAAAACTGTTGTATTTTATTAGAACAATTCTACTTCAAAGGTATGTGATTTGTCTATTTCTAGCCCTGGTTAGGATTATAGAAATTATTTAAATAATAATACTGCAAAATTTAATTGGAACAATAATATTTTGCCCAAGCCAGATCCTATTCATTATTGGTATACTCCTGGATGGGCTACACCTATTTGGATAAATAATAACACCGGAGCAAACTCCACAAACGCAATTATACCGTTTGTTTGCTGCTCTAAATGGAACCAAATTTCATAGACCACAAAATAATAGAACTTATTACATACAAGCTTGTGTACATGCCCCTTACGCTATTTTGGTCTACAATAATTCAAACCAATTAAATACAACTTATTCAGTAATGGAACTTAATTGTTCCATTACTGATTGTTTAGATCCCTTTTCCCCTCAACAACATTATTTTCTGTTAAGACGACCTTCTTCTGTTTTCCTTCCTGTAAATGTTTCACAATCCTGGTATGCTGATCCAGGATTCGCCGCTTTGCAAAAGTTACCATACGCTCTGTCTCGTCCTAAACGTTTTATTGCAGCTTTAATTTTAGGAATTTCTGCTTTCGTTGCTATCATAGGGCCTGTCGCCGCTTCTACTGCTGCTTTGGCACAGCAAGTTCATACGGCTGAACATATTAATAATTTCTCTTTAAATGTTTCCACAGTTCTCTTTCAACAAGAAAAGATAGACAGACCATTAGCAGATAGGATTCATGTATTAGAAGAAGCAGTTTTCTTTTTAGGACAAGAGATACAAAACATTACGGTTCAACTTACAACTGCTTGTCACCATAATTATAAACGGATCTGTGTTACCCCCCTTCCTTATAACGATTCTCATGCTTCATGGCAACAGACTCAGATGCATAGAAAAGGAATTTGGAATCATTCTACCCTAGGAGGAGATTTCACAAATTTACATCAAAAAACATCCGACCTTTCTCATGCCCATTGACAGTCCATAGTCCCCAAAGATGTGGCCAACGGGATATGCCAGTCCCTTCATTCTGCTTTGATGAGTACTCCCTTTTGGTCTTTGATACATTCAGCTGGCGTGTTCATAATCAGAATTATTATTGTTGTTGTTTGTTTTTCCAGTCCTCATCAGATACCTCGGATCTGCAATAAAGACAACACGATGAGAACTCCTCGTCTTGAAATTCCGAAGTAAAAAAGGGGGAGCTGGCGTGGTCCACGCCGTGGCAGGATCCTAAAGGAGTCAGCTTGGGCTGCCCTCTCCAAGTTGGCAAGGCCGCTGGAGGGAGAGCTGCTGACCAGGCCGCAGCTACGAGCCCTTGCTACAACCCATCAGGGTTCCTGCCTCGGCTTGGTGGCTTTTGCCTTCTCTGTCGATATTTTGGTTAGCGTGGCAGTTCTCTGAATTCCCAAAAGATTATAAAAATAACACAAATAATTATACGGTCATTGAACTAAACATTCCCACAGAGGATCCGCGTCAGTTGGACAATTCAAAATTATCCCCTTATGGTAAATTGACCACAGCAACGTATGTTCCAAAAGCACCGCTCATGACTAAATATGAGCCGCAGCCTAATGTAAGTTGGCAAACATCATTTACTGGAGGTTATATTCATGGCAAGAGAACGGTTGGCATTCATGAGAAATTACATGATTGGGACAAATTAAGGATATGGGAACGAAACTGTAGAACCCCCTTTACTTGGTGGTATCCAGTTTTAAGTAAATCATTAAGAATTAGATATTGGGATAAAAGGAGATGCTGTAAAATTATTAAACCAGCAAAATGAGACCTAAGAGGCAAATGTAACTGGTTTTGTGAGGGACGGTGCTGTGCACAAGGACACTTTAACATTTAGATCAAGATTATAGGGCCACAGCCAATGCATAACCTCAAGATGTGCATGATAATGCTGCTCAAATATCCCCTGTTCCTTTTTGCATATCAACAGTAGGTTCATTCCATTAGAACATAAGATCATTACACCCCCATTAGAATTTAAATGTTAGCATTGTTCCCTTTAGCAAATTTGTACTTAACATTTAGCAATAGACATAGGTCATATGATAGTACTATAACTTTGTAAATGCAATAGTCCCACCCCATTAATAGGGTAGATATTAACCACAGCTTGCCAACCGGAAGATGGTCCCAATGTGATAGATAACCTGATACCAAAAGGAGGAATCACGAGCTAATCACCTGAGACGTGCTAACGAAGGAAAAAAAACTGGCTTCCCCTGTCCTTTTTAAATTCTTAATTCAAGCTTGCAGATGGAATAAAAATGATACCCAAAAACCCCCTGCAGAGAAAAATCTAAATAAAAGGCATTGTCTCAGGCTCTCCTGTGCTCCAGCTGCAACACGCTAACAGCCAACGCACTCCGAATCCTGGGCCACCGCTCTGCACATGGCTGGGAACAAGGGCCCCTCCCATGCTCTGGCCAGGCCACTCGCGCAATCTGGTCACGTGATCCCGAAGCCCCTCCCATGCTCCGGTCACGCCCCATGCGCGCACTGGTCTCGTAACCCTTAAGCCCATTCACGCGCTGTTCAGGTGAATGTCAGCCCCGCCCACGGCCCTGGTTACGTGACTGTCACGCAACTCTCAGGTGAGCTTCAAGCACTTCCCACCCCGGGTCGGGTTTCGCAGAGCCCGGTCTGAGGTGCTGGTGCTGGTACCGCGGCTCCACCGGGTCCCGTTCACGGCCCCCGTGCAGAGAACCACGCCCGAGCGCGTTACAGTGGCAGGTCAAAGCGCCGGTACTGCAGCGCGGGTGCCGCTCCATCAGCGGCTTCTGCTCCCAGCTCTACGGGGTGCCTATGTGCTGTCAGCTGAGGCCCTGCCTGCTTCTGCCCACTCCCGAGCAGGCCGCAGCCCCGTTCTTGGGAGCCGACGTGTGACGCTGACGACTGGTGTTAGAGGAAAATGGCGTCCTCGGGCCGCTCCTGTGGCTCACTCGGGAGAGTGCAGCGCTGGGAGCGCTGCGGCCCTGGGAGCGTCGAGGCCGCGGGTTCGGATCCTATACAGGGATGGCCGGTGCACTCACTGGCTGTGCGCGGGGAGGGTGACAGCAAGGTGAGGGCTGCGATCCCTTTACCGGTCACACACACACACAAAAAAAAGCAAAAGAAAAGGAAAGAAATGGTGTCCTTGTGCCAAAAGTTGATATCAGATGCAGGTTATGAGTCAAACCTAACTTAGGGCGTAAGTTGTTCTATGAAGGTGAATACGTAATTATGCATATTTTAATAAGAATTCCATAGCCTTGACTATGAAACATAAGCAGTAGGTGTGTGTGACTCCACTTGTGTCTTTCCTTGTGTCAAAGCAGTCAAGTGTCTGGTGGGCTGCCTGCATGAGAGCTGTGCTACTTTGGTGGTCTTAAGCTGCTTTTGCAGCAGCCGTGGCTGTGGTGGTGGCTGTGGTGGCCTGTAGAGGATTCATACAAAAAATGTACCTCACAGGGCCTGATTTCCCAAAACCTTGCAGTTTCAAATATTGACCTTGCAAAGGACAGGAAATTTCCCCCAGGGCATTGAGTCTCTGCTGCAGGAAAAGAATCATAACACAGCAAGGCTGCTGATTCTAAGACAGACAAGTGACTAATTGATAGGCAACGTTACTAAAAAGCTGCTAGAGGGAAAAGGAATTTCGGGTAAATCAAGGCTTTGTTAGTGGATCACTTAATTGCCTAACAGAGTGTCATCTGACTTGTTTTGACTGAAAGTTACCAGCTTCTATTGCAAAACTTGTAAAACTGAACCTATGTTCAAAACCCCACCTATGTCTCTTCCTGTAACTTCTTGGTCTGGAGAATAAATGCAGGAAGAGAAGCCCGGGGCTTCTCACTGCTCAAAAGAGATGGGCTTTGAGGAATCTTTGGCAGCTCCATCACCCAGGGGAAAAGGGGGGGACAGATCTGTGGGAGGCAAAGCAACAGTGGCCCACCCACGTGGAAGTGGTGTTTCGGTGTGCTTCATGACTGCTTCCAGGCAGGAGATGCTGCCCTCGGTTCATGCCAAGGACTCCAGGCATGGCCTGCTTCAGGGTAGAGGAGGCTGCCCTTGGCTCCTGCCAAGATTGTCCTGTTTTGGTACTCTGTGGAATTTGGGGAGAATTCAGGCCTGGCTGGAAATCACAGGTTCTTGTCTCAGGCCTGTCCTGGGGCTCAGATTGATGTTCCATTTATGACAAGCAAAGTGTAACTAGCAGTGTTTGGAGAGTTTTCTTGAGTATTTTCAAATACTTATGTAACTTTTGAGGTGACTTAATTTTTAAGGGCGGCAGTGTTGGATCATAGAACTGACGAAGAAGCGTTTGCTGCTGCACCCAGGAGGAGAATGGCAGCACCAAGCGTGCCCTGGGCTTGGCAGAGGAAAAAGAAACATCATTTGTGCTCTTCTTGCATCCTGTGTCACTGCTCTCATACCTCAGCAAGGATCCCTCTGTGTCAGGGATCTTCTTGTCGCTCAAAAAGTTGGAATCCTGAATAAGAGGAAGGAGTGCTAAGGGTTTGCTGGATGTGCAAGGGTAGCCAGACTGCTGCTGAGCAAATGTGGTGTGCAGACTCAGGGTGGATGACCCAAAGAAGGGATAGGATCATGACCTTTCTTTTTCAGTGAAATGAAGTGGACGTGTATTTTCTGGCCTTCTTAATGCTTGGGGTTTTACTGACTATCCAGGGAGGTGTTAAAAGCTCTTCTCTGCAGAAGAGACAAGCTCCAGGAAAAAAAAGAAAAAGAAGAAGAAGAAGGCACAGTGAAGAAGGCGGTGGTGGCTTTTTCTAGGAGCAAATCCCTCAGGAAGGAGACAACTTGTGACAGCAGCATGCTGTCCTGAGCAAGTGACCACAATTACAGCGCAGTACAGCTGGAAAAGACTTCCAGTGGCTCGCCGTCACTGTTGTGCAAACGTATGTATCACCTGGGGGCTGGCCTCCTGGACCCCTCCCACTCTTTCCAGATAGCCGCTTCCTGAGCCTGTCCAGGACTGGGGGTTGCAGTTGTGTTTTAATTCTTATCATCGACACTGGCTGCACCATCAGTGCTGGAAGCTAATGCCCATGTCCGGGATGCCTCCTGACACTGGCCTACCTCTAGCCGGTTGGGACTTCCAGTCAGTGTTTTCCGAAAAGCTGTACAAACCTCATTACTAAATGCTTCACCTTGATGATTAAGTTTTTTAATCTGTTTTTATTATCAGGCTCTTATAAGTATTTGCATTGTCTTCAGCGGAATCTGAGTATAGAGACTGTCCAGCATTTAAAATTCCTCATTTTCCAGACCTCAGTTAGTCTTCGTACAGCCCCGTATAAAACTTTAGTTTTCACACACGATCTGCTATCAACACATAACGTCAGCCCTTTTGTTCCTATGTTGTGGGAACCTCTGCAAATTAGTGTTGCATCTGATGTTCAACTAAGGTGTGCTTCTCAGGAGTTAAATTTCTCTCGGACTGGACAGGTGGGAGTTTTTTCATGTCCTACCCCTATACCGCACACCCACATAACACGCATTTGAGTTTTGAAGGGCATGTACAGCTGCTCTGTAGATCCCGCAGTGAGCGAGGGGTGTGCTTGCACGCGTGGAACCGCAGGGTGTGCTCACTAGAGGAAAGTGCATAGAATTCTAAGTGCGACTGACTTCCTCATCTCTTGAGCGGTTATTAAAGATCAGACTGTTAGAGGTCATACCCTGGCCTCCATTTCAAATTAATCAAATGAAGGTATTTCAAACAGGTCTGTAAATTCTCAGATTAGATCATGCAGCTTTAGATCTTGTATCTCAGACTAATGCGGCACAGTTAGATTTTAGAAATTTGAATTAGACCCATCAGGTACATTTTATCGATTATAAAACTATGCTCAAATCAGTTCTTATTTATGCTGCTCATAGTACATTTTTTGCCTTTAAAATTATGCAGCAAAAAGGTTAAGTAGCCCTAGATTTTCAGGATTATAAATGTGTTCTGTGTTTTCCTTTTTGTTGGCCTTTAAACACATCACTTGGCAGGGGGGTACTTGTGCAGGTAGGTGCTAGGTCAAGTGTGCTACACACACACACACACACACACACACACACACACACACACACACACACACACAGTTTTATCCGGTTTAAACCGGTTTAAGCCGGTTCAATCCGGTTTTATCCGGTTTAAAATGGTTCAATCTTGTTTTATCCGGTTTAAACCGGTTGAAACCAGTTCAATCCGGTTTTATCCGGTTTAGACCGGTTCAAACCGGTTCAATCCGGTTTTATCCGGTTTAAACCGGTTCTATCCGTTTCTATCCGGTTTAAACCGGTTTAAACTGGTTCAATGCGGTTTTATCCATTTAAAACCAGTTCAATCTGGTTTTATCCGGTGTAAACTGGTTCAATTTGGTTAAATCCGGTTTAAACCGGTTTTATCCGTTTTAAACCGGTTTAATCCAGTTCAATCCGGTCCGGTTTAAACCGGATCAATCCGGTTTTATCCAGGTTAAACCGGTTCTATCCGGTTCTATCCGGTTTAAACCGGTTTAAACCGGTTCAATCCTGTTTTATCCGGTTTAAACTGGTTCTATCCAGTTGAAACCGGTTGAAACCGGTTCAATCCGGTTTTATCCGGTTTAAACCGGTTCTATGCTGTTTATACCAGTTTAAGCCTGTTCAATCGGGTTTTATCCGGTTTAGACCTGTTTAAGCCATTTCATTCCGGTTTTATCCAGTTTAAACCAGTTTAAACCCTTCCAAACCGTTTTTATCCGGTTTCAACCGGTTTACACCGGTTCAATCCGGTTTTATCTGGTTTAAACCGTTTCTATCCGGTTTGATCCGTTTTAAACCGGTTTAAACCAGTTCATTCCGGTTTTATCCGGTTTAAACCGTTTCTATCCGGTTCTATCCGTTTTAAACCGGTTTAAACCTGTTCATTCCGGGTTTATCCGGTTTAAACCGGTTTGAACCGGTTCAATCCGGTTTTATCCGGTTTAAACCAGTTTAAGCCGGTTCAATCCGGTTTTATCCAGTTTAAACCGGTTCTATCCGGTTCTATCCGTTTGAAACCAGTTTAAACCGGTTTAATCCGGTTTTATCCGGTTTAAACCGGTTCATTCCGGTTTTATCCGGTGAAAACCGGTTTGAAACGGTTCAATCCGGTTTTGTACGGTTTAAACCGCTTCTATCCGGTTTTATCCGGTTTAAACCGGTTCACTCCAGTTTTGTCCGGTTTAAACCGTTTTGAACCGGTTCAATCCGGTTTTATCTGGTTTAAACCGGTTCAATCTGGTTTTATCTGGTTTAAACCGGTTTTATCCGGTTTAGACCGGTTTAAACCAGTTCAATCCGGTTTTAATCAGCTTAAACCGGTTCAATCTGTTTTTATCCGGTTTAAACCACTTTAAAACGGTTTAATCCTGTTTTATCTGGTTTAAACCCGTTTGAACCGGTTCAATCCGGTTTTATCCGGTTTAAACCGGGTCAATCCGGTTTTATCTCGTTTAAACCGGTTCTATCCGTTTCTATCCTGTTTAAATCGGTTTAAACCGGTTCTATCCTGTTCTATCCAGTTCTAACCGGATTAAACCAGTTCAATCCGGTTTTATCCGGTTTAAACCGGTTCTATCCATTTCCATCTGGTTTGAACGGGTTTAAACTGGTTCAATCCGGTTTTATCCGGTTTAAACCGGTTTAAACCGGGTCAATCCGATTTTATCCGTTTTAAACTTGTTCAATGCGGTTTTCTCCAGTTTAAACCAGTTTAAACTGATTCAATCCGTTTTTATCCGGTTTAAACCTGTTCAATCCGGTTTTATCCGGTTTAAACCTGTTCAATCCGGTTTTGTCCGGTTTAAATCGGTTTGTACCGGTTCAGTCCGGTTTTATCCGGTTTATACCGGTTTGAACAGGTTCAATCCGGTTTAATCCAGTTTAAACCTGTTCAATCCGGTTTTATCCGGTTTAAACCTGTTCAATCCGGTTTTGTCCGGTTTAAACCGGTTTATCCCAGTTCTATCCGGTTTAAACCGGTTTAAACCGGTTCAATCCGGTTTTATCCGGTTTAAACCGGTTCAATCCGGTTTTATCTGCTTTAAACCAGTTTAAACTGGTTCAATCCGGTTTTATCTGCTTTAAACCAGTTTAAACCAGTTCAATCCGGTTTTATCCGGTTTAAACCGGTTCTATCCGGTTCAATCCGTATTAAACAGGTTCTATCCGGTTCTATCTGGTTTAAACCGGTATAAAGCGGTTCAATCCGGTTTTATCCGGTTTAAACCGGTTTAAACCGGATCAATCCGATTTTATCCGGTTTAAACCTGTTTTGTCCGTTTTAAACCGGTTTAATCCAGTTCAATCCGATTTTATGCGGTTTAAACCGGTTTAAACCGGATCAATCCGGTTTTATGTGGGTTAAATCGGTTCTATCCGCTTCTATCTGGTTTAAACTGGTTTAAACCGGTTCAATGAGGTTTTATCCGGTTTAAACCGGTTCTATCCGGTTGAAACCGTATTAAACCGGTTCAATCCGGTTTTATCCGGTTTAAACCGGTTCAGTCTGGTTTTATCCGGTTTAAACCGGTTTAAACCGGTTCAATCCGATTTTATCCGGTTTAAACCGGTTCTATGCTGTTTATACCAGTTTAAGCCTGTTCCATCGGTTTTTATCCGGTTTAGACCTGTTTAAGCCGGTTCATTCCGGTTTTATCCGGTTGAAACCAGTTCAATCCGGTTTTATCCGGTTTAAACTGGTTCAATCCGCTTTTATCCGGTTTACACTGGTTCATTAGGTGTTATCCGGTTTAAACCAGTTTGAACCGGTTCAATCCTGTTTTATCTGGTATAAACCGGTTCAATCCGGTTTTATCCGTTTTAAACCAGTTCATTCCGGTTTTATCCGGATTAAACCGGTTTCAACCTGTTCAATCCGGTTTTATCCGGTTTAAACCGGTTCAATCCGGTTTTATCTGGTTTAAACCAGTTCATTCCGGTTTTATCCGGTTTAAAACGGTTTGAACCGGTTCAATCCGGTTTTATCCAGTTTAAACCGGTTCTATCCGGTTCTATCTGGTTGAAACCGGTTTAATCTGGTTTTATCCAGTTTAAACCGCTTTAAAACGATTTAATCCGGTTTTATCTGGTTTAAACCGGTTCAATCCGGTTGTATCCGTTTTAAACCGGTTCTATCCGGTTTAAACCAGTTTAAGCCGGTTCATTCCGGTTTTATCAGGTTTAAAACCATTCAAACCGGTTCAATCCGTTTTTATCCTGTTTAAACCAGTTTAAAGCTGTTCAATCCGGTTGTATTCGTTTTACACCGGTTCTATCTGGTTCAAGATGTTTAAACCAGTTCATTCCGGATTTATCTGGTTTAAACCGGTTCTATGCTGTTTATACCAGTTTAATCTGTTCAATCCGGTTTTATCCGGTTTAAACCGGTTTAAGCCGGTTCAATCCGGTTTTCTCCAGTTTTAACTGGCTTAAACCGGTTCAATCCGCTTTTATCCAGTTTAAACCGGTTCTATCTGGTTCTATCTGGTTGAAACCAGTTTAAACCCGTTCAATCCAGTTTTATCCGGTTTAAATCGGTTTGTACCGGTTCAGTCCGGTTTTATCCAGTTTATACCGGTTTGAACAGGTTCAATCCGGTTTAATCCAGTTTAAACCTGTTCAATCCGGTTTTCTCCGGTTTAAACCGGTTTAAACCGATTCAATCCGTTTTTATCCGGTTTAAACCTGTTCAATCCGGTTTTATCCGGTTTAAACCTGTTCAATCCGGTTTTATCCGGTTTAAACCGGTTTAGCCCGGTTCTATCCGGTTTAAACCGGTTTAAACCAGTTCAATCCGGTTTTATCCTGTTTAAACCGGTTTAAGCCGGTTCAATCCGGTTTTATCCGGTTTAAACCGGTTCAATCCGGTTTTATCCGGTTTAAACCGGTTCTATTCGTTTCTATCTGGTTTAAACCAGTTTAAACTGGTTCAATCCGGTTTTATCCATTTTAAACCGGTTCAATCTGCTTTTATCCGGTTTACATTGGTTAAATTTGTTTTTATCCGGTTTAAACCGGTTTTATCTGATTTAAACCGGTTTAATCCAGTTCAATCCGGTTTTATCCGGTTTAAACCGTTTCTATCCGGTTCTATCCGTTTTAAACCGGTTTAAACCTGTTCATTCCGGTTTTATCCGGTTTAAACCGGTTTGAACCGGTTCAATCCGGTTTTATCCGGTTTAAACCAGTTTAAGCCGGTTCAATCCGGTTTTATCCAGTTTAAACCGGTTCTATCCGGTTCTATCCGTTTGAAACCAGTTTAAACCGGTTCAATCCGGTTTTATCCGGTTTAAACCGGTTCATTCCGTTTTTATCCGGTGAAAACCGGTTTGAAACGGTTCAATCCGGTTTTGTACGGTTTAAACCGCTTCTATCCGGTTTTATCCGGTTTAAACCGGATCACTCCAGTTTTGTCCGGTTTAAACCGTTTTGAACCGGTTCAATCCGGTTTTATCTGGTTTAAACCGGTTCAATCTGGTTTTATCCGGTTTAAACGGGTTTTATCCGGTTTAGACCGGTTTAAACCAGTTCAATCCGGTTTTAATCAGCTTAAACCGGTTCAATCTGGTTTTATCCGGTTTAAACCACTTTAAAACGGTTTAATCCTGTTTTATCTGGTTTAAACCCGTTTGAACCGGTTCAATCCGGTTTTATCCGGTTTAAACCGGGTCAATCCGGTTTTATCTCGTTTAAACCGGTTCTATCCGTTTCTATCCTGTTTAAATCGGTTTAAACCGGTTCTATCCTGTTCTATCCAGTTCTAACCGGATTAAACCAGTTCAATCCGGTTTTATCCGGTTTAAACCGGTTCTATCCATTTCCATCTGGTTTGAACGGGTTTAAACTGGTTCAATCCGGTTTTATCCGGTTTAAACCGGTTTAAACCGGGTCAATCCGATTTTATCCGTTTTAAACTTGTTCAATGCGGTTTTCTCCAGTTTAAACCGGTTTAAACCGATTCAATCCGTTTTTATCCGGTTTAAACCTGTTCAATCCGGTTTTATCCGGTTTAAACCTGTTCAATCCGGTTTTGTCCGGTTTAAACCGGTTTATCCCAGTTCTATCCGGTTTAAACCGGTTTAAACCGGTTCAATCCGGTTTTATCCGGTTTAAACCGGTTCAATCCGGTTTTATCTGCTTTAAACCAGTTTAAACCGGTTCAATCCGGTTTTATCTGCTTTAAACCAGTTTAAACCGGTTCAATCCGGTTTTATCCGGTTTAAACCGGTTCTATCCGGTTCTATCCGTTTTAAACAGGTTCTATCCGGTTCTATCTGGTTTAAACCGGTTTAAAGCGGTTCAATCCGGTTTTATCCGGTTTAAACCGGTTTAAACCGGATCAATCCGATTTTATCCGGTTTAAACCTGTTTTGTCCGTTTTAAACCGGTTTAATCCAGTTCAATCCGATTTTATGCGGTTTAAACCGGTTTAAACCGGATCAATCCGGTTTTATGTGGGTTAAATCGGTTCTATCCGCTTCTATCTGGTTTAAACTGGTTTAAACCGGTTCAATCCTGTTTTATACGGTTTAAGCCGGTTCTATCCAGTTGAAACCGTTTTAAACCGGTTCAATCCGGTTTAAACCGTCTCTATCCGGTTGAAACTGTATTAAACCGGTTCAATCCGGTTTTATCCAGTTTAAACCGGTTCAGTCTGGTTTTATCCGGTTTAAAACGTTTTAAACCAGTTCAATCCGGTTTTATCCGGTTTAAACCGGTTCTATGCTGTTTATACCAGTTTAAGCCGGTTCAATCCGGTTTTATCCGGTATAAACCGGTTTAAGCCGGTTCATTCTGGTTTTATCCAGTTTAAACTGGTTTACACCGGTTGCATCCGGTTTTATCTGGTTTAAACCGGTTCTGTCCGGTTCTATCCTTTTTAAACCGGTTTAAACCAGTTCATTCCGGTTCCATCCGGTTTAAACTGGTTTGAACCGGTTCAATCCGGTTTTATTCGGTTTAAACCGGTTTAAGCCGGTTAAATCCGGTTTTATCCGGTTTAAACCGCTTCAATCCGGTTTTATCCGTTTTATACCAGTTCATACCGGTTTTATCCGGATTAAACCGGTTTCAACCTGTTCAATCCGGTTTTATCCGTTTTAAACCGGTTCAATCCGGTTTTATCTGGTTTAAACCAGTTCATTCCGGTTTTATCCGGTTTAAACCAGTTTGAACTGGTTTAATCCGGTTTTATCCGGTTTAAACCGGTTTAAGCCGGTTCAATTCGGTTTTATCCAGTTTAAACCGGTTCTATCCGCTTCTATCCGGTTGAAACCGGTTTAAAACGGTTCAATCTGGTTTTATCCGGTTTAAACCGGTTCAATCCTGTTTTATCCGGTTTAAACCGGTTTAAACCAGTTCAATCCGGTTTTATCCGTTTTAAAATGGTTCTATCCGGTTCTATCCGGTTTAAACCGGTTTAAATCAGTTCATTCCGGATTTATCCGTTTTAAACCGGTTCAATCAGGTCTTATCCGGTTTAAACAAGTTCTATCCGGTTGTATCTGGTTTAAAAGAGTTTAAACTGGTTCAATCCGGTTTTATCTGGTTTAAACCGGTTCAATCTGGTTTTATCCGCTTTAAAACCGCTTTAAAACGGTTTAATCCGGTTTTATCCGGTTTAAACCACTTTGAACTGGTTCAATCCGGTTTTATCCGGTTTAAACCGGTTCAATCCGGTTTTATCCGGTTTAAACCGGTTCTATCCGGTTTAAACCAGTTTAAGCAGGTTCATTCCGGTTTTATCAGGTTTAAACCAGTTTAAACCGGTTCAATCCGATTTTTTCCTGTTTAAACCAGTTTAAACCGGTTCAATCCAGTTTTATTCGGTTTACACCAGTTCTATCTGGTTCAACATGTTTAAACCAGTTCATTCCGGATTTATACGGTTTAAACCGGTTCTATGCTGTTTATACCAGTTTAATCTGTTCAATCCGGTTTTATCCGGTTTAAACCGGTTTAAGCCAGTTCAATCCGGTTTTCTCCAGTTTTAACCGGCTTAAACCGGTTCAATCCGTTTTTATCCAGTTTAAACCGGTTCAGTCTGGTTTTATCCAGCTTAAACCGGTTTAAACCGGTTCAATCCTGTTTTATCCGGTTTAAACCGGTTTAAACCAGTTCAATCCGGTTTTATCCGTTTTAAAATGGTTCTATCCGGTTCTATCCGGTTTAAACCGGTTTAAATCAGTTCATTCCGGATTTATCCGTTTTAAACCGGTTCAATCAGGTCTTATCCGGTTTAAACAAGTTCTATCCGGTTGTATCTGGTTTAAAAGAGTTTAAACTGGTTCAATCCGGTTTTATCTGGTTTAAACCGGTTCCATCTGGTTTTATCCGCTTTAAACCGCTTTAAAACGGTTTAATCCGGTTTTATCCGGTTTAAACCACTTTGAACTGGTTCAGTCCGGTTTTATCCGGTTTAAACGGGTTCAATCCGGTTTTATCCGGTTTAAACTGGTTCTATCCGGTTTAAACCAGTTTAAGCAGGTTCATTCCGGTTTTATCACGTTTAAACCAGTTTAAACCGGTTCAATCCGATTTTTTCCTGTTTAAACCAGTTTAAACCGGTTCAATCCAGTTTTATTCGGTTTACACCGGTTCTATCTGGTTCAACATGTTTAAACCAGTTCATTCCGGATTTATACGGTTTAAACCGGTTCTATGCTGTTTATACCAGTTGAATCTGTTCAATCCGGTTTTATCCGGTTTAAACCGGTTTAAGCCAGTTCAATCCGGTTTTCTCCAGTTTTAACCGGCTTAAACCGGTTCAATCCGTTTTTATCCAGTTTAAACCGGTTCAGTCTGGTTTTATCCAGCTTAAACCGGTTTAAACCGGTTCAATCCGGTTTTATCCGGTTTAAACCGGTTCTATGCTGTTTATACCAGTTTAAGCCGGTTCAATCCGGTTTTATCTGGTTTAAACCGGTTTAAGCCGGTTCATTCTGGTTTTATCCAGTTTAACCCGGTTTACACCGGTTGAATCCGGTTTTATCCGGTTTAAACCGGTTTTATCCGGTTCTATCCGTTTTAAACCAGTTTAAACCAGTTCATTCCGGTTCTATCCGGTTTAAACCGGTTTGAACCGGTTTAATCCGGTTTTATTCGGTTTAAACCGGTTTAAGCCGGTTCAATCCGGTTTTATCCGGTTTAAACCGGTTCAATCCGGTTTTATCCGGTTTAAACCGGTTCAATCCGCTTTTATACGGTTTACACCGGTTCATTAGGTTTTATCCGGTTTAAACCAGTTTGAACCGGTTCAATCAGGTTTTATCCGGTTTAAACCGGTTCAATCTGGTTTTATCCATTTTAAACCAGTTCATTCCGGTTTTATCTGGATTAAACTGGTTTCAACCTGTTCAATCCGGTTTTATCTGGTTTAAAACAGTTCTATCCGGTTTTATCTGGTTTAAACCAGTTCATTCCGGTTTTATCCGGTTTAAACCGGTTTGAACCGGTTCAATCCGGTTTTATCCAGTTTAAACCGGTTCTATCCGGTTCTATCCGGTTGAAACCGGTTTAATCCGGTTCAATCTGGTTTTATACGGTTTAAACCGGTTCAATCCGGTTTTATCCGGTTTTAACCGGTTTAAACCGGTTCAATCCGGTTTTATCCGTTTTAAACGGGTTCTATCCGGTTCTATCCGGCTTAAACCGGTTTAAACCAGTTCATTCCGGATTTATCCGGTTTACACCGGTTCAATCAGTTCTTATCCGGTTTAAACAGGTTCTATCCGGTTGTATCTGGTTTTAAAGCGTTTAAACTGGTTCAATCCGGTTTTATCTGGTGTAAACCGGTTCAATCTGGTTTTATCCAGTTTAAACCGCTTTAAAACGCTTTAATCCGGTTTTATCCGGTTTAAACCGGTTCTATGCTGTTTATACCAGTTTAATCTGTTCAATCCGGTTTTATCCGGTTTAAACCGGTTTAAGCCGGTTCAATCCGGTTTTCTCCAGTTTAAATCGGTTCTATCCGTTTTTATCCTGTTTAAACCGGTTTAAACCGGTTCAATCCGATTTTATTCGTTTTAAACCGGTTCAATCCTGTTTTATCCGGTTTAAACCGTTTCAATCCGGTTTTATATCGTTTAAACCGGTTCTATCCGGTTCTGTCCTGTTTAAACCGGTTTAAACCGGTTCTATCCTGTTCTGTCCTGTTTAAACAGGATTAAACCAGTTCAATCCGGTTTTATCCGGTTTAAACCGGTTCTATCCGGTTCAATACGGTTTAAATCGGTTTAAACCGGTTCTATCCGGTTTTATCCGGTTTACACTGGTTCTATCTGGTTCTACCAGTTTAAACCAGTTCTTTCCGTATTTATCCGGTTTAAACTGGTTTAAGCCGGTTCAATCCAGTTTTATCCGGTTTAAACCGGTTCAATCTGGTTTTATCCGGATTAAACCGGTGGAAATCAGTTCAATCCGTTTTTATGCGGTTTAGACCAGTTCAAACCGGTTCAATCCGGTTTTCTCCGGTTTAAACCGGTTCTATCCGGTACTATCCGGTTTCAACCGGTTTAAGCCAGTTCATTCCGGATTTATCCGGTTTAAACCGGTTTAAACGGGTTCAATCCAGTTTTATCCGGTTCCAACCGGATCAATTCGGTTTTATCCGGTTTAAACCAGTTCTACCCGGTTCTATCCGGTTTAAACCGGTTTAACCCAGTTCTATCCGGTTTAAACCGGTTTAAACCGTTTAAATCCGATTTTATCCGGTTTAAAACGGTTCAAACCGGTTTTATCCAGGTTAAGCCGGTTCAATCCGGTTTTATCCGGTTTAAACCGATTCAATCTGGTTTTATCCGGTTTAAACCGGTTTAATCCTGTTCAATCCGTTTTTTTCTGGTTTAAAGCAGTTTAAACCAGTTCATTCCAGTTTTATCCGGTTTAAACCGGTTCAATCTGGTTTTATCCGGTTTAAACCGGTTTAAACCGGTTCAATCCGGTTTTATCCAGTTTAAACCGGTTATATCCGGTTCTATCCAGTTTAATCCGGTTTAATCCGGTTTAATCCGGTTTTATCCGGCTTAAACCGGGTCAATCTGGTTTTATCCTGTTTAAACTGTTTTAATTTGGTTTTATCCGGTTTAAACCGGTTCTATCCGTTTCTATGTGGTTTAAACCGGTTTAAACTTGTTCAATCCGGTTTTATCCGTTTTAAACCGGTTCTATCCGGTTCTATCCGGTTTAAACCGGTTCAAACCAGTTCATTCCGGATTTATCCGGTTTACACCGGTTCAATCAGTTCTTATCCGGTTTAAACATGTTCTATCCGGTTGTATCTGGTTTTAAAGAGTTTAAACTGGTTCAATCCGGTTTTATCTGGTTTAAACCGGTTCAATCTGGTTTTATCCAGTTTAAACCGCTTTAAAACGCTTTAATCCGGTTTTATCCGGTATAAACCGGTTCAGTCCGGTTTTATCCGTTTTAAACCGGTTCTATCCGGTTTAAACCCGTTTAAACCGGTTCAATCCGTTTTAATCCTGTTTAAACCAGTTTAAACCGGTTCAATCCGGTTTTATTCGGTTTACAACGGTTCTATCTGGTTCAACATGTTCAACCCAGTTCATTCCGGATTTATCCAGTTTAAACCGGTTCTATGCTGTTTATACCAGTTTAAACTGTTCAATCCGGTTTTATCCGGTTTAAACCGGTTTAAGCCGGTTCAATCCGGTTTTCTCCAGTTTTAACTGGCTTAAACCGGTTCAATCCGCTTTTATCCAGTTTAAACCGGTTCTATCTGGTTCTATCTTGTTTAAACCGGTTTAAACCGGTTCAATCCAGTTTTATCCGGTTTAAACCGTTTCATTCCGGTTTCATCCGGTTTGAACCGGTTTAAACCGCTTTAAACCAGTTCTATGCGGTTTTATCCAGTTTATACCGGTTCTATCCGGTTCAATCCGGTTTAAAACGGTTTAAACCGGTTCTATCCAGTTTTATCCGGTTTAAACTGGTTCAATCCGTTTTTATCCAGTTTAAACCGGTTCTATCCGGTTGTATCCGGTTTAAACCAGTTCATTCCGGTTTTACCCGGTGTAAACCGGTTTGAACCGGTTCAATCCGGATTTATCCAGTTTAAACCGGTTTAAGCCGGTTCAATCAGGTCTTATCCGGTTTAAAGAGCTTCTATCCGGTTCTATCTGGTTTAAACCAGTTTAAACTGGTTCAATCTGGTTTTATCTGGTTTAAACCGGTTCAATCTGATTTTATCCGGTTTAAACCTGTTTTATCCGGTTTAAACTGGTTTGAACCGGTTCAATCCGGTTTTATTCGGTTTAAACCGGTTCTATCTGGTACTATCCGGTTTCAACCGGTTTAAGCCAGTTCATTCCGGATTTATCCGGTTTAAACCGGTTTAAACCGGTTCAATCCAGTTTTATCCGGTTCCAACCGGATCAATTCGGTTTTATCCGGTTTAAACCAGTTCTACCCGGTTCTATCCGGTTTAAACCGGTTTAACCCAGTTCTATCCGATTTAAACCGGTTTAAACCGGTTCAATCCGATTTTATCCGGTTTAAACCCGTTCAATCCGCATTTATCCAGTTTAAGCCGGTTCAATCCGGTTTTATCCAGTTTAAACCGATTCAATCTGGTTTTATCCGGTTTAAACCGGTTTAATCCTGTTCAATCCGTTTTTTTCTGGTTTAAACCAGTTTAAACCAGTTCATTCCAGTTTTATCCGGTTTAAACCGGTTCAATCCGGTTTATCAAGTTTAAACAGGTTTAAACCAGTTCAATCCGGTTTTATCCGGCTTAAACCGGGTCAATCTGGTTTTATCCTGTTTAAACTGGTTTAATTTGGTTTTATCTGGTTTAAAACCGGTTCTATCCGTTTCTATGTGGTTTAAACCGATTTAAATTAGTTCAATCCGGTTTTATCCGTTTTAAACCGGTTCTATCCGGTTCTATCCGGTTTACACCGGTTCAATCAGTTCTTATCCGGTTTAAACAGGTTCTATCCGGTTGTATCTGGTTTTAAAGAGTTTAAACTGGTTCAATCCGGTTTTATCTGGTTTAAACCGGTTCAATCTGGTTTTATCCAGTTTAAACCGGATTGAAACGGTTCAATCCGGTTTTATATGGTTTAAACCGGTTCTATCCGGTTTTATCCGGTTTAAACCGGTTCACTCCGGTTTTATCCGGTTTAAACCGGTTTGAACCGGTTCAATCCGGTTTTATCCGGCTTAAACCGGGTCAATCTGGTTTTATCCTGTTTAAACTGGTTTAATTTGGTTTTATCCGGTTTAAACAGGTTCTATCCGGTTCTATCCGGTTGAAACCAGTTTAAACCAGTTCAATCTGGTTTTATCCGGTTTAAACCAGTTCAATCCTGTTTTATCCGGTTTAAACCAGTTCTATCTGTTTCTATACAGTTGAAACCAGTTTAAACCGGTTCAATCAGGTTTTATCCGGTTTAAACCGGTTCTATCCGGTTGAAACCGTATTAAACCGGTACAATCCGGTTTTATCCGGTTTAAACCGGTTCAGTCTGGTTTTATCCGGTTTAAACCGGTTTAAACCGGTTCAATCCGATTTTATCCGGTTTAAACCGGTTCTATGCTGTTTATACCAGTTTAAGCCTGTTCCATCGGTTTTTATCCGGTTTAGACCTGTTTAAGCCGGTTCATTCCGGTTTTATCCGGTTGAAACCAGTTCAATCCGGTTTTATCCGGTTTAAACTGGTTCAATCCGCTTTTATCCGGTTTACACTGGTTCATTAGGTGTTATCCGGTTTAAACCAGTTTGAACCGGTTCAATCCTGTTTTATCTGGTATAAACCGGTTCAATCCGGTTTTATCCGTTTTAAACCAGTTCATTCCGGTTTTATCCGGATTAAACCGGTTTCAACCTGTTCAATCCGGTTTTATCCGGTTTAAACCGGTTCAATCCGGTTTTATCTGGTTTAAACCAGTTCATTCCGGTTTTATCCGGTTTAAAACGGTTTGAACCGGTTCAATCCGGTTTTATCCAGTTTAAACCGGTTCTATCCGGTTCTATCTGGTTGAAACCGGTTTAATCTGGTTTTATCCAGTTTAAACCGCTTTAAAACGATTTAATCCGGTTTTATCCGGTTTAAACCGGTTCAATCCGGTTGTATCCGTTTTAAACCGGTTCTATCCGGTTTAAACCAGTTTAAGCCGGTTCATTCCGGTTTTATCAGGTTTAAAACCGTTCAAAACCGGTTCAATCCGTTTTTATCCTGTTTAAACCAGTTTAAAGCTGTTCAATCCGGTTGTATTCGTTTTACACCGGTTCTATCTGGTTCAAGATGTTTAAACCAGTTCATTCCGGATTTATCTGGTTTAAACCGGTTCTATGCTGTTTATACAAGTTTAATCTGTTCAATCCGGTTTTATCAGGTTTAAACCGGTTTAAGCCGGTTCAATCCGGTTTTCTCCAGTTTCAACTGGCTTAAACCGGTTCAATCCGCTTTTATCCAGTTTAAACCGGTTCTATCTGGTTCTATCTGGTTGAAACCGGTTTAAACCCGTTCAATCCAGTTTTATCCGGTTTAAATCGGTTTGAACGGGTTCAGTCCGGTTTTATCCGGTTTAAACCGGTTTGAACAGGTTCAATCCGGTTTAATCCAGTTTAAACCTGTTCAATCCGGTTTTCTCCGGTTTAAAAGGGTTTAAACCGATTCAATCCGTTTTTATCCGGTTTAAACCTGTTCAATCCGGTTTTAACCTGTTCAATCCGGTTTTATCCGGTTTAAACCGGTTTAGCCCGGTTCTATCCGGTTTAAACCGGTTTAAACCAGTTCAATCCGGTTTTATTCGGTTTAAACCGGTTTAAGCCGGTTAAATCCGGTTTTATCCGGTTTAAACCGCTTCAATCCGGTTTTATCCGTTTTATACCAGTTCATACCAGTTTTATCCGGATTAAACCGGTTTCAACCTGTTCAATCCGGTTTTATCCGTTTTAAACCGGTTCAATCCGGTTTTATCTGGTTTAAACCAGTTCATTCCGGTTTTATCCGGTTTAAACCAGTTTGAACTGGTTTAATCCGGTTTTATCCGGTTTAAACCGGTTTAAGCCGGTTCAATCCGGTTTTATCCAGTTTAAACCGGTTCTATCCGCTTCTATCCGGTTGAAACCGGTTTAAAACGGTTCAATCTGGTTTTATCCGGTTTAAACCGGTTCAATCCTGTTTTATCCAGTTTAAACCGGTTTAAACCAGTTCAATCCGGTTTTATCCGTTTTAAAATGGTTCTATCCGGTTCTATCCGGTTTAAACCGGTTTAAATCAGTTCATTCCGGATTTATCCGTTTTAAACCGGTTCAATCAGGTCTTATCCGGTTTAAACAAGTTCTATCCGGTTGTATCTGGTTTAAAAGAGTTTAAACTGGTTCAATCCGGTTTTATCTGGTTTAAACCGGTTCAATCTGGTTTTATCCGCTTTAAACCGCTTTAAAACGGTTTAATCCGGTTTTATCCGGTTTAAACCACTTTGAACTGGTTCAATCCGGTTTTATCCGGTTTAAACCGGTTCAATCCGGTTTTATCCGGTTTAAACCGGTTCTATCCGGTTTAAACCAGTTTAAGCAGGTTCATTCCGGTTTTATCAGGTTTAAACCAGTTTAAACCGGTTCAATCCGATTTTTTCCTGTTTAAACCAGTTTAAACCGGTTCAATCCAGTTTTATTCGGTTTACACCAGTTCTATCTGGTTCAACATGTTTAAACCAGTTCATTCCGGATTTATACGGTTTAAACCGGTTCTATGCTGTTTATACCAGTTTAATCTGTTCAATCCGGTTTTATCCGGTTTAAACCGGTTTAAGCCAGTTCAATCCGGTTTTCTCCAGTTTTAACCGGCTTAAACCGGTTCAATCCGTTTTTATCCAGTTTAAACCGGTTCAGTCTGGTTTTATCCAGCTTAAACCGGTTTAAACCGGTTCAATCCTGTTTTATCCGGTTTAAACCGGTTTAAACCAGTTCAATCCGGTTTTATCCGTTTTAAAATGGTTCTATCCGGTTCTATCCGGTTTAAACCGGTTTAAATCAGTTCATTCCGGATTTATCCGTTTTAAACCGGTTCAATCAGGTCTTATCCGGTTTAAACAAGTTCTATCCGGTTGTATCTGGTTTAAAAGAGTTTAAACTGGTTCAATCCGGTTTTATCTGGTTTAAACCGGTTCAATCTGGTTTTATCCGCTTTAAACCGCTTTAAAACGGTTTAATCCGGTTTTATCCGGTTTAAACCACTTTGAACTGGTTCAGTCCGGTTTTATCCGGTTTAAACCGGTTCAATCCGGTTTTATCCGGTTTAAACCGGTTTAAGCCAGTTCAATCCGGTTTTCTCCAGTTTTAACCGGCTTAAACCGGTTCAATCCGTTTTTATCCAGTTTAAACCGGTTCAGTCTGGTTTTATCCAGCTTAAACCGGTTTAAACCGGTTCAATCCGGTTTTATCTGGTTTAAACCGGTTCTATGCTGTTTATACCAGTTTAAGCCAGTTCAATCCGGTTTTATCTGGTTTAAACCGGTTTAAGCCGGTTCATTCTGGTTTTATCCAGTTTAAACCGGTTTACACCGGTTGAATCCGGTTCTATCCGTTTTAAACCAGTTTAAACCAGTTCATTCCGGTTCTATCCGGTTTAAACCGGTTTGAACCGGTTTAATCCGGTTTTATTCGGTTTAAACCGGTTTAAGCCGGTTCAATCCGGTTTTATCCGGTTTAAACCGGTTCAATCCGGTTTTATCCGGTTTAAACCGGTTCAATCCGCTTTTATACGGTTTACACCGGTTCATTAGGTTTTATCCGGTTTAATCCAGTTTGAACCAGTTCAATCAGGTTTTATCCGGTTTAAACCGGTTCAATCTGGTTTTATCCATTTTAAACCAGTTCATTCCGGTTTTATCTGGATTAAACTGGTTTCAACCTGTTCAATCCGGTTTTATCTGGTTTAAAACAGTTCTATCCGGTTTTATCTGGTTTAAACCAGTTCATTCCGGTTTTATCCGGTTTAAACCGGTTTGAACCGGTTCAATCCGGTTTTATCCAGTTTAAACCGGTTCTATCCGGTTCTATCCGGTTGAAACCGGTTTAATCCGGTTCAATCTGGTTTTATACGGTTTAAACCGGTTCAATCCGGTTTTATCCGGTTTAAACCGGTTTAAACCGGTTCAATCCGGTTTTATCCGTTTTAAACGGGTTCTATCCGGTTCTATCCGGCTTAAACCGGTTTAAACCAGTTCATTCCGGATTTATCCGGTTTACACCGGTTCAATCAGTTCTTATCCGGTTTAAACAGGTTCTATCCGGTTGTATCTGGTTTTAAAGAGTTTAAACTGGTTCAATCCGGTTTTATCTGGTGTAAACCGGTTCAATCTGGTTTTATCCAGTTTAAACCGCTTTAAAACGCTTTAATCCGGTTTTATCCGGTTTAAACCGGTTCTATGCTGTTTATACCAGTTTAATCTGTTCAATCCGGTTTTATCCGGTTTAAACCGGTTTAAGCCGGTTCAATCCGGTTTTCTCCAGTTTAAATCGGTTCTATCCGTTTTTATCCTGTTTAAACCGGTTTAAACCGGTTCAATCCGATTTTATTCGTTTTAAACCGGTTCAATCCTGTTTTATCCGGTTTTATCCGGTTTAAACCGTTTCAATCCGGTTTTATATCGTTTAAACCGGTTCTATCCGGTTCTGTCCTGTTTAAACCGGTTTAAACCGGTTCTATCCTGTTCTATCCTGTTTAAACAGGATTAAACCAGTTCAATCCGGTTTTATCCGGTTTAAACCGGTTCTATCCGGTTCAATACGGTTTAAATCGGTTTAAACCGGTTCTATCCGGTTTTATCCGGTTTACACTGGTTCTATCTGGTTCTACCAGTTTAAACCAGTTCTTTCCGTATTTATCCGGTTTAAACTGGTTTAAGCCGGTTCAATCCAGTTTTATCCGGTTTAAACCGGTTCAATCTGGTTTTATCCGGATTAAACCGGTGGAAATCAGTTCAATCCGTTTTTATGCGGTTTAGACCAGTTCAAACCGGTTCAATCCGGTTTTCTCCAATTTAAACCGGTTCTATCCGGTACTATCCGGTTTCAACCGGTTTAAGCCAGTTCATTCCGGATTTATCCGGTTTAAACCGGTTTAAACGGGTTCAATCCAGTTTTATCCGGTTCCAACCGGATCAATTCGGTTTTATCCGGTTTAAACCAGTTCTACCCGGTTCTATCCGGTTTAAACCGGTTTAACCCAGTTCTATCCGGTTTAAACCGGTTTAAACCGGTTAAATCCGATTTTATCCGGTTTAAAACGGTTCAAACCGGTTTTATCCAGGTTAAGCCGGTTCAATCCGGTTTTATCCAGTTTAAACCGGTTATATCCGGTTCTATCCGGTTTAAACCGGTTTAATCCGGTTTAATCCGGTTTTATCCGGCTTAAACCGGGTCAATCTGGTTTTATCCTGTTTAAACTGTTTTAATTTGGTTTTATCCGGTTTAAACCGGTTCTATCCGTTTCTATGTGGTTTAAACCGGTTTAAACTTGTTCAATCCGGTTTTATCCGTTTTAAACCGGTTCTATCCGGTTCTATCCGGTTTAAACCGGTTCAAACCAGTTCATTCCGGATTTATCCGGTTTACACCGGTTCAATCAGTTCTTATCCGGTTTAAACATGTTCTATCCGGTTGTATCTGGTTTTAAAGAGTTTAAACTGGTTCAATCCGGTTTTATCTGGTTTAAACCGGTTCAATCTGGTTTTATCCAGTTTAAACCGCTTTAAAACGCTTTAATCCGGTTTTATCCGGTATAAACCGGTTCAGTCCGGTTTTATCCGTTTTAAACCGGTTCTATCCGGTTTAAACCCGTTTAAACCGGTTCAATCCGTTTTAATCCTGTTTAAACCAGTTTAAACCGGTTCAATCCGGTTTTATTCGGTTTACAACGGTTCTATCTGGTTCAACATGTTCAACCCAGTTCATTCCGGATTTATCCAGTTTAAACCGGTTCTATGCTGTTTATACCAGTTTAAACTGTTCAATCCGGTTTTATCCGGTTTAAACCGGTTTAAGCCGGTTCAATCCGGTTTTCTCCAGTTTTAACTGGCTTAAACCGGTTCAATCCGCTTTTATCCAGTTTAAACCGGTTCTATCTGGTTCTATCTTGTTTAAACCGGTTTAAACCGGTTCAATCCAGTTTTATCCGGTTTAAACCGTTTCATTCCGGTTTCATCCGGTTTGAACCGGTTTAAACCGCTTTAAACCAGTTCTATGCGGTTTTATCCAGTTTATACCGGTTCTATCCGGTTCAATCCGGTTTAAAACGGTTTAAACCGGTTCTATCCAGTTTTATCCGGTTTAAACTGGTTCAATCCGTTTTTATCCAGTTTAAACCGGTTCTATCCGGTTGTATCCGGTTTAAACCAGTTCATTCCGGTTTTACCCGGTGTAAACCGGTTTGAACCGGTTCAATCCGGATTTATCCAGTTTAAACCGGTTTAAGCCGGTTCAATCAGGTCTTATCCGGTTTAAAGAGCTTCTATCCGGTTCTATCTGGTTTAAACCAGTTTAAACTGGTTCAATCTGGTTTTATCTGGTTTAAACCGGTTCAATCTGATTTTATCCGGTTTAAACCTGTTTTATCCGGTTTAAACTGGTTTGAACCGGTTCAATCCGGTTTTATTCGGTTTAAACCGGTTCTATCTGGTACTATCCGGTTTCAACCGGTTTAAGCCAGTTCATTCCGGATTTATCCGGTTTAAACCGGTTTAAACCGGTTCAATCCAGTTTTATCCGGTTCCAACCGGATCAATTCGGTTTTATCCGGTTTAAACCAGTTCTACCCGGTTCTATCCGGTTTAAACCGGTTTAACCCAGTTCTATCCGATTTAAACCGGTTTAAACCGGTTCAATCCGATTTTATCCGGTTTAAACCGGTTCAATCCGCATTTATCCAGTTTAAGCCGGTTCAATCCGGTTTTATCCAGTTTAAACCGATTCAATCTGGTTTTATCCGGTTTAAACCGGTTTAATCCTGTTCAATCCGTTTTTTTCTGGTTTAAACCAGTTTAAACCAGTTCATTCCAGTTTTATCCGGTTTAAACCGGTTCAATCCGGTTTATCAAGTTTAAACAGGTTTAAACCAGTTCAATCCGGTTTTATCCGGCTTAAACCGGGTCAATCTGGTTTTATCCTGTTTAAACTGGTTTAATTTGGTTTTATCTGGTTTAAACCGGTTCTATCCGTTTCTATGTGGTTTAAACCGATTTAAATTAGTTCAATCCGGTTTTATCCGTTTTAAACCGGTTCTATCCGGTTCTATCCGGTTTACACCGGTTCAATCAGTTCTTATCCGGTTTAAACAGGTTCTATCCGGTTGTATCTGGTTTTAAAGAGTTTAAACTGGTTCAATCCGGTTTTATCTGGTTTAAACCGGTTCAATCTGGTTTTATCCAGTTTAAACCGGTTTGAAACGGTTCAATCCGGTTTTATATGGTTTAAACCGGTTCTATCCGGTTTTATCCGGTTTAAACCGGTTCACTTCGGTTTTATCCGGTTTAAACCGGTTTGAACCGGTTCAATCCGGTTTTATCCGGCTTAAACCGGGTCAATCTGGTTTTATCCTGTTTAAACTGGTTTAATTTGGTTTTATCCGGTTTAAACAGGTTCTATCCGGTTCTATCCGGTTGAAACCAGTTTAAACCAGTTCAATCTGGTTTTATCCGGTTTAAACCAGTTCAATCCTGTTTTATCCGGTTTAAACCAGTTCTATCTGTTTCTATACAGTTGAAACCAGTTTAAACCGGTTCAATCAGGTTTTATCCGGTTTAAACCGGTTCTATCCGGTTGAAACCGTATTAAACCGGTACAATCCGATTTTATCCGGTTTAAACCGGTTCTATGCTGTTTATACCAGTTTAAGCCTGTTCCATCGGTTTTTATCCAGTTTAGACCTGTTTAAGCCGGTTCATTCCGGTTTTATCCGGTTGAAACCGGTTCAATCCGGTTTTATCCGGTTTAAACTGGTTCAATCCGCTTTTATCCGGTTTACACTGGTTCATTAGGTGTTATCCGGTTTAAACCAGTTTGAACCGGTTCAATCCTGTTTTATCTGGTATAAACCGGTTCAATCCGGTTTTATCCGTTTTAAACCAGTTCATTCCGGTTTTATCCGGATTAAACCGGTTTCAACCTGTTCAATCCGGTTTTATCCGGTTTAAACCGGTTCAATCCGGTTTTATCTGGTTTAAACCAGTTCATTCCGGTTTTATCCGGTTTAAAACGGTTTGAACCGGTTCAATCCGGTTTTATCCAGTTTAAACCGGTTCTATCCGGTTCTATCTGGTTGAAACCGGTTTAATCTGGTTTTATCCAGTTTAAACCGCTTTAAAACGATTTAATCCGGTTTTATCCGGTTTAAACCGGTTCAATCCGGTTGTATCCGTTTTAAACCGGTTCTATCCGGTTTAAACCAGTTTAAGCCGGTTCATTCCGGTTTTATCAGGTTTAAAACCGTTCAAACCGGTTCAATCCGTTTTTATCCTGTTTAAACCAGTTTAAAGCTGTTCAATCCGGTTGTATTCGTTTTACACCGGTTCTATCTGGTTCAAGATGTTTAAACCAGTTCATTCCGGATTTATCTGGTTTAAACCGGTTCTATGCTGTTTATACAAGTTTAATCTGTTCAATCCGGTTTTATCAGGTTTAAACCGGTTTAAGCCGGTTCAATCCGGTTTTCTCCAGTTTTAACTGGCTTAAACCGGTTCAATCCGCTTTTATCCAGTTTAAACCGGTTCTATCTGGTTCTATCTGGTGGAAACCGGTTTAAACCCGTTCAATCCAGTTTTATCCGGTTTAAATCGGTTTGAACGGGTTCAGTCCGGATTTATCCGGTTTAAACCGGTTTGAACAGGTTCAATCCGGTTTAATCCAGTTTAAACCTGTTCAATCCGGTTTTCTCCAGTTTAAAAGGGTTTAAACCGATTCAATCCGTTTTTATCCGGTTTAAACCTGTTCAATCCGGTTTTAACCTGTTCAATCCGGTTTTATCCGGTTTAAACCGGTTTAGCCCGGTTCTATCCGGTTTAAACCGGTTTCAACCAGTTCAATCCGGTTTTATCCGGTTTAAACCGGTTTAAGCCGGTTCAATCCGGTTTTATCCGGTTTAAACCGGTTCAATCCGGTTTTATCTGGTTTAAACTGGTTCTATCCGTTTCTATCTGGTTTAAACCAGTTTAAACTGGTTCAATCCGGTTTTATCCATTTTAAACCGGTTCAATCTGGTATTATCCGGTTTAAATTGGTTAAATTTGGTTTTATCCGGTTTAAACCGGTTTTATCTGATTTAAACCGGTTTAATCCAGTTCAATCCGGTTTTATCCGGTTTAAACCGTTTCTATCCGGTTCTATCCGTTTTAAACCGGTTTAAACCTGTTCATTCCGGTTTTATCAGGTTTAAACCGGATTGAACCTGTTCAATCCGGTTTTATCCGGTTTAAACCAGTTTAAGCTGGTTCAATCCGGTTTTATCCAGTTTAAACCGGTTCTATCCGGTTCTATCCGTTTGAAACCAGTTTAAACCGGTTCAATCCGGTTTTATCCGGTTTAAACCGGTTCATTCCGGTTTTATCCGGTGAAAACCGGTTAGAAACGGTTCAATCCGTTTTTGTACGGTTTAAACCGCTTCTATCCGGTTTTATCCGGTTTAAACCGGTTCACTCCAGTTTTATCCGGTTTAAACCGTTTTGAACCGGTTCAATCCGGTTTTATCTGGTTTAAACTGGTTCAATCTGGTTTTATCCGGTTTAGACCGGTTTAAACCAGTTCAATCCGGTTTTAATCAGCTTAAACCGGTTCAATCTGGTTTTATCCGGTTTAAACCACTTTAAAACGGTTCAATCCGGTTTTATCCGGTTTAAACCGGGTCAATCCGGTTTTATCTCGTTTAAACCGGTTCTATCCGTTTCTATCCTGTTTAAATCGGTTTAAACCGGTTCTATCCTGTTCTATCCAGTTCTAACCGGATTAAACCAGTTCAATCCGGTTTTATCTGGTTTAAACCGGTTCTATCCATTTCCATCTGGTTTGAACGGGTTTAAACTGGTTCAATCCGGTTTTATCCGGTTTAAACCGGTTTAAACCGGGTCAATCCGATTTTATCCGTTTTAAACTTGTTCAATGCGGTTTTCTCCAGTTTAAACCGGTTTAAACCGATTCAATCCGTTTTTATCCGGTTTAAACCTGTTCAATCCGGTTTTATCCGGTTTAAACCTGTTCAATCCGGTTTTGTCCGGTTTAAACCGGTTTATCCCAGTTCTATCCGGTTTAAACCGGTTTTAACCGGTTCAATCCGGTTTTATCCGGTTTAAACAGGTTCAATCCGGTTTTATCTGCTTTAAACCAGTTTAAAACCGGTTCAATCCGGTTTTATCCGGTTTAAACCGGTTCTATCCGGTTCTATCCGTTTTAAACAGGTTCTATCCGGTTCTATCTGGTTTAAACCGGTTTAAAGCGGTTCAATCCGGTTTTATCCAGTTTAAACCGGTTTAAACCGGATCAATCCGATTTTATCCGGTTTAAACCTGTTTTGTCCGTTTTAAACCGGTTTAATCCAGTTCAATCCGATTTTATCCGGTTTAAACCGGTTTAAACCGGATCAATCCGGTTTTATGTGGGTTAAATCGGTTCTATCCGCTTCTATCTGGTATAAACTGGTTTAAACCGGTTCAATCCGGTTTTATCCAGTTTAAACCGGTTCATTCCGGTTTTATCCGGTGAAAACCGGTTTGAAACGGTTCAATCCGGTTTTGTACGGTTTAAACCGCTTCCATCCGGTTTTATCCGGTTTAAACCGGTTCACTCCAGTTTTATCCGGTTTAAACCGTTTTGAACCGGTTCAATCCAGTTTTATCTGGTTTAAACCGGTTCAATCTGGCTTTATCCGGTTTAAACCGGTTTTATCCGGTTTAGACCGGTTTAAACCAGTTCAATCCGATTTTAATCAGCTTAAACCGGTTCAATCTGGTTTTATCCGGTTTAAACCACTTTAAAACGGTTCAATCCGGTTTTATCCGGTTTAAACCGGGTCAATCCGGTTTTATCTCGTTTAAACCGGTTCTATCCGTTTCTATCCTGTTTAAATCGGTTTAAACCGGTTCTATCCTGTTCTATCCAGTTCTAACCGGATTAAACCAGTTCAATCCGGTTTTATCCGGTTTAAACCGGTTCTATCCATTTCCATCTGGTTTGAACGGGTTTAAACTGGTTCAATCCGGTTTTATCCGGTTTAAACTGCTTTAAACCGGGTCAATCCGATTTTATCCGTTTTAAACTTGTTCAATGCGGTTTTCTCCAGTTTAAACCGGTTTAAACCGATTCAATCCGTTTTTATCTGGTTTAAACCTGTTTAATCCGGTTTTATCCGGTTTAAACTTGTTCAATCCGGTTTTGTCCGGTTTAAACCGGTTTATCCCAGTTCTATCCGGTTTAAACCGGTTTAAACCGGTTCAATCCGGTTTTATGCGGTTTAAACCGGTTCAATCCGGTTTTATCTGCTTTAAACCAGTTTAAACCGGTTCAATCCGGTTTTATCCGGTTTAAACCGGTTCTATCCGGTTCTATCCGTTTTAAACAGGTTCTATCCGGTTCTATCTGGTTTAAACCGGTTTAAAGCGGTTCAATCCGGTTTTATCCGGTTTAAACCGGTTTAAACCGGATCAATCCGATTTTATCCGGTTTAAACCTGTTTTGTCCGTTTTAAACCGGTTTAATCCAGTTCAATCCGATTTTATCCGGTTTAAACCGGTTTAAACCGGATCAATCCGGTTTTATGTGGGTTAAATCGGTTCTATCCGCTTCTATCTGGTTTAAACTGGTTTAAACCGGTTCAATCCGGTTTTATACGGTTTAAGCCGGTTCTATCCAGTTGAAACCGTTTTAAACCGGTTCAATCCGGTTTAAACCGGCTCTATCCGGTTGAAACTGTATTAAACCGGTTCAATCCGGTTTTATCCAGTTTAAACCGGTTCAGTCTGGTTTTATCCGGTATAAACCGGTTTAAGACGGTTCATTCTGGTTTTATCCAGTTTAAACTGGTTTACACCGGTTGAATCCGGTTTTATCCGGTTTAAACCGGTTCTATCCGGTTCTATCCGTTTTAAACCGGTTTAAACCAGTTCATTCCGGTTCCATCCGGTTTAAACTGGTTTGAACCGGTTCCATTCGGTTTTATTCGGTTTAAACCGGTTTAAGCCGGTTAAATCCGGTTTTATCCTGTTTAAACCGCTTCAATCCAGTTTTATCCGTTTTATACCAGTTCATACCGGTTTTATCCGGATTAAACCGGTTTCAACCTGTTCAATCCGGTTTTATCCGTTTTAAACCGGTTCAATCCGGTTTTATCTGGTTTAAACCAGTTCATTCCGGTTTTATCCGGTTTAAACCAGTTTGAACTGGTTTAATCCGGTTTTATCCGGTTTAAACCGGTTTAAGCCGGTTCAATCCGGTTTTATCCAGTTTAAACCGGTTCTATCCGCTTCTATCCGGTTGAAACCGGTTTAAAACGGTTCAATCTGGTTTTATCCGGTTTAAACCGGTTCAATCCTGTTTTATCCGGTTTAAACCGGTTTAAACCAGTTCAATCCGGTTTTATCCGTTTTAAAATGGTTCTATCTGGTTCTATCCGGTTTAAACCGGTTTAAATCAGTTCATTCCGGATTTATCCGTTTTAAACCGGTTCAATCAGGTCTTATCCGGTTTAAACAAGTTCTATCCGGTTGTATTTGGTTTAAAAGAGTTTAAACTGGTTCAATCCGGTTTTATCTGGTTTAAACCGGTTCAATCTGGTTTTATCTGCTTTAAACCGCTTTAAAACGGTTTAATCCGGTTTTACCCAGTTTAAACCACTTTGAACTGGTTCAATCCGGTTTTATCCGGTTTAAACCGGTTCAATCCGGTTTTATCCGGTTTAAACCGGTTCTATCCGTTTTAAACCAGTTTAAGCAGGTTCATTCCGGTTTTATCAGGTTTAAAACCGTTCAAACCGGTTCAATCCGTTTTTATCCTGTTTAAACCAGTTTAAAGCTGTTCAATCCGGTTGTATTCGTTTTACACCGGTTCTATCTGGTTCAAGATGTTTAAACCAGTTCATTCCGGATTTATCTGGTTTAAACCGGTTCTATGCTGTTTATACAAGTTTAATCTGTTCAATCCGGTTTTATCAGGTTTAAACCGGTTTAAGCCGGTTCAATCCGGTTTTCTCCAGTTTTAACTGGCTTAAACCGGTTCAATCCGCTTTTATCCAGTTTAAACCGGTTCTATCTGGTTCTATCTGGTGGAAACCGGTTTAAACCCGTTCAATCCAGTTTTATCCGGTTTAAATCGGTTTGAACGGGTTCAGTCCGGTTTTATCCGGTTTAAACCGGTTTGAAGAGGTTCAATCCGGTTTAATCCAGTTTAAACCTGTTCAATCCGGTTTTCTCCAGTTTAAAAGGGTTTAAACCGATTCAATCCGTTTTTATCCGGTTTAAACCTGTTCAATCCGGTTTTAACCTGTTCAATCCGGTTTTATCCGGTTTAAACCGGTTTAGCCCGGTTCTATCCGGTTTAAACCGGTTTCAACCAGTTCAATCCGGTTTTATCCGGTTTAAACCGGTTTAAGCCGGTTCAATCCGGTTTTATCCGGTTTAAACCGGTTCAATCCGGTTTTATCTGGTTTAAACCGGTTCTATCCGTTTCTATCTGGTTTAAACCAGTTTAAACTGGTTCAATCCGGTTTTATCCATTTTAAACCGGTTCAATCTGGTATTATCCGGTTTAAATTGGTTAAATTTGGTTTTATCCGGTTTAAACCGGTTTTATCTGATTTAAACCGGTTTAATCCAGTTCAATCCGGTTTTATCCGGTTTAAACCGTTTCTATCCGGTTCTATCCGTTTTAAACCGGTTTAAACCTGTTCATTCCGGTTTTATCAGGTTTAAACCGGATTGAACCGGTTCAATCCGGTTTTATCCGGTTTAAACCAGTTTAAGCTGGTTCAATCCGGTTTTATCCAGTTTAAACCGGTTCTATCCGGTTCTATCCGTTTGAAACCAGTTTAAACCGGTTCAATCCGGTTTTATCCGGTTTAAACCGGTTCATTCCGGTTTTATCCGGTGAAAACCGGTTAGAAACGGTTCAATCCGGTTTTGTACGGTTTAAACCGCTTCTATCCGGTTTTATCCGGTTTAAACCGGTTCACTCCAGTTTTATCCGGTTTAAACCGTTTTGAACCGGTTCAATCCGGTTTTATCTGGTTTAAACTGGTTCAATCTGGTTTTATCCGGTTTAGACCGGTTTAAACCAGTTCAATCCGGTTTTAATCAGCTTAAACCGGTTCAATCTGGTTTTATCCGGTTTAAACCACTTTAAAACGGTTCAATCCGGTTTTATCCGGTTTAAACCGGGTCAATCCGGTTTTATCTCGTTTAAACCGGTTCTATCCGTTTCTATCCTGTTTAAATCGGTTTAAACCGGTTCTATCCTGTTCTATCCAGTTCTAACCGGATTAAACCAGTTCAATCCGGTTTTATCTGGTTTAAACCGGTTCTATCCATTTCCATCTGGTTTGAACGGGTTTAAACTGGTTCAATCCGGTTTTATCCGGTTTAAACCGGTTTAAACCGGGTCAATCCGATTTTATCCGTTTTAAACTTGTTCAATGCGGTTTTCTCCAGTTTAAACCGGTTTAAACCGATTCAATCCGTTTTTATCCGGTTTAAACCTGTTCAATCCGGTTTTATCCGGTTTAAACCTGTTCAATCCGGTTTTGTCCGGTTTAAACCGGTTTATCCCAGTTCTATCCGGTTTAAACCGGTTTTAACCGGTTCAATCCGGTTTTATCCGGTTTAAACAGGTTCAATCCGGTTTTATCTGCTTTAAACCAGTTTAAACCGGTTCAATCCGGTTTTATCCGGTTTAAACCGGTTCTATCCGGTTCTATCCGTTTTAAACAGGTTCTATCCGGTTCTATCTGGTTTAAACCGGTTTAAAGCGGTTCAATCCGGTTTTATCCAGTTTAAACCGGTTTAAACCGGATCAATCCGATTTTATCCGGTTTAAACCTGTTTTGTCCGTTTTAAACCGGTTTAATCCAGTTCAATCCGATTTTATCCGGTTTAAACCGGTTTAAACCGGATCAATCCGGTTTTATGTGGGTTAAATCGGTTCTATCCGCTTCTATCTGGTATAAACTGGTTTAAACCGGTTCAATCCGGTTTTATCCAGTTTAAACCGGTTCATTCCGGTTTTATCCGGTGAAAACCGGTTTGAAACGGTTCAATCCGGTTTTGTACGGTTTAAACCGCTTCCATCCGGTTTTATCCGGTTTAAACCGGTTCACTCCAGTTTTATCCGGTTTAAACCGTTTTGAACCGGTTCAATCCGGTTTTATCTGGTTTAAACCGGTTCAATCTGGCTTTATCCGGTTTAAACCGGTTTTATCCGGTTTAGACCGGTTTAAACCAGTTCAATCCGATTTTAATCAGCTTAAACCGGTTCAATCTGGTTTTATCCGGTTTAAACCACTTTAAAACGGTTCAATCCGGTTTTATCCGGTTTAAACCGGGTCAATCCGGTTTTATCTCGTTTAAACCGGTTCTATCCGTTTCTATCCTGTTTAAATCGGTTTAAACCGGTTCTATCCTGTTCTATCCAGTTCTAACCGGATTAAACCAGTTCAATCCGGTTTTATCCGGTTTAAACCGGTTCTATCCATTTCCATCTGGTTTGAACGGGTTTAAACTGGTTCAATCCGGTTTTATCCGGTTTAAACCGCTTTAAACCGGGTCAATCCGATTTTATCCGTTTTAAACTTGTTCAATGCGGTTTTCTCCAGTTTAAACCGGTTTAAACCGATTCAATCCTTTTTTATCCGGTTTAAACCTGTTCAATCCGGTTTTATCCGGTTTAAACTTGTTCAATCCGGTTTTGTCCGGTTTAAACCGGTTTATCCCAGTTCTATCCGGTTTAAACCGGTTTAAACCGGTTCAATCCGGTTTTATGCGGTTTAAACCGGTTCAATCCGGTTTTATCTGCTTTAAACCAGTTTAAACCGGTTCAATCCGGTTTTATCCGGTTTAAACCGGTTCTATCCGGTTCTATCCGTTTTAAACAGGTTCTATCCGGTTCTATCTGGTTTAAACCGGTTTAAAGCGGTTCAATCCAGTTTTATCCGGTTTAAACCGGTTTAAACCGGATCAATCCGATTTTATCCGGTTTAAACCTGTTTTGTCCGTTTTAAACCGGTTTAATCCAGTTCAATCCGATTTTATCCGGTTTAAACCGGTTTAAACCGGATCAATCCGGTTTTATGTGGGTTAAATCGGTTCTATCCGCTTCTATCTGGTTTAAACTGGTTTAAACCGGTTCAATCCGGTTTTATACGGTTTAAGCCGGTTCTATCCAGTTGAAACCGTTTTAAACCGGTTCAATCCGGTTTAAACCGGCTCTATCCGGTTGAAACTGTATTAAACCGGTTCAATCCGGTTTTATCCAGTTTAAACCGGTTCAGTCTGGTTTTATCCGGTATAAACCGGTTTAAGACGGTTCATTCTGGTTTTATCCAGTTTAAACTGGTTTACACCGGTTGAATCCGGTTTTATCCGGTTTAAACCGGTTCTATCCGGTTCTATCCGTTTTAAACCGGTTTAAACCAGTTCATTCCGGTTCCATCCGGTTTAAACTGGTTTGAACCGGTTCCATTCGGTTTTATTCGGTTTAAACCGGTTTAAGCCGGTTAAATCCGGTTTTATCCTGTTTAAACCGCTTCAATCCAGTTTTATCCGTTTTATACCAGTTCATACCGGTTTTATCCGGATTAAACCGGTTTCAACCTGTTCAATCCGGTTTTATCCGTTTTAAACCGGTTCAATCCGGTTTTATCTGGTTTAAACCAGTTCATTCCGGTTTTATCCGGTTTAAACCAGTTTGAACTGGTTTAATCCGGTTTTATCCGGTTTAAACCGGTTTAAGCCGGTTCAATCCGGTTTTATCCAGTTTAAACCGGTTCTATCCGCTTCTATCCGGTTGAAACCGGTTTAAAACGGTTCAATCTGGTTTTATCCGGTTTAAACCGGTTCAATCCTGTTTTATCCGGTTTAAACCGGTTTAAACCAGTTCAATCCGGTTTTATCCGTTTTAAAATGGTTCTATCCGGTTCTATCCGGTTTAAACCGGTTTAAATCAGTTCATTCCGGATTTATCCGTTTTAAACCGGTTCAATCAGGTCTTATCCGGTTTAAACAAGTTCTATCCGGTTGTATTTGGTTTAAAAGAGTTTAAACTGGTTCAATCCGGTTTTATCTGGTTTAAACCGGTTCAATCTGGTTTTATCCGCTTTAAACCGCTTTAAAACGGTTTAATCCGGTTTTACCCGGTTTAAACCACTTTGAACTGGTTCAATCCGGTTTTATCCGGTTTAAACCGGTTCAATCCGGTTTTATCCGGTTTAAACCGGTTCTATCCGTTTTAAACCAGTTTAAGCAGGTTCATTCCGGTTTTATCAGGTTTAAACCAGTTTAAACCGGTTCAATCCGATTTTTTCCTGTTTAAACCAGTTTAAACCGGTTCAATCCAGTTTTATTCAGTTTACACCGGTTCTATCTGGTTCAACATGTTTAAACCAGTTCATTCCGGATTTATACGGTTTAAACCGGTTCTATGCTGTTTATACCAGTTTAATCTGTTCAATCCGGTTTTATCCGGTTTAAACCGGTTTAAGCCAGTTCAATCCGGTTTTCTCCAGTTTTAACCGGCTTAAACCGGTTCAATCTGTTTTTATCCAGTTTAAACCGGTTCAGTCTGGTTTTATCCAGCTTAAACCGGTTTAAACCGGTTCAATCCGGTTTTATCCGGTTTAAACCGGTTCTATGCTGTTTATACCAGATTAAGCCGGTTCAATCCGGTTTTATCTGGTTTAAACCGGTTTAAGCCGGTTCATTCTGGTTTTATTCAGTTTAAACCGGTTTACACCGGTTGAATCCGGTTTTATCCGGTTTAAACCGGTTTTATCCGGTTCTATCCTTTTTAAACCGTTTTAAACCAGTTCATTCCGGTTCTATCCGGTTTAAACCGGTTTGAACCGGTTTAATCCGGTTTTATTCGGTTTAAACCGGTTTAAGCCGGTTCAATCCGGTTTTATCCGGTTTAAACCGGTTCAATCTGGTTTTATCCGGTTTAAACAGGTTCAATCCGCTTTTATCCGGTTTACACCGGTTCATTAGGTTTTATCCGGTTTAAACCAGTTTGAACCGGTTGAATCAGGTTTTATCCGGTTTAAACTGGTTCAATCTGGTTTTATCCATTTTAAACCAGTTCATTCCGGTTTTATCTGGATTAAACTGGTTTCAACCTGTTCAATCGGGTTTTATCTGGTTTAAAACAGTTCTATCCGGTTTTATCTGGTTTAAACCAGTTCATTCCGGTTTTATCCGGTTTAAACCGGTTTTAACCGGTTCAATCCGGTTTTATCCAGTTTAAACCGGTTCTATCCGGTTCTATCCGGTTGAAACCGGTTTAATGCGGTTCAATCTGGTTTTATACGGTTTAAACCGGTTCAATCCGGTTTTATCCGGTTTAAACCGGTTTAAACCGGTTCAATCCGGTTTTATCCGTTTTAAACGGGTTCTATCCGGTTCTATCCGGCTTAAACCGGTTTAAACCAGTTCATTCCGGATTTATCCGGTTTACACCGGTTCAATCAGTTCTTATCCGGTTTAAACAGGTTCTATCCGGTTGTATCTGGTTTTAAAGAGTTTAAACTGGTTCAATCCGGTTTTATCTGGTTTAAACCGGTTCAATCTGGTTTTATCCAGTTTAAACCGCGTTAAAACGCTTTAATCCGGTTGTATCCGGTTTTAACCGGTTCTATGCTGTTTATACCAGTTTAATCTGTTCAATCCGGTTTTATCCGGTTTAAACCGGTTTAAGCCGGTTCAATCCGGTTTTCTCCAGTTTTAATCGGTTCTATCCGATTTTATCCTGTTTAAACCGGTTTAAACCGGTTCAATCCGATTTTATTCGTTTTAAACCAGTTCAATCCTGTTTTATCCGGTTTTATCCGGTTTAAACCGTTTCAATCCGGTTTTATATCGTTTAAACCGGTTCTATCCGGTTCTGTCCTGTTTAAACCGGTTTAAACCGGTTCTATTCTGTTCTATCCTGTTTAAACAGGATTAAACCAGTTCAATCCGGTTTTATCCGGTTTAAACCGGTTCTATCCGGTTCAATACGGTTTAAATCGGTTTAAACTGGTTCTATCCGGTTTTATCCGGTTTACACTGGTTCTATCTGGTTCTACCAGTTTAAACCAGTTCATTCCGTATTTATCCGGTTTAAACTGGTTTAAGCCGGTTCAATCCAGTTTTATCCGGTTTAAACCGGTTCAATCTGGTTTTATCCGGATTAAACCGGTGGAAATCAGTTCAATCCGTTTTTATGCGGTTTAGACCAGTTCAAACCGGTTCAATCCGGTTTTTTCCGGTTTAAACCGGTTCTATCCGGTACTATCCGGTTTCAACCGGTTTAAGCCAGTTCATTCCGGATTTATCCAGTTTAAACCGGTTTAAACGGGTTCAATCCAGTTTTATCCGGTTCCAACCGGATCAATTCGGTTTTATCCGGTTTAAACCGGTTCAATCCGATTTTATCCGGTTTAAAACGGTTCAAACCGGTTTTATCCAGGTTAAGCCGGTTCAATCCGGTTTTATCCGGTTTAAACCGATTCAATCTGGTTTAATCCGGTTTTATCCGGCTTAAACCGGGTCAATCTGGTTTTATCCTGTTTAAACTGGTTTAATTTGGTTTTATCCGGTTTAAACCGGTTCTATCCGTTTCTATGTGGTTTAAACCGGTTTAAACTTGTTCAATCCGGTTTTATCCGTTTTAAACCGGTTCTATCCAGTTCTATCCGGTTTACACCGGTTCAATCAGTTCTTATCAGGTTTAAACAGGTTCTATCCGGTTGTATCTGGTTTTAAAGAGTTTAAACTGGTTCAATCCGGTTTTATCTGGTTTAAACCGGTTCAATCTGGTTTTATCCAGTTTAAAACCGCTTTAAAACGCTTTAATCCGGTTTTATCCAGTATAAACCGGTTCAGTCCGGTTTTATCCGTTTTAAACCGGTTCTATCCGGTTTAAACCCGTTTAAACCGGTTCAATCTGTTTTAATCCTGTTTAAACCAGTTTAAACCGGTTCAATCCGGTTTTATTCGGTTTACACCGGTTCTATCTGGTTCAACATGTTCAACCCAGTTCATTCCGGATTTATCCAGTTTAAACCGGTTCTATGCTGTTTATACCAGTTTAATCTGTTCAATTCGGTTTTATCCGGTTTAAACCGGTTTAAGCCGGTTCAATCCGGTTTTCTCCAGTTTTAACTGGCTTAAACCGGTTCAATCCGCTTTTATCCAGTTTAAACCGGTTCTATCTGGTTCTATCTGGTTTAAACCGGTTTAAACCGGTTCAATCCAGTTTTATCCGGTTTAAACCGTTTCATTCCGGTTTCATCCGGTTTGAACCGGTTTAAACCGCTTTAAACCAGTTCTATGCGGTTTTATCCAGTTTATACCGGTTCTATCCTGTTCAATCCGGTTTAAAATGGTTTAAACCGGTTCTATCCGGTTTTATCCGGTTTAAACTGGTTCAATCCGTTTTTATCCAGTTTAAACCGGTTCTATCCGGTTGTATCCGGTTTAAACCAGTTCATTCCGGTTTTACCCGGTGTAAACCGGTTTGAACCGGTTCAATCCGGATTTATCCAGTTTAAACCGGTTTAAGCCGGTTCAATCAGGTCTTATCCGGTTTAAAGAGCTTCTATCCGGTTCTATCTGGTTTAAACCAGTTTAAACTGGTTCAATCTGGTTTTATCTGGTTTAAACCGGTTCAATCTGATTTTATCCGGTTTAAACCTGTTTTATCCGGTTTAAACTGGTTTGAACCGGTTCAATCCGGTTTTATTCGGTTTAAACCGGTTCTATCTGGTACTATCCGGTTTCAACCGGTTTAAGCCAGTTCATTCCGGATTTATCCGGTTTAAACCGGTTTAAACCGGTTCAATCCAGTTTTATCCGGTTCCAACCGGATCAATTCGGTTTTATCCGGTTTAAACCAGTTCTACCCGGTTCTATCCGGTTTAAACCGGTTTAACCCAGTTCTATCCGATTTAAACCGGTTTAAACCGGTTCAATCCGATTTTATCCGGTTTAAACCGGTTCAATCCGCATTTATCCAGTTTAAGCCGGTTCAATCCGGTTTTATCCAGTTTAAACCGATTCAATCTGGTTTTATCCGGTTTAAACCGGTTTAATCCTGTTCAATCCGTTTTTTTCTGGTTTAAACCAGTTTAAACCAGTTCATTCCAGTTTTATCCGGTTTAAACCGGTTCAATCCGGTTTATCAAGTTTAAACAGGTTTAAACCAGTTCAATCCGGTTTTATCCGGCTTAAACCGGGTCAATCTGGTTTTATCCTGTTTAAACTGGTTTAATTTGGTTTTATCTGGTTTAAACCGGTTCTATCCGTTTCTATGTGGTTTAAACCGATTTAAATTAGTTCAATCCGGTTTTATCCGTTTTAAACCGGTTCTATCCGGTTCTATCCGGTTTACACCGGTTCAATCAGTTCTTATCCGGTTTAAACAGGTTCTATCCGGTTGTATCTGGTTTTAAAGAGTTTAAACTGGTTCAATCCGGTTTTATCTGGTTTAAACCGGTTCAATCTGGTTTTATCCAGTTTAAACCGGTTTGAAACGGTTCAATCCGGTTTTATATGGTTTAAACCGGTTCTATCCGGTTTTATCCGGTTTAAACCGGTTCACTTCGGTTTTATCCGGTTTAAACCGGTTTGAACCGGTTCAATCCGGTTTTATCCGGCTTAAACCGGGTCAATCTGGTTTTATCCTGTTTAAACTGGTTTAATTTGGTTTTATCCGGTTTAAACAGGTTCTATCCGGTTCTATCCGGTTGAAACCAGTTTAAACCAGTTCAATCTGGTTTTATCCGGTTTAAACCAGTTCAATCCTGTTTTATCCGGTTTAAACCAGTTCTATCTGTTTCTATACAGTTGAAACCAGTTTAAACCGGTTCAATCAGGTTTTATCCGGTTTAAACCGGTTCTATCCGGTTGAAACCGTATTAAACCGGTACAATCCGGTTTTATCCGGTTTAAACCGGTTCAGTCTGGTTTTATCCGGTTTAAACCGGTTTAAACCGGTTCAATCCGATTTTATCCGGTTTAAACCGGTTCTATGCTGTTTATACCAGTTTAAGCCTGTTCCATCGGTTTTTATCCAGTTTAGACCTGTTTAAGCCGGTTCATTCCGGTTTTATCCGGTTGAAACCGGTTCAATCCGGTTTTATCCGGTTTAAACTGGTTCAATCCGCTTTTATCCGGTTTACACTGGTTCATTAGGTGTTATCCGGTTTAAACCAGTTTGAACCGGTTCAATCCTGTTTTATCTGGTATAAACCGGTTCAATCCGGTTTTATCCGTTTTAAACCAGTTCATTCCGGTTTTATCCGGATTAAACCGGTTTCAACCTGTTCAATCCGGTTTTATCCGGTTTAAACCGGTTCAATCCGGTTTTATCTGGTTTAAACCAGTTCATTCCGGTTTTATCCGGTTTAAAACGGTTTGAACCGGTTCAATCCGGTTTTATCCAGTTTAAACCGGTTCTATCCGGTTCTATCTGGTTGAAACCGGTTTAATCTGGTTTTATCCAGTTTAAACCGCTTTAAAACGATTTAATCCGGTTTTATCCGGTTTAAACCGGTTCAATCCGGTTGTATCCGTTTTAAACCGGTTCTATCCGGTTTAAACCAGTTTAAGCCGGTTCATTCCGGTTTTATCAGGTTTAAAACCGTTCAAACCGGTTCAATCCGTTTTTATCCTGTTTAAACCAGTTTAAAGCTGTTCAATCCGGTTGTATTCGTTTTACACCGGTTCTATCTGGTTCAAGATGTTTAAACCAGTTCATTCCGGATTTATCTGGTTTAAACCGGTTCTATGCTGTTTATACAAGTTTAATCTGTTCAATCCGGTTTTATCAGGTTTAAACCGGTTTAAGCCGGTTCAATCCGGTTTTCTCCAGTTTTAACTGGCTTAAACCGGTTCAATCCGCTTTTATCCAGTTTAAACCGGTTCTATCTGGTTCTATCTGGTGGAAACCGGTTTAAACCCGTTCAATCCAGTTTTATCCGGTTTAAATCGGTTTGAACGGGTTCAGTCCGGATTTATCCGGTTTAAACCGGTTTGAACAGGTTCAATCCGGTTTAATCCAGTTTAAACCTGTTCAATCCGGTTTTCTCCAGTTTAAAAGGGTTTAAACCGATTCAATCCGTTTTTATCCGGTTTAAACCTGTTCAATCCGGTTTTAACCTGTTCAATCCGGTTTTATCCGGTTTAAACCGGTTTAGCCCGGTTCTATCCGGTTTAAACCGGTTTCAACCAGTTCAATCCGGTTTTATCCGGTTTAAACCGGTTTAAGCCGGTTCAATCCGGTTTTATCCGGTTTAAACCGGTTCAATCCGGTTTTATCTGGTTTAAACTGGTTCTATCCGTTTCTATCTGGTTTAAACCAGTTTAAACTGGTTCAATCCGGTTTTATCCATTTTAAACCGGTTCAATCTGGTATTATCCGGTTTAAATTGGTTAAATTTGGTTTTATCCGGTTTAAACCGGTTTTATCTGATTTAAACCGGTTTAATCCAGTTCAATCCGGTTTTATCCGGTTTAAACCGTTTCTATCCGGTTCTATCCGTTTTAAACTGGTTTAAACCTGTTCATTCCGGTTTTATCAGGTTTAAACCGGATTGAACCTGTTCAATCCGGTTTTATCCGGTTTAAACCAGTTTAAGCTGGTTCAATCCGGTTTTATCCAGTTTAAACCGGTTCTATCCGGTTCTATCCGTTTGAAACCAGTTTAAACCGGTTCAATCCGGTTTTATCCGGTTTAAACCGGTTCATTCCGGTTTTATCCGGTGAAAACCGGTTAGAAACGGTTCAATCCGTTTTTGTACGGTTTAAACCGCTTCTATCCGGTTTTATCCGGTTTAAACCGGTTCACTCCAGTTTTATCCGGTTTAAACCGTTTTGAACCGGTTCAATCCGGTTTTATCTGGTTTAAACTGGTTCAATCTGGTTTTATCCGGTTTAGACCGGTTTAAACCAGTTCAATCCGGTTTTAATCAGCTTAAACCGGTTCAATCTGGTTTTATCCGGTTTAAACCACTTTAAAACGGTTCAATCCGGTTTTATCCGGTTTAAACCGGGTCAATCCGGTTTTATCTCGTTTAAACCGGTTCTATCCGTTTCTATCCTGTTTAAATCGGTTTAAACCGGTTCTATCCTGTTCTATCCAGTTCTAACCGGATTAAACCAGTTCAATCCGGTTTTATCTGGTTTAAACCGGTTCTATCCATTTCCATCTGGTTTGAACGGGTTTAAACTGGTTCAATCCGGTTTTATCCGGTTTAAACCGGTTTAAACCGGGTCAATCCGATTTTATCCGTTTTAAACTTGTTCAATGCGGTTTTCTCCAGTTTAAACCGGTTTAAACCGATTCAATCCGTTTTTATCCGGTTTAAACCTGTTCAATCCGGTTTTATCCGGTTTAAACCTGTTCAATCCGGTTTTGTCCGGTTTAAACCGGTTTATCCCAGTTCTATCCGGTTTAAACCGGTTTTAACCGGTTCAATCCGGTTTTATCCGGTTTAAACAGGTTCAATCCGGTTTTATCTGCTTTAAACCAGTTTAAACCGGTTCAATCCGGTTTTATCCGGTTTAAACCGGTTCTATCCGGTTCTATCCGTTTTAAACAGGTTCTATCCGGTTCTATCTGGTTTAAACCGGTTTAAAGCGGTTCAATCCGGTTTTATCCAGTTTAAACCGGTTTAAACCGGATCAATCCGATTTTATCCGGTTTAAACCTGTTTTGTCCGTTTTAAACCGGTTTAATCCAGTTCAATCCGATTTTATCCGGTTTAAACCGGTTTAAACCGGATCAATCCGGTTTTATGTGGGTTAAATCGGTTCTATCCGCTTCTATCTGGTATAAACTGGTTTAAACCGGTTCAATCCGGTTTTATCCAGTTTAAACCGGTTCATTCCGGTTTTATCCGGTGAAAACCGGTTTGAAACGGTTCAATCCGGTTTTGTACGGTTTAAACCGCTTCCATCCGGTTTTATCCGGTTTAAACCGGTTCACTCCAGTTTTATCCGGTTTAAACCGTTTTGAACCGGTTCAATCCAGTTTTATCTGGTTTAAACCGGTTCAATCTGGCTTTATCCGGTTTAAACCGGTTTTATCCGGTTTAGACCGGTTTAAACCAGTTCAATCCGATTTTAATCAGCTTAAACCGGTTCAATCTGGTTTTATCCGGTTTAAACCACTTTAAAACGGTTCAATCCGGTTTTATCCGGTTTAAACCGGGTCAATCCGGTTTTATCTCGTTTAAACCGGTTCTATCCGTTTCTATCCTGTTTAAATCGGTTTAAACCGGTTCTATCCTGTTCTATCCAGTTCTAACCGGATTAAACCAGTTCAATCCGGTTTTATCCGGTTTAAACCGGTTCTATCCATTTCCATCTGGTTTGAACGGGTTTAAACTGGTTCAATCCGGTTTTATCCGGTTTAAACTGCTTTAAACCGGGTCAATCCGATTTTATCCGTTTTAAACTTGTTCAATGCGGTTTTCTCCAGTTTAAACCGGTTTAAACCGATTCAATCCGTTTTTATCCGGTTTAAACCTGTTCAATCCGGTTTTATCCGGTTTAAACTTGTTCAATCCGGTTTTGTCCGGTTTAAACCGGTTTATCCCAGTTCTATCCGGTTTAAACCGGTTTAAACCGGTTCAATCCGGTTTTATGCGGTTTAAACCGGTTCAATCCGGTTTTATCTGCTTTAAACCAGTTTAAACCGGTTCAATCCGGTTTTATCCGGTTTAAACCGGTTCTATCCGGTTCTATCCGTTTTAAACAGGTTCTATCCGGTTCTATCTGGTTTAAACCGGTTTAAAGCGGTTCAATCCGGTTTTATCCGGTTTAAACCGGTTTAAACCGGATCAATCCGATTTTATCCGGTTTAAACCTGTTTTGTCCGTTTTAAACCGGTTTAATCCAGTTCAATCCGATTTTATCCGGTTTAAACCGGTTTAAACCGGATCAATCCGGTTTTATGTGGGTTAAATCGGTTCTATCCGCTTCTATCTGGTTTAAACTGGTTTAAACCGGTTCAATCCGGTTTTATACGGTTTAAGCCGGTTCTATCCAGTTGAAACCGTTTTAAACCGGTTCAATCCGGTTTAAACCGGCTCTATCCGGTTGAAACTGTATTAAACCGGTTCAATCCGGTTTTATCCAGTTTAAACCGGTTCAGTCTGGTTTTATCCGGTATAAACCGGTTTAAGACGGTTCATTCTGGTTTTATCCAGTTTAAACTGGTTTACACCGGTTGAATCCGGTTTTATCCGGTTTAAACCGGTTCTATCCGGTTCTATCCGTTTTAAACCGGTTTAAACCAGTTCATTCCGGTTCCATCCGGTTTAAACTGGTTTGAACCGGTTCCATTCGGTTTTATTCGGTTTAAACCGGTTTAAGCCGGTTAAATCCGGTTTTATCCTGTTTAAACCGCTTCAATCCAGTTTTATCCGTTTTATACCAGTTCATACCGGTTTTATCCGGATTAAACCGGTTTCAACCTGTTCAATCCGGTTTTATCCGTTTTAAACCGGTTCAATCCGGTTTTATCTGGTTTAAACCAGTTCATTCCGGTTTTATCCGGTTTAAACCAGTTTGAACTGGTTTAATCCGGTTTTATCCGGTTTAAACCGGTTTAAGCCGGTTCAATCCGGTTTTATCCAGTTTAAACCGGTTCTATCCGCTTCTATCCGGTTGAAACCGGTTTAAAACGGTTCAATCTGGTTTTATCCGGTTTAAACCGGTTCAATCCTGTTTTATCCGGTTTAAACCGGTTTAAACCAGTTCAATCCGGTTTTATCCGTTTTAAAATGGTTCTATCTGGTTCTATCCGGTTTAAACCGGTTTAAATCAGTTCATTCCGGATTTATCCGTTTTAAACCGGTTCAATCAGGTCTTATCCGGTTTAAACAAGTTCTATCCGGTTGTATTTGGTTTAAAAGAGTTTAAACTGGTTCAATCCGGTTTTATCTGGTTTAAACCGGTTCAATCTGGTTTTATCCGCTTTAAACCGCTTTAAAACGGTTTAATCCGGTTTTACCCAGTTTAAACCACTTTGAACTGGTTCAATCCGGTTTTATCCGGTTTAAACCGGTTCAATCCGGTTTTATCCGGTTTAAACCGGTTCTATCCGTTTTAAACCAGTTTAAGCAGGTTCATTCCGGTTTTATCAGGTTTAAAACCGTTCAAACCGGTTCAATCCGTTTTTATCCTGTTTAAACCAGTTTAAAGCTGTTCAATCCGGTTGTATTCGTTTTACACCGGTTCTATCTGGTTCAAGATGTTTAAACCAGTTCATTCCGGATTTATCTGGTTTAAACCGGTTCTATGCTGTTTATACAAGTTTAATCTGTTCAATCCGGTTTTATCAGGTTTAAACCGGTTTAAGCCGGTTCAATCCGGTTTTCTCCAGTTTTAACTGGCTTAAACCGGTTCAATCCGCTTTTATCCAGTTTAAACCGGTTCTATCTGGTTCTATCTGGTGGAAACCGGTTTAAACCCGTTCAATCCAGTTTTATCCGGTTTAAATCGGTTTGAACGGGTTCAGTCCGGTTTTATCCGGTTTAAACCGGTTTGAAGAGGTTCAATCCGGTTTAATCCAGTTTAAACCTGTTCAATCCGGTTTTCTCCAGTTTAAAAGGGTTTAAACCGATTCAATCCGTTTTTATCCGGTTTAAACCTGTTCAATCCGGTTTTAACCTGTTCAATCCGGTTTTATCCGGTTTAAACCGGTTTAGCCCGGTTCTATCCGGTTTAAACCGGTTTCAACCAGTTCAATCCGGTTTTATCCGGTTTAAACCGGTTTAAGCCGGTTCAATCCGGTTTTATCCGGTTTAAACCGGTTCAATCCGGTTTTATCTGGTTTAAACCGGTTCTATCCGTTTCTATCTGGTTTAAACCAGTTTAAACTGGTTCAATCCGGTTTTATCCATTTTAAACCGGTTCAATCTGGTATTATCCGGTTTAAATTGGTTAAATTTGGTTTTATCCGGTTTAAACCGGTTTTATCTGATTTAAACCGGTTTAATCCAGTTCAATCCGGTTTTATCCGGTTTAAACCGTTTCTATCCGGTTCTATCCGTTTTAAACCGGTTTAAACCTGTTCATTCCGGTTTTATCAGGTTTAAACCGGATTGAACCGGTTCAATCCGGTTTTATCCGGTTTAAACCAGTTTAAGCTGGTTCAATCCGGTTTTATCCAGTTTAAACCGGTTCTATCCGGTTCTATCCGTTTGAAACCAGTTTAAACCGGTTCAATCCGGTTTTATCCGGTTTAAACCGGTTCATTCCGGTTTTATCCGGTGAAAACCGGTTAGAAACGGTTCAATCCGGTTTTGTACGGTTTAAACCGCTTCTATCCGGTTTTATCCGGTTTAAACCGGTTCACTCCAGTTTTATCCGGTTTAAACCGTTTTGAACCGGTTCAATCCGGTTTTATCTGGTTTAAACTGGTTCAATCTGGTTTTATCCGGTTTAGACCGGTTTAAACCAGTTCAATCCGGTTTTAATCAGCTTAAACCGGTTCAATCTGGTTTTATCCGGTTTAAACCACTTTAAAACGGTTCAATCCGGTTTTATCCGGTTTAAACCGGGTCAATCCGGTTTTATCTCGTTTAAACCGGTTCTATCCGTTTCTATCCTGTTTAAATCGGTTTAAACCGGTTCTATCCTGTTCTATCCAGTTCTAACCGGATTAAACCAGTTCAATCCGGTTTTATCTGGTTTAAACCGGTTCTATCCATTTCCATCTGGTTTGAACGGGTTTAAACTGGTTCAATCCGGTTTTATCCGGTTTAAACCGGTTTAAACCGGGTCAATCCGATTTTATCCGTTTTAAACTTGTTCAATGCGGTTTTCTCCAGTTTAAACCGGTTTAAACCGATTCAATCCGTTTTTATCCGGTTTAAACCTGTTCAATCCGGTTTTATCCGGTTTAAACCTGTTCAATCCGGTTTTGTCCGGTTTAAACCGGTTTATCCCAGTTCTATCCGGTTTAAACCGGTTTTAACCGGTTCAATCCGGTTTTATCCGGTTTAAACAGGTTCAATCCGGTTTTATCTGCTTTAAACCAGTTTAAACCGGTTCAATCCGGTTTTATCCGGTTTAAACCGGTTCTATCCGGTTCTATCCGTTTTAAACAGGTTCTATCCGGTTCTATCTGGTTTAAACCGGTTTAAAGCGGTTCAATCCGGTTTTATCCAGTTTAAACCGGTTTAAACCGGATCAATCCGATTTTATCCGGTTTAAACCTGTTTTGTCCGTTTTAAACCGGTTTAATCCAGTTCAATCCGATTTTATCCGGTTTAAACCGGTTTAAACCGGATCAATCCGGTTTTATGTGGGTTAAATCGGTTCTATCCGCTTCTATCTGGTATAAACTGGTTTAAACCGGTTCAATCCGGTTTTATCCAGTTTAAACCGGTTCATTCCGGTTTTATCCGGTGAAAACCGGTTTGAAACGGTTCAATCCGGTTTTGTACGGTTTAAACCGCTTCCATCCGGTTTTATCCGGTTTAAACCGGTTCACTCCAGTTTTATCCGGTTTAAACCGTTTTGAACCGGTTCAATCCGGTTTTATCTGGTTTAAACCGGTTCAATCTGGCTTTATCCGGTTTAAACCGGTTTTATCCGGTTTAGACCGGTTTAAACCAGTTCAATCCGATTTTAATCAGCTTAAACCGGTTCAATCTGGTTTTATCCGGTTTAAACCACTTTAAAACGGTTCAATCCGGTTTTATCCGGTTTAAACCGGGTCAATCCGGTTTTATCTCGTTTAAACCGGTTCTATCCGTTTCTATCCTGTTTAAATCGGTTTAAACCGGTTCTATCCTGTTCTATCCAGTTCTAACCGGATTAAACCAGTTCAATCCGGTTTTATCCGGTTTAAACCGGTTCTATCCATTTCCATCTGGTTTGAACGGGTTTAAACTGGTTCAATCCGGTTTTATCCGGTTTAAACCGCTTTAAACCGGGTCAATACGATTTTATCCGTTTTAAACTTGTTCAATGCGGTTTTCTCCAGTTTAAACCGGTTTAAACCGATTCAATCCGTTTTTATCCGGTTTAAACCTGTTCAATCCGGTTTTATCCGGTTTAAACTTGTTCAATCCGGTTTTGTCCGGTTTAAACCGGTTTATCCCAGTTCTATCCGGTTTAAACCGGTTTAAACCGGTTCAATCCGGTTTTATGCGGTTTAAACCGGTTCAATCCGGTTTTATCTGCTTTAAACCAGTTTAAACCGGTTCAATCCGGTTTTATCCGGTTTAAACCGGTTCTATCCGGTTCTATCCGTTTTAAACAGGTTCTATCCGGTTCTATCTGGTTTAAACCGGTTTAAAGCGGTTCAATCCAGTTTTATCCGGTTTAAACCGGTTTAAACCGGATCAATCCGATTTTATCCGGTTTAAACCTGTTTTGTCCGTTTTAAACCGGTTTAATCCAGTTCAATCCGATTTTATCCGGTTTAAACCGGTTTAAACCGGATCAATCCGGTTTTATGTGGGTTAAATCGGTTCTATCCGCTTCTATCTGGTTTAAACTGGTTTAAACCAGTTCAATCCGGTTTTATACGGTTTAAGCCGGTTCTATCCAGTTGAAACCGTTTTAAACCGGTTCAATCCGGTTTAAACCGGCTCTATCCGGTTGAAACTGTATTAAACCGGTTCAATCCGGTTTTATCCAGTTTAAACCGGTTCAGTCTGGTTTTATCCGGTATAAACCGGTTTAAGACGGTTCATTCTGGTTTTATCCAGTTTAAACTGGTTTACACCGGTTGAATCCGGTTTTATCCGGTTTAAACCGGTTCTATCCGGTTCTATCCGTTTTAAACCGGTTTAAACCAGTTCATTCCGGTTCCATCCGGTTTAAACTGGTTTGAACCGGTTCCATTCGGTTTTATTCGGTTTAAACCGGTTTAAGCCGGTTAAATCCGGTTTTATCCTGTTTAAACCGCTTCAATCCAGTTTTATCCGTTTTATACCAGTTCATACCGGTTTTATCCGGATTAAACCGGTTTCAACCTGTTCAATCCGGTTTTATCCGTTTTAAACCGGTTCAATCCGGTTTTATCTGGTTTAAACCAGTTCATTCCGGTTTTATCCGGTTTAAACCAGTTTGAACTGGTTTAATCCGGTTTTATCCGGTTTAAACCGGTTTAAGCCGGTTCAATCCGGTTTTATCCAGTTTAAACCGGTTCTATCCGCTTCTATCCGGTTGAAACCGGTTTAAAACGGTTCAATCTGGTTTTATCCGGTTTAAACCGGTTCAATCCTGTTTTATCCGGTTTAAACCGGTTTAAACCAGTTCAATCCGGTTTTATCCGTTTTAAAATGGTTCTATCCGGTTCTATCCGGTTTAAACCGGTTTAAATCAGTTCATTCCGGATTTATCCGTTTTAAACCGGTTCAATCAGGTCTTATCCGGTTTAAACAAGTTCTATCCGGTTGTATTTGGTTTAAAAGAGTTTAAACTGGTTCAATCCGGTTTTATCTGGTTTAAACCGGTTCAATCTGGTTTTATCCGCTTTAAACCGCTTTAAAACGGTTTAATCCGGTTTTACCCGGTTTAAACCACTTTGAACTGGTTCAATCCGGTTTTATCCGGTTTAAACCGGTTCAATCCGGTTTTATCCGGTTTAAAACGGTTCTATCCGTTTTAAACCAGTTTAAGCAGGTTCATTCCGGTTTTATCAGGTTTAAACCAGTTTAAACCGGTTCAATCCGATTTTTTCCTGTTTAAACCAGTTTAAACCGGTTCAATCCAGTTTTATTCAGTTTACACCGGTTCTATCTGGTTCAACATGTTTAAACCAGTTCATTCCGGATTTATACGGTTTAAACCGGTTCTATGCTGTTTATACCAGTTTAATCTGTTCAATCCGGTTTTATCCGGTTTAAACCGGTTTAAGCCAGTTCAATCCGGTTTTCTCCAGTTTTAACCGGCTTAAACCGGTTCAATCTGTTTTTATCCAGTTTAAACCGGTTCAGTCTGGTTTTATCCAGCTTAAACCGGTTTAAACCGGTTCAATCCGGTTTTATCCGGTTTAAACCGGTTCTATGCTGTTTATACCAGATTAAGCCGGTTCAATCCGGTTTTATCTGGTTTAAACCGGTTTAAGCCGGTTCATTCTGGTTTTATCCAGTTTAAACCGGTTTACACCGGTTGAATCCGGTTTTATCCGGTTTAAACCGGTTTTATCCGGTTCTATCCTTTTTAAAACGTTTTAAACCAGTTCATTCCGGTTCTATCCGGTTTAAACCGGTTTGAACCGGTTTAATCCGGTTTTATTCGGTTTAAACCGGTTCTATCCGTTTTAAACCAGTTTAAGCAGGTTCATTCCGGTTTTATCAGGTTTAAAACCGTTCAAACCGGTTCAATCCGTTTTTATCCTGTTTAAACCAGTTTAAAGCTGTTCAATCCGGTTGTATTCGTTTTACACCGGTTCTATCTGGTTCAAGATGTTTAAACCAGTTCATTCCGGATTTATCTGGTTTAAACCGGTTCTATGCTGTTTATACAAGTTTAATCTGTTCAATCCGGTTTTATCAGGTTTAAACCGGTTTAAGCCGGTTCAATCCGGTTTTCTCCAGTTTTAACTGGCTTAAACCGGTTCAATCCGCTTTTATCCAGTTTAAACCGGTTCTATCTGGTTCTATCTGGTGGAAACCGGTTTAAACCCGTTCAATCCAGTTTTATCCGGTTTAAATCGGTTTGAACGGGTTCAGTCCGGATTTATCCGGTTTAAACCGGTTTGAACAGGTTCAATCCGGTTTAATCCAGTTTAAACCTGTTCAATCCGGTTTTCTCCAGTTTAAAAGGGTTTAAACCGATTCAATCCGTTTTTATCCGGTTTAAACCTGTTCAATCCGGTTTTAACCTGTTCAATCCGGTTTTATCCGGTTTAAACCGGTTTAGCCCGGTTCTATCCGGTTTAAACCGGTTTCAACCAGTTCAATCCGGTTTTATCCGGTTTAAACCGGTTTAAGCCGGTTCAATCCGGTTTTATCCGGTTTAAACCGGTTCAATCCGGTTTTATCTGGTTTAAACTGGTTCTATCCGTTTCTATCTGGTTTAAACCAGTTTAAACTGGTTCAATCCGGTTTTATCCATTTTAAACCGGTTCAATCTGGTATTATCCGGTTTAAATTGGTTAAATTTGGTTTTATCCGGTTTAAACCGGTTTTATCTGATTTAAACCGGTTTAATCCAGTTCAATCCGGTTTTATCCGGTTTAAACCGTTTCTATCCGGTTCTATCCGTTTTAAACCGGTTTAAACCTGTTCATTCCGGTTTTATCAGGTTTAAACCGGATTGAACCTGTTCAATCCGGTTTTATCCGGTTTAAACCAGTTTAAGCTGGTTCAATCCGGTTTTATCCAGTTTAAACCGGTTCTATCCGGTTCTATCCGTTTGAAACCAGTTTAAACCGGTTCAATCCGGTTTTATCCGGTTTAAACCGGTTCATTCCGGTTTTATCCGGTGAAAACCGGTTAGAAACGGTTCAATCCGTTTTTGTACGGTTTAAACCGCTTCTATCCGGTTTTATCCGGTTTAAACCGGTTCACTCCAGTTTTATCCGGTTTAAACCGTTTTGAACCGGTTCAATCCGGTTTTATCTGGTTTAAACTGGTTCAATCTGGTTTTATCCGGTTTAGACCGGTTTAAACCAGTTCAATCCGGTTTTAATCAGCTTAAACCGGTTCAATCTGGTTTTATCCGGTTTAAACCACTTTAAAACGGTTCAATCCGGTTTTATCCGGTTTAAACCGGGTCAATCCGGTTTTATCTCGTTTAAACCGGTTCTATCCGTTTCTATCCTGTTTAAATCGGTTTAAACCGGTTCTATCCTGTTCTATCCAGTTCTAACCGGATTAAACCAGTTCAATCCGGTTTTATCTGGTTTAAACCGGTTCTATCCATTTCCATCTGGTTTGAACGGGTTTAAACTGGTTCAATCCGGTTTTATCCGGTTTAAACCGGTTTAAACCGGGTCAATCCGATTTTATCCGTTTTAAACTTGTTCAATGCGGTTTTCTCCAGTTTAAACCGGTTTAAACCGATTCAATCCGTTTTTATCCGGTTTAAACCTGTTCAATCCGGTTTTATCCGGTTTAAACCTGTTCAATCCGGTTTTGTCCGGTTTAAACCGGTTTATCCCAGTTCTATCCGGTTTAAACCGGTTTTAACCGGTTCAATCCGGTTTTATCCGGTTTAAACAGGTTCAATCCGGTTTTATCTGCTTTAAACCAGTTTAAACCGGTTCAATCCGGTTTTATCCGGTTTAAACCGGTTCTATCCGGTTCTATCCGTTTTAAACAGGTTCTATCCGGTTCTATCTGGTTTAAACCGGTTTAAAGCGGTTCAATCCGGTTTTATCCAGTTTAAACCGGTTTAAACCGGATCAATCCGATTTTATCCGGTTTAAACCTGTTTTGTCCGTTTTAAACCGGTTTAATCCAGTTCAATCCGATTTTATCCGGTTTAAACCGGTTTAAACCGGATCAATCCGGTTTTATGTGGGTTAAATCGGTTCTATCCGCTTCTATCTGGTATAAACTGGTTTAAACCGGTTCAATCCGGTTTTATCCAGTTTAAACCGGTTCACTCCAGTTTTATCCGGTTTAAACCGTTTTGAACCGGTTCAATCCAGTTTTATCTGGTTTAAACCGGTTCAATCTGGCTTTATCCGGTTTAAACCGGTTTTATCCGGTTTAGACCGGTTTAAACCAGTTCAATCCGATTTTAATCAGCTTAAACCGGTTCAATCTGGTTTTATCCGGTTTAAACCACTTTAAAACGGTTCAATCCGGTTTTATCCGGTTTAAACCGGGTCAATCCGGTTTTATCTCGTTTAAACCGGTTCTATCCGTTTCTATCCTGTTTAAATCGGTTTAAACCGGTTCTATCCTGTTCTATCCAGTTCTAACCGGATTAAACCAGTTCAATCCGGTTTTATCCGGTTTAAACCGGTTCTATCCATTTCCATCTGGTTTGAACGGGTTTAAACTGGTTCAATCCGGTTTTATCCGGTTTAAACTGCTTTAAACCGGGTCAATCCGATTTTATCCGTTTTAAACTTGTTCAATGCGGTTTTCTCCAGTTTAAACCGGTTTAAACCGATTCAATCCGTTTTTATCTGGTTTAAACCTGTTTAATCCGGTTTTATCCGGTTTAAACTTGTTCAATCCGGTTTTGTCCGGTTTAAACCGGTTTATCCCAGTTCTATCCGGTTTAAACCGGTTTAAACCGGTTCAATCCGGTTTTATGCGGTTTAAACCGGTTCAATCCGGTTTTATCTGCTTTAAACCAGTTTAAACCGGTTCAATCCGGTTTTATCCGGTTTAAACCGGTTCTATCCGGTTCTATCCGTTTTAAACAGGTTCTATCCGGTTCTATCTGGTTTAAACCGGTTTAAAGCGGTTCAATCCGGTTTTATCCGGTTTAAACCGGTTTAAACCGGATCAATCCGATTTTATCCGGTTTAAACCTGTTTTGTCCGTTTTAAACCGGTTTAATCCAGTTCAATCCGATTTTATCTGGTTTAAACCGGTTTAAACCGGATCAATCCGGTTTTATGTGGGTTAAATCGGTTCTATCCGCTTCTATCTGGTTTAAACTGGTTTAAACCGGTTCAATCCGGTTTTATACGGTTTAAGCCGGTTCTATCCAGTTGAAACCGTTTTAAACCGGTTCAATCCGGTTTAAACCGGCTCTATCCGGTTGAAACTGTATTAAACCGGTTCAATCCGGTTTTATCCAGTTTAAACCGGTTCAGTCTGGTTTTATCCGGTATAAACCGGTTTAAGACGGTTCATTCTGGTTTTATCCAGTTTAAACTGGTTTACACCGGTTGAATCCGGTTTTATCCGGTTTAAACCGGTTCTATCCGGTTCTATCCGTTTTAAACCGGTTTAAACCAGTTCATTCCGGTTCCATCCGGTTTAAACTGGTTTGAACCGGTTCCATTCGGTTTTATTCGGTTTAAACCGGTTTAAGCCGGTTAAATCCGGTTTTATCCTGTTTAAACCGCTTCAATCCAGTTTTATCCGTTTTATACCAGTTCATACCGGTTTTATCCGGATTAAACCGGTTTCAACCTGTTCAATCCGGTTTTATCCGTTTTAAACCGGTTCAATCCGGTTTTATCTGGTTTAAACCAGTTCATTCCGGTTTTATCCGGTTTAAACCAGTTTGAACTGGTTTAATCCGGTTTTATCCGGTTTAAACCGGTTTAAGCCGGTTCAATCCGGTTTTATCCAGTTTAAACCGGTTCTATCCGCTTCTATCCGGTTGAAACCGGTTTAAAACGGTTCAATCTGGTTTTATCCGGTTTAAACCGGTTCAATCCTGTTTTATCCGGTTTAAACCGGTTTAAACCAGTTCAATCCGGTTTTATCCGTTTTAAAATGGTTCTATCTGGTTCTATCCGGTTTAAACCGGTTTAAATCAGTTCATTCCGGATTTATCCGTTTTAAACCGGTTCAATCAGGTCTTATCCGGTTTAAACAAGTTCTATCCGGTTGTATTTGGTTTAAAAGAGTTTAAACTGGTTCAATCCGGTTTTATCTGGTTTAAACCGGTTCAATCTGGTTTTATCTGCTTTAAACCGCTTTAAAACGGTTTAATCCGGTTTTACCCAGTTTAAACCACTTTGAACTGGTTCAATCCGGTTTTATCCGGTTTAAACCGGTTCAATCCGGTTTTATCCGGTTTAAACCGGTTCTATCCGTTTTAAACCAGTTTAAGCAGGTTCATTCCGGTTTTATCAGGTTTAAAACCGTTCAAACCGGTTCAATCCGTTTTTATCCTGTTTAAACCAGTTTAAAGCTGTTCAATCCGGTTGTATTCGTTTTACACCGGTTCTATCTGGTTCAAGATGTTTAAACCAGTTCATTCCGGATTTATCTGGTTTAAACCGGTTCTATGCTGTTTATACAAGTTTAATCTGTTCAATCCGGTTTTATCAGGTTTAAACCGGTTTAAGCCGGTTCAATCCGGTTTTCTCCAGTTTTAACTGGCTTAAACCGGTTCAATCCGCTTTTATCCAGTTTAAACCGGTTCTATCTGGTTCTATCTGGTGGAAACCGGTTTAAACCCGTTCAATCCAGTTTTATCCGGTTTAAATCGGTTTGAACGGGTTCAGTCCGGTTTTATCCGGTTTAAACCGGTTTGAAGAGGTTCAATCCGGTTTAATCCAGTTTAAACCTGTTCAATCCGGTTTTCTCCAGTTTAAAAGGGTTTAAACCGATTCAATCCGTTTTTATCCGGTTTAAACCTGTTCAATCCGGTTTTAACCTGTTCAATCCGGTTTTATCCGGTTTAAACCGGTTTAGCCCGGTTCTATCCGGTTTAAACCGGTTTCAACCAGTTCAATCCGGTTTTATCCGGTTTAAACCGGTTTAAGCCGGTTCAATCCGGTTTTATCCGGTTTAAACCGGTTCAATCCGGTTTTATCTGGTTTAAACCGGTTCTATCCGTTTCTATCTGGTTTAAACCAGTTTAAACTGGTTCAATCCGGTTTTATCCATTTTAAACCGGTTCAATCTGGTATTATCCGGTTTAAATTGGTTAAATTTGGTTTTATCCGGTTTAAACCGGTTTTATCTGATTTAAACCGGTTTAATCCAGTTCAATCCGGTTTTATCCGGTTTAAACCGTTTCTATCCGGTTCTATCCGTTTTAAACCGGTTTAAACCTGTTCATTCCGGTTTTATCAGGTTTAAACCGGATTGAACCGGTTCAATCCGGTTTTATCCGGTTTAAACCAGTTTAAGCTGGTTCAATCCGGTTTTATCCAGTTTAAACCGGTTCTATCCGGTTCTATCCGTTTGAAACCAGTTTAAACCGGTTCAATCCGGTTTTATCCGGTTTAAACCGGTTCATTCCGGTTTTATCCGGTGAAAACCGGTTAGAAACGGTTCAATCCGGTTTTGTACGGTTTAAACCGCTTCTATCCGGTTTTATCCGGTTTAAACCGGTTCACTCCAGTTTTATCCGGTTTAAACCGTTTTGAACCGGTTCAATCCGGTTTTATCTGGTTTAAACTGGTTCAATCTGGTTTTATCCGGTTTAGACCGGTTTAAACCAGTTCAATCCGGTTTTAATCAGCTTAAACCGGTTCAATCTGGTTTTATCCGGTTTAAACCACTTTAAAACGGTTCAATCCGGTTTTATCCGGTTTAAACCGGGTCAATCCGGTTTTATCTCGTTTAAACCGGTTCTATCCGTTTCTATCCTGTTTAAATCGGTTTAAACCGGTTCTATCCTGTTCTATCCAGTTCTAACCGGATTAAACCAGTTCAATCCGGTTTTATCTGGTTTAAACCGGTTCTATCCATTTCCATCTGGTTTGAACGGGTTTAAACTGGTTCAATCCGGTTTTATCCGGTTTAAACCGGTTTAAACCGGGTCAATCCGATTTTATCCGTTTTAAACTTGTTCAATGCGGTTTTCTCCAGTTTAAACCGGTTTAAACCGATTCAATCCGTTTTTATCCGGTTTAAACCTGTTCAATCCGGTTTTATCCGGTTTAAACCTGTTCAATCCGGTTTTGTCCGGTTTAAACCGGTTTATCCCAGTTCTATCCGGTTTAAACCGGTTTTAACCGGTTCAATCCGGTTTTATCCGGTTTAAACAGGTTCAATCCGGTTTTATCTGCTTTAAACCAGTTTAAACCGGTTCAATCCGGTTTTATCCGGTTTAAACCGGTTCTATCCGGTTCTATCCGTTTTAAACAGGTTCTATCCGGTTCTATCTGGTTTAAACCGGTTTAAAGCGGTTCAATCCGGTTTTATCCAGTTTAAACCGGTTTAAACCGGATCAATCCGATTTTATCCGGTTTAAACCTGTTTTGTCCGTTTTAAACCGGTTTAATCCAGTTCAATCCGATTTTATCCGGTTTAAACCGGTTTAAACCGGATCAATCCGGTTTTATGTGGGTTAAATCGGTTCTATCCGCTTCTATCTGGTATAAACTGGTTTAAACTGGTTCAATCCGGTTTTATCCAGTTTAAACCGGTTCATTCCGGTTTTATCCGGTGAAAACCGGTTTGAAACGGTTCAATCCGGTTTTGTACGGTTTAAACCGCTTCCATCCGGTTTTATCCGGTTTAAACCGGTTCACTCCAGTTTTATCCGGTTTAAACCGTTTTGAACCGGTTCAATCCGGTTTTATCTGGTTTAAACCGGTTCAATCTGGCTTTATCCGGTTTAAACCGGTTTTATCCGGTTTAGACCGGTTTAAACCAGTTCAATCCGATTTTAATCAGCTTAAACCGGTTCAATCTGGTTTTATCCGGTTTAAACCACTTTAAAACGGTTCAATCCGGTTTTATCCGGTTTAAACCGGGTCAATCCGGTTTTATCTCGTTTAAACCGGTTCTATCCGTTTCTATCCTGTTTAAATCGGTTTAAACCGGTTCTATCCTGTTCTATCCAGTTCTAACCGGATTAAACCAGTTCAATCCGGTTTTATCCGGTTTAAACCGGTTCTATCCATTTCCATCTGGTTTGAACGGGTTTAAACTGGTTCAATCCGGTTTTATCCGGTTTAAACCGCTTTAAACCGGGTCAATCCGATTTTATCCGTTTTAAACTTGTTCAATGCGGTTTTCTCCAGTTTAAACCGGTTTAAACCGATTCAATCCGTTTTTATCCGGTTTAAACCTGTTCAATCCGGTTTTATCCGGTTTAAACTTGTTCAATCCGGTTTTGTCCGGTTTAAACCGGTTTATCCCAGTTCTATCCGGTTTAAACCGGTTTAAACCGGTTCAATCCGGTTTTATGCGGTTTAAACCGGTTCAATCCGGTTTTATCTGCTTTAAACCAGTTTAAACCGGTTCAATCCGGTTTTATCCGGTTTAAACCGGTTCTATCCGGTTCTATCCGTTTTAAACAGGTTCTATCCGGTTCTATCTGGTTTAAACCGGTTTAAAGCGGTTCAATCCAGTTTTATCCGGTTTAAACCGGTTTAAACCGGATCAATCCGATTTTATCCGGTTTAAACCTGTTTTGTCCGTTTTAAACCGGTTTAATCCAGTTCAATCCGATTTTATCCGGTTTAAACCGGTTTAAACCGGATCAATCCGGTTTTATGTGGGTTAAATCGGTTCTATCCGCTTCTATCTGGTTTAAACTGGTTTAAACCAGTTCAATCCGGTTTTATACGGTTTAAGCCGGTTCTATCCAGTTGAAACCGTTTTAAACCGGTTCAATCCGGTTTAAACCGGCTCTATCCGGTTGAAACTGTATTAAACCGGTTCAATCCGGTTTTATCCAGTTTAAACCGGTTCAGTCTGGTTTTATCCGGTATAAACCGGTTTAAGACGGTTCATTCTGGTTTTATCCAGTTTAAACTGGTTTACACCGGTTGAATCCGGTTTTATCCGGTTTAAACCGGTTCTATCCGGTTCTATCCGTTTTAAACCGGTTTAAACCAGTTCATTCCGGTTCCATCCGGTTTAAACTGGTTTGAACCGGTTCCATTCGGTTTTATTCGGTTTAAACCGGTTTAAGCCGGTTAAATCCGGTTTTATCCTGTTTAAACCGCTTCAATCCAGTTTTATCCGTTTTATACCAGTTCATACCGGTTTTATCCGGATTAAACCGGTTTCAACCTGTTCAATCCGGTTTTATCCGTTTTAAACCGGTTCAATCCGGTTTTATCTGGTTTAAACCAGTTCATTCCGGTTTTATCCGGTTTAAACCAGTTTGAACTGGTTTAATCCGGTTTTATCCGGTTTAAACCGGTTTAAGCCGGTTCAATCCGGTTTTATCCAGTTTAAACCGGTTCTATCCGCTTCTATCCGGTTGAAACCGGTTTAAAACGGTTCAATCTGGTTTTATCCGGTTTAAACCGGTTCAATCCTGTTTTATCCGGTTTAAACCGGTTTAAACCAGTTCAATCCGGTTTTATCCGTTTTAAAATGGTTCTATCCGGTTCTATCCGGTTTAAACCGGTTTAAATCAGTTCATTCCGGATTTATCCGTTTTAAACCGGTTCAATCAGGTCTTATCCGGTTTAAACAAGTTCTATCCGGTTGTATTTGGTTTAAAAGAGTTTAAACTGGTTCAATCCGGTTTTATCTGGTTTAAACCGGTTCAATCTGGTTTTATCCGCTTTAAACCGCTTTAAAACGGTTTAATCCGGTTTTACCCGGTTTAAACCACTTTGAACTGGTTCAATCCGGTTTTATCCGGTTTAAACCGGTTCAATCCGGTTTTATCCGGTTTAAACCGGTTCTATCCGTTTTAAACCAGTTTAAGCAGGTTCATTCCGGTTTTATCAGGTTTAAACCAGTTTAAACCGGTTCAATCCGATTTTTTCCTGTTTAAACCAGTTTAAACCGGTTCAATCCAGTTTTATTCAGTTTACACCGGTTCTATCTGGTTCAACATGTTTAAACCAGTTCATTCCGGATTTATACGGTTTAAACCGGTTCTATGCTGTTTATACCAGTTTAATCTGTTCAATCCGGTTTTATCCGGTTTAAACCGGTTTAAGCCAGTTCAATCCGGTTTTCTCCAGTTTTAACCGGCTTAAACCGGTTCAATCTGTTTTTATCCAGTTTAAACCGGTTCAGTCTGGTTTTATCCAGCTTAAACCGGTTTAAACCGGTTCAATCCGGTTTTATCCGGTTTAAACCGGTTCTATGCTGTTTATACCAGATTAAGCCGGTTCAATCCGGTTTTATCTGGTTTAAACCGGTTTAAGCCGGTTCATTCTGGTTTTATTCAGTTTAAACCGGTTTACACCGGTTGAATCCGGTTTTATCCGGTTTAAACCGGTTTTATCCGGTTCTATCCTTTTTAAACCGTTTTAAACCAGTTCATTCCGGTTCTATCCGGTTTAAACCGGTTTGAACCGGTTTAATCCGGTTTTATTCGGTTTAAACCGGTTTAAGCCGGTTCAATCCGGTTTTATCCGGTTTAAACCGGTTCAATCCGGTTTTATCCGGTTTAAACCGGTTCAATCCGCTTTTATACGGTTTACACCGGTTCATTAGGTTTTATCCGGTTTAAACCAGTTTGAACCGGTTCAATCAGGTTTTATCCGGTTTAAACCGGTTCAATCTGGTTTTATCCATTTTAAACCAGTTCATTCCGGTTTTATCTGGATTAAACTGGTTTCAACCTGTTCAATCCGGTTTTATCTGGTTTAAAACAGTTCTATCCGGTTTTATCTGGTTTAAACCAGTTCATTCCGGTTTTATCCGGTTTAAACCGGTTTGAACCGGTTCAATCCGGTTTTATCCAGTTTAAACCGGTTCTATCCGGTTCTATCCGGTTGAAACCGGTTTAATCCGGTTCAATCTGGTTTTATACGGTTTAAACCGGTTCAATCCGGTTTTATCCGGTTTTAACCGGTTTAAACCGGTTCAATCCGGTTTTATCCGTTTTAAACGGGTTCTATCCGGTTCTATCCGGCTTAAACCGGTTTAAACCAGTTCATTCCGGATTTATCCGGTTTACACCGGTTCAATCAGTTCTTATCCGGTTTAAACAGGTTCTATCCGGTTGTATCTGGTTTTAAAGCGTTTAAACTGGTTCAATCCGGTTTTATCTGGTGTAAACCGGTTCAATCTGGTTTTATCTAGTTTAAACCGCTTTAAAACGCTTTAATCCGGTTTTATCCGGTTTAAACCGGTTCTATGCTGTTTATACCAGTTTAATCTGTTCAATCCGGTTTTATCCGGTTTAAACCGGTTTAAGCCGGTTCAATCCGGTTTTCTCCAGTTTAAATCGGTTCTATCCGTTTTTATCCTGTTTAAACCGGTTTAAACCGGTTCAATCCGATTTTATTCGTTTTAAACCGGTTCAATCCTGTTTTATCCGGTTTAAACCGTTTCAATCCGGTTTTATATCGTTTAAACCGGTTCTATCCGGTTCTGTCCTGTTTAAACCGGTTTAAACCGGTTCTATCCTGTTCTGTCCTGTTTAAACAGGATTAAACCAGTTCAATCCGGTTTTATCCGGTTTAAACCGGTTCTATCCGGTTCAATACGGTTTAAATCGGTTTAAACCGGTTCTATCCGGTTTTATCCGGTTTACACTGGTTCTATCTGGTTCTACCAGTTTAAACCAGTTCTTTCCGTATTTATCCGGTTTAAACTGGTTTAAGCCGGTTCAATCCAGTTTTATCCGGTTTAAACCGGTTCAATCTGGTTTTATCCGGATTAAACCGGTGGAAATCAGTTCAATCCGTTTTTATGCGGTTTAGACCAGTTCAAACCGGTTCAATCCGGTTTTCTCCGGTTTAAACCGGTTCTATCCGGTACTATCCGGTTTCAACCGGTTTAAGCCAGTTCATTCCGGATTTATCCGGTTTAAACCGGTTTAAACGGGTTCAATCCAGTTTTATCCGGTTCCAACCGGATCAATTCGGTTTTATCCGGTTTAAACCAGTTCTACCCGGTTCTATCCGGTTTAAACCGGTTTAACCCAGTTCTATCCGGTTTAAACCGGTTTAAACCGGTTAAATCCGATTTTATCCGGTTTAAAACGGTTCAAACCGGTTTTATCCAGGTTAAGCCGGTTCAATCCGGTTTTATCCGGTTTAAACCGATTCAATCTGGTTTTATCCGGTTTAAACCGGTTTAATCCTGTTCAATCCGTTTTTTTCTGGTTTAAAGCAGTTTAAACCAGTTCATTCCAGTTTTATCCGGTTTAAACCGGTTCAATCTGGTTTTATCCGGTTTAAACCGGTTTAAACCGGTTCAATCCGGTTTTATCCAGTTTAAACCGGTTATATCCGGTTCTATCCGGTTTAATCCGGTTTAATCCGGTTTAATCCGGTTTTATCCGGCTTAAACCGGGTCAATCTGGTTTTATCCTGTTTAAACTGTTTTAATTTGGTTTTATCCGGTTTAAACCGGTTCTATCCGTTTCTATGTGGTTTAAACCGGTTTAAACTTGTTCAATCCGGTTTTATCCGTTTTAAACCGGTTCTATCCGGTTCTATCCGGTTTAAACCGGTTCAAACCAGTTCATTCCGGATTTATCCGGTTTACACCGGTTCAATCAGTTCTTATCCGGTTTAAACATGTTCTATCCGGTTGTATCTGGTTTTAAAGAGTTTAAACTGGTTCAATCCGGTTTTATCTGGTTTAAACCGGTTCAATCTGGTTTTATCCAGTTTAAACCGCTTTAAAACGCTTTAATCCGGTTTTATCCGGTATAAACCGGTTCAGTCCGGTTTTATCCGTTTTAAACCGGTTCTATCCGGTTTAAACCCGTTTAAACCGGTTCAATCCGTTTTAATCCTGTTTAAACCAGTTTAAACCGGTTCAATCCGGTTTTATTCGGTTTACAACGGTTCTATCTGGTTCAACATGTTCAACCCAGTTCATTCCGGATTTATCCAGTTTAAACCGGTTCTATGCTGTTTATACCAGTTTAAACTGTTCAATCCGGTTTTATCCGGTTTAAACCGGTTTAAGCCGGTTCAATCCGGTTTTCTCCAGTTTTAACTGGCTTAAACCGGTTCAATCCGCTTTTATCCAGTTTAAACCGGTTCTATCTGGTTCTATCTTGTTTAAACCGGTTTAAACCGGTTCAATCCAGTTTTATCCGGTTTAAACCGTTTCATTCCGGTTTCATCCGGTTTGAACCGGTTTAAACCGCTTTAAACCAGTTCTATGCGGTTTTATCCAGTTTATACCGGTTCTATCCGGTTCAATCCGGTTTAAAACGGTTTAAACCGGTTCTATCCAGTTTTATCCGGTTTAAACTGGTTCAATCCGTTTTTATCCAGTTTAAACCGGTTCTATCCGGTTGTATCCGGTTTAAACCAGTTCATTCCGGTTTTACCCGGTGTAAACCGGTTTGAACCGGTTCAATCCGGATTTATCCAGTTTAAACCGGTTTAAGCCGGTTCAATCAGGTCTTATCCGGTTTAAAGAGCTTCTATCCGGTTCTATCTGGTTTAAACCAGTTTAAACTGGTTCAATCTGGTTTTATCTGGTTTAAACCGGTTCAATCTGATTTTATCCGGTTTAAACCTGTTTTATCCGGTTTAAACTGGTTTGAACCGGTTCAATCCGGTTTTATTCGGTTTAAACCGGTTCTATCTGGTACTATCCGGTTTCAACCGGTTTAAGCCAGTTCATTCCGGATTTATCCGGTTTAAACCGGTTTAAACCGGTTCAATCCAGTTTTATCCGGTTCCAACCGGATCAATTCGGTTTTATCCGGTTTAAACCAGTTCTACCCGGTTCTATCCGGTTTAAACCGGTTTAACCCAGTTCTATCCGATTTAAACCGGTTTAAACCGGTTCAATCCGATTTTATCCGGTTTAAACCCGTTCAATCCGCATTTATCCAGTTTAAGCCGGTTCAATCCGGTTTTATCCAGTTTAAACCGATTCAATCTGGTTTTATCCGGTTTAAACCGGTTTAATCCTGTTCAATCCGTTTTTTTCTGGTTTAAACCAGTTTAAACCAGTTCATTCCAGTTTTATCCGGTTTAAACCGGTTCAATCCGGTTTATCAAGTTTAAACAGGTTTAAACCAGTTCAATCCGGTTTTATCCGGCTTAAACCGGGTCAATCTGGTTTTATCCTGTTTAAACTGGTTTAATTTGGTTTTATCTGGTTTAAACCGGTTCTATCCGTTTCTATGTGGTTTAAACCGATTTAAATTAGTTCAATCCGGTTTTATCCGTTTTAAACCGGTTCTATCCGGTTCTATCCGGTTTACACCGGTTCAATCAGTTCTTATCCGGTTTAAACAGGTTCTATCCGGTTGTATCTGGTTTTAAAGAGTTTAAACTGGTTCAATCCGGTTTTATCTGGTTTAAACCGGTTCAATCTGGTTTTATCCAGTTTAAACCGGATTGAAACGGTTCAATCCGGTTTTATATGGTTTAAACCGGTTCTATCCGGTTTTATCCGGTTTAAACCGGTTCACTCCGGTTTTATCCGGTTTAAACCGGTTTGAACCGGTTCAATCCGGTTTTATCCGGCTTAAACCGGGTCAATCTGGTTTTATCCTGTTTAAACTGGTTTAATTTGGTTTTATCCGGTTTAAACAGGTTCTATCCGGTTCTATCCGGTTGAAACCAGTTTAAACCAGTTCAATCTGGTTTTATCCGGTTTAAACCAGTTCAATCCTGTTTTATCCGGTTTAAACCAGTTCTATCTGTTTCTATACAGTTGAAACCAGTTTAAACCGGTTCAATCAGGTTTTATCCGGTTTAAACCGGTTCTATCCGGTTGAAACCGTATTAAACCGGTACAATCCGGTTTTATCCGGTTTAAACCGGTTCAGTCTGGTTTTATCCGGTTTAAACCGGTTTAAACCGGTTCAATCCGATTTTATCCGGTTTAAACCGGTTCTATGCTGTTTATACCAGTTTAAGCCTGTTCCATCGGTTTTTATCCGGTTTAGACCTGTTTAAGCCGGTTCATTCCGGTTTTATCCGGTTGAAACCAGTTCAATCCGGTTTTATCCGGTTTAAACTGGTTCAATCCGCTTTTATCCGGTTTACACTGGTTCATTAGGTGTTATCCGGTTTAAACCAGTTTGAACCGGTTCAATCCTGTTTTATCTGGTATAAACCGGTTCAATCCGGTTTTATCCGTTTTAAACCAGTTCATTCCGGTTTTATCCGGATTAAACCGGTTTCAACCTGTTCAATCCGGTTTTATCCGGTTTAAACCGGTTCAATCCGGTTTTATCTGGTTTAAACCAGTTCATTCCGGTTTTATCCGGTTTAAAACGGTTTGAACCGGTTCAATCCGGTTTTATCCAGTTTAAACCGGTTCTATCCGGTTCTATCTGGTTGAAACCGGTTTAATCTGGTTTTATCCAGTTTCAACCGCTTTAAAACGATTTAATCCGGTTTTATCCGGTTTAAACCGGTTCAATCCGGTTGTATCCGTTTTAAACCGGTTCTATCCGGTTTAAACCAGTTTAAGCCGGTTCATTCCGGTTTTATCAGGTTTAAAACCGTTCAAACCGGTTCAATCCGTTTTTATCCTGTTTAAACCAGTTTAAAGCTGTTCAATCCGGTTGTATTCGTTTTACACCGGTTCTATCTGGTTCAAGATGTTTAAACCAGTTCATTCCGGATTTATCTGGTTTAAACCGGTTCTATCCTGTTCTATCCAGTTTTAACCGGATTAAACCAGGTCAATCCGGTTTTATCCGGTTTAAACCGGTTCTATACATTTCCATCTGGTTTAAACGGGTTTAAACTGGTTCAATCGGGTTTTATCCGGTTTAAACCGGTTTAAACAGGTTCAATCCGGTTTTTTCCAGTTTAAACCGGTTCTATCCGGTTCTATCCGGTTGAAACCGGTTTGAACCGGTTCAATCCGGTTTTATCTGCTTTAAACCAGTTTAAACCGGTTCAATCCGGTTTTATCCGGTTTAAACCGGTTCTATCCAGTTCTATCCGGTTTAAACCGGTTCTATCCGGTTCTATCTGGTTTAATCCGGTTTAAAGCGGTTCAATCCGGTTTTATCCGTTTGAAACCGGTTCAATCTGGTTTTATCCGGCTCCAACCGGATCAATTCGGTTTTATCCGGTTTAAAACAGTTCTAACCGGTTCTACCCGGTTTAAACCGGTTTAACCCAGTTCTATCCGGTTTAAACCGGTTTAAACCGGTTCAATCCGATTTTATCCGGTTTAAACCGGTTCAATCCGGTTTTATCCAGTTTAAACCGATTCAATCTGGTTTTATCCGGTTTAAAACGGTTTAATCCTGTTCAATCCGTTTTTTTCTGGTTTAAACCGGTTTAAACCAGTTCATTCCAGTTTTATCCGGTTTAAACCGGTTCAATCTGGTTTTATCCGGTTTAAACCGGTTTTAACCGATTCAATCCGGTTTATCCAGTTTAAACAGGTTTAAATCAGTTCAATCCGGTTTTATCCGGTTTAAACCGGTTTAAACCGGTTCAATCCGGTTTTATCCAGTTTAAACCGGTTATATCCGGTTCTATCCGGTTTAAACCGGTTTAAACCGGTTTAATCCGGTTTTATCCGGCTTAAACCGGGTCAATCTGGTTTTATCCTGTTTAAACTGGTTTAATTTGTTTTTATCCGGTATAAACCGGTTCTATCCGGTTTTATCCGGTTTCAACCAGTTTAAACCTGTTCAATCCGGTATTGTCCAGTTTAAACCGGTTCTATCCAGTTCTATCCTGTTGAAACCGGTTTAACCAGTTCAATTCGGTTTTATCCGGTTTAAAACGGTTCTATCCGGTTCAATCCGGTTTAAACCAGTTTAAACCTGTTCTATCTGGTTTTATCCGGTTTAAACCGGGTCAATCTGGTTTTATCCGGTTCAAACCGGTTTAAGGCGGTTCAATCCGGTTTTGTTCGGTTTAAACCGGTTCTATCCGGTTTAAACTGTTTTAAGCTGGTTCATTCCGGTTTTATCCGGTTTAAACCGGTTTAAGCCGGTTCAATCCGGTTTTATCCGGTTTAAACCGGTTTAAGCCGGTTCTATCTGGTTTAAACCGGTTTAAGCCGGTTCATTCCTGTTTTATCCGGTTTAAACCGGTTTAAGCTGGTTCAATCCGGTTTTATCCGGTTTAAACGGGTTCAAGCCGGTTCATTCCGGTTTTATCCGGTTTAAACCGGTTTAAGCCAGTTCAATCCGGTTTTATCCAGTTTAAGCCAGTTCTATCTGGTTTTATCCGTTTGAAACCGGTTTAAACTGGTTCTATCTGGTTCTATTTGGTTTAAACCGGTTTAAACTGGTTCAATCCGGTTTTATCTGGTTTAAACCGGTTCAATCTGATTTTATCCGGTTTAAACTTGTTCAATTTGGTTTTATCCGGTTTAAACCGTTTTTTTCCGGTTTAAACCGGTTTAAACCAGTTCAATCCGTTTTTATCCGGTTTAAACCGGTTTAAACCGTATCAATCCGGTTTTATCTGATTTAAACCGGTTTAACCCGGTTCTATCCGGTTTTATCTGGTTTAAACCAGTTTAAACCGCTTCAATCCGTTTTTTTCCGAAATAAGCCGGTTCAAACCGGTTCAATCCAGTTTTATCCTTTTGAAACCGGTTTAAACCGGTTCAGTCCGGTTTTATCCAGTTTAAACTGGTTCTATCCGGTTCTATCCTGTTTAAACCGGTTTTAGACCGGTTCAATTTGGTTTTATCCGGTTTAAACCACTTTAAACTGGTTCAATCCGGTTTTATCCGGTATAAACAGGTTCACTCCGGTTTTATCCGGTTTAAACCGGTTTAAACCAGTTCAATCCGGTTTTATCCGGTTTAAACCGGTTCTATCCGGTTCTATCCTGTTTAAACCGGTTTAAACCAGTTCAATCCGGTTTTATCTGGTTTAAACCGGTTCTACCCAGTTCAATCCAGTTTAAACCGGTTAGAACCGGATCTATCCGGTTTTATCCGGTTTAAACCGGTTCAATCTGATTTTATCCAGTTTAAACCTTTTCTATCCGGTTTAAACCGGTTTGAACCGGTTCAATCCGGTTTTATCCGGTTTAAACCGGTTCAATCCGTTTTTATCCTGTTTAAACCTGTTCAATCCGGTTTTATCCGGTTTAAACCGGTTCTATCCGATTAAAACCGGTTCTATCCGGTTCTATCCGGTTTAAACCGGTTTAAACCAGTTCATTCCGGTTTTATCCGGTTTAAACCGGTTCAATCCGGTTTTATCCGGTTTAAACCGGTTTAAGCCGGTTCAATCCGTTTTAAACCGGTTCTATCCGGTTTTATCCGGTTTAAACCGGTTTAAGCCGGTTCAATCCGGTTTTATCTGGTTTAAACCGGTTCAATCCGGTTTTATCTGGTTTAAACCGGTTTAAACCGGTTCAATCCTGTTTTATCCAGTTTAAACCGGATCAATCTCGTTTTATCCGGTTTAAACATATTGTACATGTTGTACATGTCGTACAGGTGTACATGTTGTACAGGTGTACAGGTGTACATGTTGTACAGGTGTACATGTTGTACACGTTGTACATGTTGTACATATTGTACATGTTGTACATGTTGTATAGGTGTACAAGTGTACATGTTGTACAGGTGTAAATGTTGTACAGGTGTACATGTGTACATGATGTACATGTTGTACATGTTGTGCATGTTGTACATGTGTACATGTTGTACATCTGTACATGTTGTACATGTTGTACAGGTGTACATGTTGTACATGTTGTACAGGTGTACATATGTACATGTTGTACAGGTGTACATGTTTTACAAGTGTACATGTGTACATGTTGTACATGTTGTACAGGTGTACATGTTGTACATGTGTACATATTGTTCATGCTGTACAAGTGTACATGTTGTACATGTGTACATGTGGTAAAGGTGTACATGTTGTACATATTGTACATGTTGTACCAGTGTACATGTTGTAAATGTGACGTTGTACTTATTCCTGTTTGTATAGTCTTTAAAGAGTAGGTAAAGGATAATGAAGGTTGGCTTGTAAGAGAAGCAGCTAATTTTATAAAATGCCATCTTCGTGGTTAAGTAAGGCAATTACCTTTTTTAATGTATCACATTAATTTCCTACTACTGCTCTTGGGTAATAGGTGACTTTAGTCACGTGTCTTGGAATTGTCCCAGCAATAATCTCTTTCTCCCTGAATGCGGGAGAACGTAACATCAACTAGTCCAGTCGGGGAAGTTTTAGTCTTTCGTGGACATCTCATTTTGAAGCTTATGATTTGGAGTCATGTCGTTGATGTTGTTGAAGTGAGTGTGTATTTGAACCCCAGCTCTCAGTTTGATACTCAGAGAGAAATATCTGCTTTACAAACCACACACAAGATAATCACCTACTGATCATGTTTCCTAGTCAAGGCTACGGAATTCTTATTAAAATATGTACAATTACCTATTCAACTTCATAGAACAACTCACCCCCTAAATTACTCGTAAAAATAAAATGAGGCCTAGGCAATGAAGACTGTCTCACAGGCAAGTGTGTGCACTGAGAAGAGGTGAGCTCGATTCAGACCGTGCTCTTTGACCTCCTCTTTCCTGATTAGGACGTTTCCACTAACGGATGCTCATACAACCTCTGTAATAGAATTAATATACATCATTTGATACTAACCACACAGAGGCCAATATTAGACATCCATTGTAAGGGACCCACCGTTTAAGAAAGGAATGAAAAAGGGAGACCCTATGTAAGGAAAACTGTCCTAATGGACTTCTGAGTCCATCAGACATAAGAGCCTCTCAGACATGTGCCACACTGCAGGGACTCAAGGACGATAGGAAGCCAGCCTGTTAAAAACACATTCAATCTTGGCTCCTCAACAGTCAAACGTAAGTCACTTCCTATCACGGAACAGGGGTATAGAAAAGGTAAGACGTGTCTTGTTAACAGAAGCATAAAACAATCAGGTACAGTTCACAAGTAAATACTAAAGAGAACCACTGCCTTGACCTGCACAGAAGTGACCGCCAGGGAACTGGAACCCCATAGCCTTAGAAAAACTTACAGTATCAACAGTAGGACCTGCAAACTCCACTACTAAAGAACCTGGGAGCCAAAGTTCCCACCCTAATCCCTCCCCTCCCCACATGAAGACAACCCATTCACCCCTCAAGGTAGAGGCTGGAAGAATTGAGAGAAGCAGGCTGGGAAAAGCTTAGATTGCCATCAACAAAGAATTAAGGGAAATTCTGGTGAGGGCTCAGAAGAAGAACAAATGCAGTTCCCTAAGTCTGCAACTTCTTAGAGATTACTTAAGGGGTTGTGATCAGAATGTTGGCAGAAATGTACACAGGATGGGCCATTCTGATGAGGTCTTAGAACTGGGGAACAAGGTCTTGGAAACTGGGAAAAAGACCGTCATTGTTATGTAGTTGTAAAGATGTGGGGCAGGGTTGTGTCCATGTCCTAGAACTTGTGGGAGGCACAGTTCATTTATTTTCTTTATGTTTTTCGTTTTACAAGTATACCAGTTTTACATTATCGATACTTAGTAAATGTCAAGTCCAAAATTTCAATATTCAGAAGTACGAGGTTTGAACATCTTCTAAAAGTCTCTGCTTCAGAATGCAGTGACATTTCCAAAATAAGATTAAACCCTCCGATCTCAAAGATGAATACCTTCACTAAGACTGCAAAGGACTTTTTATTTTTCCATGATGACAACGAATACAATGCTGTGTCTTTAGAAGACATTATTAACTTGCAAGTGTCCCTAGGCTCGTCCGTTGCCTATACAAAGATTTGAAAACAGCCAAAAAACATTTTTTATTGAGGTTTAATCTAACAAGCATATCTCAAGACTGCAATATTTATCTGATGGCCATGGCTTAAAGATATACAAGTTGTACTAAGTTCTTAATGAATGCTTATTAAGTTTTATTGAAGTTGACAGCATCAGTTCACCATTTCATGGAGCAGTAAGTACATGGCCGCGTTTGGTGAGTTTGAGGCCACCTGCACCAGAAGCAAATCTGTCCAGAGACTAGTGACATCACTGTTAATCTCACATGGCAAGAGCCAAGCAAGACACTCCCAATGTTTGCCACCCCGCTATCCTTCATACAGGGAACTGAGCTTGGAAAACTTCCATGGTATCACTGGAAAATACCACAGGGAAGGCACAATTTAAGAGCAAGGAACTAGAATATCTGACGCAGTAAGTTTCCGAGCGAATATGCCAGTCCCTGCCTTTTCTATTTGGAGTGCATTGAGGCAAGGCATTCAGTGTGAATGAATTTACTGTACCGGGTGATAATCCTCAAGAGAGAGCTCCTTTGCTGTCAGACAAGAAGGGACCAACTTAGGGGTCCCAAGATAGCTTATTCCCGGTTGCAGCTTGTAAGCAGAAGCTCAGTTTAACATCTAATAATCCACTGGAGAGGGAAAGAAGTGATGACTCTGATGAGGATCCTTTAAGCCCTGAAAGGCAGGAAAAGTTAGATGAAGAGGCAACTAAGTATCATCAAGAAAAATGGCGACAGCCCCGTTCGTGGGAGCCGACGTGTGACGCGGACGACTGGCGTTAGAGGAAAATGGGGTCCTCGGGCCGCTCCTGTGGCTCTCACTCGCGAGAGTGCAGCGCTGGGAGCGCAGCGGCGCTGGGAGCGCTGAGGCCGCGGGTTCGGATCCTATATAGGGACGGCCGGTGCACTCACTGGCTGAGCGCGGGGCGGGTGGCAGCAAGGTGAGGGCTGCGATCCCTTTACCGGTCACAAAAAAAAAAAAAGAAAAGAAAAAAGAAAGAAATGGCGTCCTTGTGCCAAAAGTTGATATGAGATGGAGGTTATGAGTCAAACGTAATTTAGGGCGTAAGTTGTTCTATGAGGGTGAATAGGTAATTGTACATATTTTAATAAGAATTCCGTAGCCTTGACTATGAAACATAATCAGCAGGTGATTATCTTGTGTGTGATTTGTAAAGTAGATATTTCTCTCAGAGTATCAAACTTAGTGCTGCGGGTTTTTTTTTTTTTTCTCCATGTGCTAATGAAGACATTTAAGTGGTATTTAACATACATTTATGAAAAAAACAAATGTTTTTCCAAAGTGAAGGTAGCTTTAGTGTGTTTCGTTTGTCAAGATAAAAATTTATGCTATATGTAAAACAAAGCAAAAACACCAGATTTTCTCCTAAAAACCTCAAGAGTCAAATGGTTTCATTTCTAATTGTTGGCTCAGCTCTTGAGCTCAGTAACTCATTTGAGAAACAAAAATATAGACTAAGATTGACCTGTTTAATTAGATGGTCTCAAATTTTCTCGCATCCACTTGGTATTTTAAACAGACTTCTAAATTCTCTTTTAGTCTCATTTACGTAATTTTTTCACAAACTTTTACGGTAGAGTTTTATGCTACTTTCTTCAAAGGAAGAAAATCTCTCCATCCTCTTGCAAAGGCTTGCATACTTTGCTTTACAATGTCAATTTGTTGTTATCTTGCTTCCTTTAAGGCAGGGTGAGGCCTCACCTGTAAGTCTTTTTGAAGAAAAACGCAATCTAAACCTGACTGTCCTTTTTCCTAGTGAGCTTGATTTACATCTTAAACAAAACTTATAAGATCCTTGTTTGTTCTTGTTGTTTATGTCTGCATAGGTGCGTGCGTCAGCTGTATGTTATGCCTATATGTTCATGTCTGTTTGTGTAATTGTTTTATGTGCAAGGTACCTAATTGGCTTATAATTACTGCGCGCTCATTAAATAATGAAGTCTATTTTTCAAGTTCACGTGCCTTAAATTTTCTAATGTTTTGATAAATATATTTTAAAAGTTTGATTCCAACCTTTTACCTAAAATTGTCTCTAGGTCAAAGTGTCTCCTTGTTATCTCAGCTCTGCCTCCTGGCCATGCTGGGAGAAACAATATCTTTTAGACATACATAGTGGATACTGCCCTCTGCCTCTCTGGATTCCACGGGGCTCCAAACGCCACTTGGAAACCCGGGACCCAAAATGGCTAGTGAAAAGAAACTTACGCCAAATATCGCATAAGTCTTAGTTAGCATTAACTGATAAGGGTATAAATCTAATGCACCAAGTTTGGGGCTGAGAAACGGTAAATATGTATTTCCTAAATTCAGCTAAAACTCAAACTGAGCTTTGTATAGTTTGCTCTAATGGATGGATGCTTATTTACTAACCTAAAGGTATAAAAATGTTCTTATCAACAGACATTGTTGCCAGGGTTTACTAATCAAACAGGACTACATTTGTCTTTCATAGAGGCTTTTAAATTGTAAACCCCACCAAAACCAAAAATATAACTAAATCTCTCTCTCTCTCTATTTATATATATATATATATATGTATATATATATATATATATATATGTGTATATATATATATATATATATATATGGTTGAAGAGGCTAAAGAGAAAGAAAAATAATTTTTATGTAAAAAAGTATCTGGTACAGTGTATTTTGTCCTACAGTAAAATGACTGGCTATTTAAAAAGCAGAAAGTATAGGACAAAAACAGAATGTGTGAGTAAGTCTTGATAATGGTTTAGGTAGTAAGTTTGTTAAAAGGGTTTTACAGCAAAAGAGAGAGAGAGAGAGACAGAGAGAGAGAGAGAGACAGAGAGAGAGAGACACACGAGTGCTCTTACTACAAAATTGTAAAAGGTTTTTCTTTGTCTTTTAGATAACTGGCCTGGGGATCTTATTTCATGTTTTATCATGTGCTCTTTGCCTTTAAAACCCTTTGTCAGTTTGGTTTTATTTTTTGTAGTAATTTATGATTTTATTCAATTAAATGTTTTAAGCCTTTTGTTATTTAACACAGCTTTCCAACATTAAATTCTGAAACTTTAAAATAAGTTTGGGAAATTCCGAGAGCCCTGGAGTTTCTCAAAGGATATCTAAAAGATGTATCAAAACTAATTGGCTTGTTTAATGAGGTTTGACTATGTGGGAAAGCATTATTAATACTGAAGGTGTTATGGATATGTGTTCCAACATTTTGCAAGGTTTTTAAATATCTGTTTTAATATAAATGTTACCAGTCATAATTTTGGTTTAATTATCATTTTAAAAGGTTATGTTTTTAAATATTTTATGAACAAACTTGAATAGGTACAGTTTCCTGACAAACTTTCAGTTTATAGCTTTAAACTGAAGTTCCAAAATTTTAATAAAAAATCTAATGGGTTTGTGAAATTATTCACAAAGGTCAGAACAACAAAAGTTAATTGATCAGTTAATTTAAAATGTTATAGGTTTGTGCAATATCCTTATTTGAAAACAAACCCTAACTCTCTCTCTCTCTCTCTCTCTCTCTCTCTCTCTCTCTCTCCTTTGTTCCATTTGGCTTCCTGGGACCAGGAACAAATAAAAATAACTAACCATTCTCGCCTCTTTGGTAGAGATCCTAATATTTATGAGAAGCCTCATTTTCCACAACCTTTTCATTTTTCAGCTTTCACTGAGAAAATGCCTTTATGTTTCTCTTCTCCTAATGTTCCTCCTATTAAACATTGTGTTTCTACGGGTTATAAAACATTGTTAACCGATTCTCCTAGGATTACAGACTCTTGATCTAGTGCTGGCAAGCCAACTGCTCGGTCGCCAGCCATTAGTCGAGATCCTTGGGCTTTATCTTGCGTTTCTTTAGCAAATTTTAACACTAGGCCATCAATTTCTCTGCCTTCTTCTATTCCAACGTGTTTACAGAAAGAAGCTCATGCATGGGACGGACTCTCTTCTCGAGCAGGTTTCCCCAATGGGTCTAATTGTGGTTTTAAAAATAAAACTGTTGTATTTTATTAGAACAATTCTACTTCAAAGGTATGTGATTTGTCTATTTCTAGCCCTGGTTAGGATTATAGAAATTATTTAAATAATAATACTGCAAAATTTAATTGGAACAATAATATTTTGCCCAAGCCAGATCCTATTCATTATTGGTATACTCCTGGATGGGCTACACCTATTTGGATAAATAATAACACCGGAGCAAACTCCACAAACGCAATTATACCGTTTGTTTGCTGCTCTAAATGGAACCAAATTTCATAGACCACAAAATAATAGAACTTATTACATACAAGCTTGTGTACATGCCCCTTACGCTATTTTGGTCTACAATAATTCAAACCAATTAAATACAACTTATTCAGTAATGGAACTTAATTGTTCCATTACTGATTGTTTAGATCCCTTTTCCCCTCAACAACATTATTTTCTGTTAAGACGACCTTCTTCTGTTTTCCTTCCTGTAAATGTTTCACAATCCTGGTATGCTGATCCAGGATTCGCCGCTTTGCAAAAGTTACCATACGCTCTGTCTCGTCCTAAACGTTTTATTGCAGCTTTAATTTTAGGAATTTCTGCTTTCGTTGCTATCATAGGGCCTGTCGCCGCTTCTACTGCTGCTTTGGCACAGCAAGTTCATACGGCTGAACATATTAATAATTTCTCTTTAAATGTTTCCACAGTTCTCTTTCAACAAGAAAAGATAGACAGACCATTAGCAGATAGGATTCATGTATTAGAAGAAGCAGTTTTCTTTTTAGGACAAGAGATACAAAACATTACGGTTCAACTTACAACTGCTTGTCACCATAATTATAAACGGATCTGTGTTACCCCCCTTCCTTATAACGATTCTCATGCTTCATGGCAACAGACTCAGATGCATAGAAAAGGAATTTGGAATCATTCTACCCTAGGAGGAGATTTCACAAATTTACATCAAAAAACATCCGACCTTTCTCATGCCCATTGACAGTCCATAGTCCCCAAAGATGTGGCCAACGGGATATGCCAGTCCCTTCATTCTGCTTTGATGAGTACTCCCTTTTGGTCTTTGATACATTCAGCTGGCGTGTTCATAATCAGAATTATTATTGTTGTTGTTTGTTTTTCCAGTCCTCATCAGATACCTCGGATCTGCAATAAAGACAACACGATGAGAACTCCTCGTCTTGAAATTCCGAAGTAAAAAAGGGGGAGCTGGCGTGGTCCACGCCGTGGCAGGATCCTAAAGGAGTCAGCTTGGGCTGCCCTCTCCAAGTTGGCAAGGCCGCTGGAGGGAGAGCTGCTGACCAGGCCGCAGCTACGAGCCCTTGCTACAACCCATCAGGGTTCCTGCCTCGGCTTGGTGGCTTTTGCCTTCTCTGTCGATATTTTGGTTAGCGTGGCAGTTCTCTGAATTCCCAAAAGATTATAAAAATAACACAAATAATTATACGGTCATTGAACTAAACATTCCCACAGAGGATCCGCGTCAGTTGGACAATTCAAAATTATCCCCTTATGGTAAATTGACCACAGCAACGTATGTTCCAAAAGCACCGCTCATGACTAAATATGAGCCGCAGCCTAATGTAAGTTGGCAAACATCATTTACTGGAGGTTATATTCATGGCAAGAGAACGGTTGGCATTCATGAGAAATTACATGATTGGGACAAATTAAGGATATGGGAACGAAACTGTAGAACCCCCTTTACTTGGTGGTATCCAGTTTTAAGTAAATCATTAAGAATTAGATATTGGGATAAAAGGAGATGCTGTAAAATTATTAAACCAGCAAAATGAGACCTAAGAGGCAAATGTAACTGGTTTTGTGAGGGACGGTGCTGTGCACAAGGACACTTTAACATTTAGATCAAGATTATAGGGCCACAGCCAATGCATAACCTCAAGATGTGCATGATAATGCTGCTCAAATATCCCCTGTTCCTTTTTGCATATCAACAGTAGGTTCATTCCATTAGAACATAAGATCATTACACCCCCATTAGAATTTAAATGTTAGCATTGTTCCCTTTAGCAAATTTGTACTTAACATTTAGCAATAGACATAGGTCATATGATAGTACTATAACTTTGTAAATGCAATAGTCCCACCCCATTAATAGGGTAGATATTAACCACAGCTTGCCAACCGGAAGATGGTCCCAATGTGATAGATAACCTGATACCAAAAGGAGGAATCACGAGCTAATCACCTGAGACGTGCTAACGAAGGAAAAAAAACTGGCTTCCCCTGTCCTTTTTAAATTCTTAATTCAAGCTTGCAGATGGAATAAAAATGATACCCAAAAACCCCCTGCAGAGAAAAATCTAAATAAAAGGCATTGTCTCAGGCTCTCCTGTGCTCCAGCTGCAACACGCTAACAGCCAACGCACTCCGAATCCTGGGCCACCGCTCTGCACATGGCTGGGAACAAGGGCCCCTCCCATGCTCTGGCCAGGCCACTCGCGCAATCTGGTCACGTGATCCCGAAGCCCCTCCCATGCTCCGGTCACGCCCCATGCGCGCACTGGTCTCGTAACCCTTAAGCCCATTCACGCGCTGTTCAGGTGAATGTCAGCCCCGCCCACGGCCCTGGTTACGTGACTGTCACGCAACTCTCAGGTGAGCTTCAAGCACTTCCCACCCCGGGTCGGGTTTCGCAGAGCCCGGTCTGAGGTGCTGGTGCTGGTACCGCGGCTCCACCGGGTCCCGTTCACGGCCCCCGTGCAGAGAACCACGCCCGAGCGCGTTACAGTGGCAGGTCAAAGCGCCGGTACTGCAGCGCGGGTGCCGCTCCATCAGCGGCTTCTGCTCCCAGCTCTACGGGGTGCCTATGTGCTGTCAGCTGAGGCCCTGCCTGCTTCTGCCCACTCCCGAGCAGGCCGCAGCCCCGTTCTTGGGAGCCGACGTGTGACGCTGACGACTGGTGTTAGAGGAAAATGGCGTCCTCGGGCCGCTCCTGTGGCTCACTCGGGAGAGTGCAGCGCTGGGAGCGCTGCGGCCCTGGGAGCGTCGAGGCCGCGGGTTCGGATCCTATACAGGGATGGCCGGTGCACTCACTGGCTGTGCGCGGGGAGGGTGACAGCAAGGTGAGGGCTGCGATCCCTTTACCGGTCACACACACACACACAAAAAAGCAAAAGAAAAGGAAAGAAATGGTGTCCTTGTGCCAAAAGTTGATATCAGATGCAGGTTGAGTCAAACCTAACTTAGGGCGTAAGTTGTTCTATGAAGGTGAATACGTAATTATGCATATTTTAATAAGAATTCCATAGCCTTGACTATGAAACATAAGCAGTAGGTGTGTGTGACTCCACTTGTGTCTTTCCTTGTGTCAAAGCAGTCAAGTGTCTGGTGGGCTGCCTGCATGAGAGCTGTGCTACTTTGGTGGTCTTAAGCTGCTTTTGCAGCAGCCGTGGCTGTGGTGGTGGCTGTGGTGGCCTGTAGAGGATTCATACAAAAAATGTACCTCACAGGGCCTGATTTCCCAAAACCTTGCAGTTTCAAATATTGACCTTGCAAAGGACAGGAAATTTCCCCCAGGGCATTGAGTCTCTGCTGCAGGAAAAGAATCATAACACAGCAAGGCTGCTGATTCTAAGACAGACAAGTGACTAATTGATAGGCAACGTTACTAAAAAGCTGCTAGAGGGAAAAGGAATTTCGGGTAAATCAAGGCTTTGTTAGTGGATCACTTAATTGCCTAACAGAGTGTCATCTGACTTGTTTTGACTGAAAGTTACCAGCTTCTATTGCAAAACTTGTAAAACTGAACCTATGTTCAAAACCCCACCTATGTCTCTTCCTGTAACTTCTTGGTCTGGAGAATAAATGCAGGAAGAGAAGCCCGGGGCTTCTCACTGCTCAAAAGAGATGGGCTTTGAGGAATCTTTGGCAGCTCCATCACCCAGGGGAAAAGGGGGGGACAGATCTGTGGGAGGCAAAGCAACAGTGGCCCACCCACGTGGAAGTGGTGTTTCGGTGTGCTTCATGACTGCTTCCAGGCAGGAGATGCTGCCCTCGGTTCATGCCAAGGACTCCAGGCATGGCCTGCTTCAGGGTAGAGGAGGCTGCCCTTGGCTCCTGCCAAGATTGTCCTGTTTTGGTACTCTGTGGAATTTGGGGAGAATTCAGGCCTGGCTGGAAATCACAGGTTCTTGTCTCAGGCCTGTCCTGGGGCTCAGATTGATGTTCCATTTATGACAAGCAAAGTGTAACTAGCAGTGTTTGGAGAGTTTTCTTGAGTATTTTCAAATACTTATGTAACTTTTGAGGTGACTTAATTTTTAAGGGCGGCAGTGTTGGATCATAGAACTGACGAAGAAGCGTTTGCTGCTGCACCCAGGAGGAGAATGGCAGCACCAAGCGTGCCCTGGGCTTGGCAGAGGAAAAAGAAACATCATTTGTGCTCTTCTTGCATCCTGTGTCACTGCTCTCATACCTCAGCAAGGATCCCTCTGTGTCAGGGATCTTCTTGTCGCTCAAAAAGTTGGAATCCTGAATAAGAGGAAGGAGTGCTAAGGGTTTGCTGGATGTGCAAGGGTAGCCAGACTGCTGCTGAGCAAATGTGGTGTGCAGACTCAGGGTGGATGACCCAAAGAAGGGATAGGATCATGACCTTTCTTTTTCAGTGAAATGAAGTGGACGTGTATTTTCTGGCCTTCTTAATGCTTGGGGTTTTACTGACTATCCAGGGAGGTGTTAAAAGCTCTTCTCTGCAGAAGAGACAAGCTCCAGGAAAAAAAAGAAAAAGAAGAAGAAGAAGGCACAGTGAAGAAGGCGGTGGTGGCTTTTTCTAGGAGCAAATCCCTCAGGAAGGAGACAACTTGTGACAGCAGCATGCTGTCCTGAGCAAGTGACCACAATTACAGCGCAGTACAGCTGGAAAAGACTTCCAGTGGCTCGCCGTCACTGTTGTGCAAACGTATGTATCACCTGGGGGCTGGCCTCCTGGACCCCTCCCACTCTTTCCAGATAGCCGCTTCCTGAGCCTGTCCAGGACTGGGGGTTGCAGTTGTGTTTTAATTCTTATCATCGACACTGGCTGCACCATCAGTGCTGGAAGCTAATGCCCATGTCCGGGATGCCTCCTGACACTGGCCTACCTCTAGCCGGTTGGGACTTCCAGTCAGTGTTTTCCGAAAAGCTGTACAAACCTCATTACTAAATGCTTCACCTTGATGATTAAGTTTTTTAATCTGTTTTTATTATCAGGCTCTTATAAGTATTTGCATTGTCTTCAGCGGAATCTGAGTATAGAGACTGTCCAGCATTTAAAATTCCTCATTTTCCAGACCTCAGTTAGTCTTCGTACAGCCCCGTATAAAACTTTAGTTTTCACACACGATCTGCTATCAACACATAACGTCAGCCCTTTTGTTCCTATGTTGTGGGAACCTCTGCAAATTAGTGTTGCATCTGATGTTCAACTAAGGTGTGCTTCTCAGGAGTTAAATTTCTCTCGGACTGGACAGGTGGGAGTTTTTTCATGTCCTACCCCTATACCGCACACCCACATAACACGCATTTGAGTTTTGAAGGGCATGTACAGCTGCTCTGTAGATCCCGCAGTGAGCGAGGGGTGTGCTTGCACGCGTGGAACCGCAGGGTGTGCTCACTAGAGGAAAGTGCATAGAATTCTAAGTGCGACTGACTTCCTCATCTCTTGAGCGGTTATTAAAGATCAGACTGTTAGAGGTCATACCCTGGCCTCCATTTCAAATTAATCAAATGAAGGTATTTCAAACAGGTCTGTAAATTCTCAGATTAGATCATGCAGCTTTAGATCTTGTATCTCAGACTAATGCGGCACAGTTAGATTTTAGAAATTTGAATTAGACCCATCAGGTACATTTTATCGATTATAAAACTATGCTCAAATCAGTTCTTATTTATGCTGCTCATAGTACATTTTTTGCCTTTAAAATTATGCAGCAAAAAGGTTAAGTAGCCCTAGATTTTCAGGATTATAAATGTGTTCTGTGTTTTCCTTTTTGTTGGCCTTTAAACACATCACTTGGCAGGGGGGTACTTGTGCAGGTAGGTGCTAGGTCAAGTGTGCTACACACACACACACACACACACACACACACACACACACACACACACACACAGTTTTATCCGGTTTAAACCGGTTTAAGCCGGTTCAATCCGGTTTTATCCGGTTTAAAATGGTTCAATCTTGTTTTATCCGGTTTAAACCGGTTGAAACCAGTTCAATCCGGTTTTATCCGGTTTAGACCGGTTCAAACCGGTTCAATCCGGTTTTATCCGGTTTAAACCGGTTCTATCCGTTTCTATCCGGTTTAAACCGGTTTAAACTGGTTCAATGCGGTTTTATCCATTTAAAACCAGTTCAATCTGGTTTTATCCGGTGTAAACTGGTTCAATTTGGTTAAATCCGGTTTAAACCGGTTTTATCCGTTTTAAACCGGTTTAATCCAGTTCAATCCGGTCCGGTTTAAACCGGATCAATCCGGTTTTATCCAGGTTAAACCGGTTCTATCCGGTTCTATCCGGTTTAAACCGGTTTAAACCGGTTCAATCCTGTTTTATCCGGTTTAAACTGGTTCTATCCAGTTGAAACCGGTTGAAACCGGTTCAATCCGGTTTTATCCGGTTTAAACCGGTTCTATGCTGTTTATACCAGTTTAAGCCTGTTCAATCGGGTTTTATCCGGTTTAGACCTGTTTAAGCCATTTCATTCCGGTTTTATCCAGTTTAAACCAGTTTAAACCCTTCCAAACCGTTTTTATCCGGTTTCAACCGGTTTACACCGGTTCAATCCGGTTTTATCTGGTTTAAACCGTTTCTATCCGGTTTGATCCGTTTTAAACCGGTTTAAACCAGTTCATTCCGGTTTTATCCGGTTTAAACCGTTTCTATCCGGTTCTATCCGTTTTAAACCGGTTTAAACCTGTTCATTCCGGGTTTATCCGGTTTAAACCGGTTTGAACCGGTTCAATCCGGTTTTATCCGGTTTAAACCAGTTTAAGCCGGTTCAATCCGGTTTTATCCAGTTTAAACCGGTTCTATCCGGTTCTATCCGTTTGAAACCAGTTTAAACCGGTTTAATCCGGTTTTATCCGGTTTAAACCGGTTCATTCCGGTTTTATCCGGTGAAAACCGGTTTGAAACGGTTCAATCCGGTTTTGTACGGTTTAAACCGCTTCTATCCGGTTTTATCCGGTTTAAACCGGTTCACTCCAGTTTTGTCCGGTTTAAACCGTTTTGAACCGGTTCAATCCGGTTTTATCTGGTTTAAACCGGTTCAATCTGGTTTTATCCGGTTTAAACCGGTTTTATCCGGTTTAGACCGGTTTAAACCAGTTCAATCCGGTTTTAATCAGCTTAAACCGGTTCAATCTGGTTTTATCCGGTTTAAACCACTTTAAAACGGTTTAATCCTGTTTTATCTGGTTTAAACCCGTTTGAACCGGTTCAATCCGGTTTTATCCGGTTTAAACCGGGTCAATCCGGTTTTATCTCGTTTAAACCGGTTCTATCCGTTTCTATCCTGTTTAAATCGGTTTAAACCGGTTCTATCCTGTTCTATCCAGTTCTAACCGGATTAAACCAGTTCAATCCGGTTTTATCCGGTTTAAACCGGTTCTATCCATTTCCATCTGGTTTGAACGGGTTTAAACTGGTTCAATCCGGTTTTATCCGGTTTAAACCGGTTTAAACCGGGTCAATCCGATTTTATCCGTTTTAAACTTGTTCAATGCGGTTTTCTCCAGTTTAAACCAGTTTAAACTGATTCAATCCGTTTTTATCCGGTTTAAACCTGTTCAATCCGGTTTTATCCGGTTTAAACCTGTTCAATCCGGTTTTGTCCGGTTTAAATCGGTTTGTACCGGTTCAGTCCGGTTTTATCCGGTTTATACCGGTTTGAACAGGTTCAATCCGGTTTAATCCAGTTTAAACCTGTTCAATCCGGTTTTATCCGGTTTAAACCTGTTCAATCCGGTTTTGTCCGGTTTAAACCGGTTTATCCCAGTTCTATCCGGTTTAAACCGGTTTAAACCGGTTCAATCCGGTTTTATCCGGTTTAAACCGGTTCAATCCGGTTTTATCTGCTTTAAACCAGTTTAAACTGGTTCAATCCGGTTTTATCTGCTTTAAACCAGTTTAAACCAGTTCAATCCGGTTTTATCCGGTTTAAACCGGTTCTATCCGGTTCAATCCGTATTAAACAGGTTCTATCCGGTTCTATCTGGTTTAAACCGGTATAAAGCGGTTCAATCCGGTTTTATCCGGTTTAAACCGGTTTAAACCGGATCAATCCGATTTTATCCGGTTTAAACCTGTTTTGTCCGTTTTAAACCGGTTTAATCCAGTTCAATCCGATTTTATGCGGTTTAAACCGGTTTAAACCGGATCAATCCGGTTTTATGTGGGTTAAATCGGTTCTATCCGCTTCTATCTGGTTTAAACTGGTTTAAACCGGTTCAATGAGGTTTTATCCGGTTTAAACCGGTTCTATCCGGTTGAAACCGTATTAAACCGGTTCAATCCGGTTTTATCCGGTTTAAACCGGTTCAGTCTGGTTTTATCCGGTTTAAACCGGTTCAGTCTGGTTTTATCCGGTTTAAACTGGTTCAATCCGCTTTTATCCGGTTTACACTGGTTCATTAGGTGTTATCCGGTTTAAACCAGTTTGAACCGGTTCAATCCTGTTTTATCTGGTATAAACCGGTTCAATCCGGTTTTATCCGTTTTAAACCAGTTCATTCCGGTTTTATCCGGATTAAACCGGTTTCAACCTGTTCAATCCGGTTTTATCCGGTTTAAACCGGTTCAATCCGGTTTTATCTGGTTTAAACCAGTTCATTCCGGTTTTATCCGGTTTAAAACGGTTTGAACCGGTTCAATCCGGTTTTATCCAGTTTAAACCGGTTCTATCCGGTTCTATCTGGTTGAAACCGGTTTAATCTGGTTTTATCCAATTTAAACCGCTTTAAAACGATTTAATCCGGTTTTATCTGGTTTAAACCGGTTCAATCCGGTTGTATCCGTTTTAAACCGGTTCTATCCGGTTTAAACCAGTTTAAGCCGGTTCATTCCGGTTTTATCAGGTTTAAAACCATTCAAACCGGTTCAATCCGTTTTTATCCTGTTTAAACCAGTTTAAAGCTGTTCAATCCGGTTGTATTCGTTTTACACCGGTTCTATCTGGTTCAAGATGTTTAAACCAGTTCATTCCGGATTTATCTGGTTTAAACCGGTTCTATGCTGTTTATACCAGTTTAATCTGTTCAATCCGGTTTTATCCGGTTTAAACCGGTTTAAGCCGGTTCAATCCGGTTTTCTCCAGTTTTAACTGGCTTAAACCGGTTCAATCCGCTTTTATCCAGTTTAAACCGGTTCTATCTGGTTCTATCTGGTTGAAACCAGTTTAAACCCGTTCAATCCAGTTTTATCCGGTTTAAATCGGTTTGTACCGGTTCAGTCCGGTTTTATCCGGTTTATACCGGTTTGAACAGGTTCAATCCGGTTTAATCCAGTTTAAACCTGTTCAATCCGGTTTTCTCCGGTTTAAACCGGTTTAAACCGATTCAATCCGTTTTTATCCGGTTTAAACCTGTTCAATCCGGTTTTATCCGGTTTAAACCTGTTCAATCCGGTTTTATCCGGTTTAAACCGGTTTAGCCCGGTTCTATCCGGTTTAAACCGGTTTAAACCAGTTCAATCCGGTTTTATCCTGTTTAAACCGGTTTAAGCCGGTTCAATCCGGTTTTATCCGGTTTAAACCGGTTCAATCCGGTTTTATCCGGTTTAAACCGGTTCTATTCGTTTCTATCTGGTTTAAACCAGTTTAAACTGGTTCAATCCGGTTTTATCCATTTTAAACCGGTTCAATCTGCTTTTATCCGGTTTACATTGGTTAAATTTGGTTTTATCCGGTTTAAACCGGTTTTATCTGATTTAAACCGGTTTAATCCAGTTCAATCCGGTTTTATCCGGTTTAAACCGTTTCTATCCGGTTCTATCCGTTTTAAACCGGTTTAAACCTGTTCATTCCGGTTTTATCCGGTTTAAACCGGTTTGAACCGGTTCAATCCGGTTTTATCCGGTTTAAACCAGTTTAAGCCGGTTCAATCCGGTTTTATCCAGTTTAAACCGGTTCTATCCGGTTCTATCCGTTTGAAACCAGTTTAAACCGGTTCAATCCGGTTTTATCCGGTTTAAACCGGTTCATTCCGTTTTTATCCGGTGAAAACCGGTTTGAAACGGTTCAATCCGGTTTTGTACGGTTTAAACCGCTTCTATCCGGTTTTATCCGGTTTAAACCGGATCACTCCAGTTTTGTCCGGTTTAAACCGTTTTGAACCGGTTCAATCCGGTTTTATCTGGTTTAAACCGGTTCAATCTGGTTTTATCCGGTTTAAACGGGTTTTATCCGGTTTAGACCGGTTTAAACCAGTTCAATCCGGTTTTAATCAGCTTAAACCGGTTCAATCTGGTTTTATCCGGTTTAAACCACTTTAAAACGGTTTAATCCTGTTTTATCTGGTTTAAACCCGTTTGAACCGGTTCAATCCGGTTTTATCCGGTTTAAACCGGGTCAATCCGGTTTTATCTCGTTTAAACCGGTTCTATCCGTTTCTATCCTGTTTAAATCGGTTTAAACCGGTTCTATCCTGTTCTATCCAGTTCTAACCGGATTAAACCAGTTCAATCCGGTTTTATCCGGTTTAAACCGGTTCTATCCATTTCCATCTGGTTTGAACGGGTTTAAACTAGTTCAATCCGGTTTTATCCGGTTTAAACCGGTTTAAACCGGGTCAATCCGATTTTATCCGTTTTAAACTTGTTCAATGCGGTTTTCTCCAGTTTAAACCGGTTTAAACCGATTCAATCCGTTTTTATCCGGTTTAAACCTGTTCAATCCGGTTTTATCCGGTTTAAACCTGTTCAATCCGGTTTTGTCCGGTTTAAACCGGTTTATCCCAGTTCTATCCGGTTTAAACCGGTTTAAACCGGTTCAATCCGGTTTTATCCGGTTTAAACCGGTTCAATCCGGTTTTATCTGCTTTAAACCAGTTTAAACCGGTTCAATCCGGTTTTATCTGCTTTAAACCAGTTTAAACCGGTTCAATCCGGTTTTATCCGGTTTAAACCGGTTCTATCCGGTTCTATCCGTTTTAAACAGGTTCTATCCGGTTCTATCTGGTTTAAACCGGTTTAAAGCGGTTCAATCCGGTTTTATCCGGTTTAAACCGGTTTAAACCGGATCAATCCGATTTTATCCGGTTTAAACCTGTTTTGTCCGTTTTAAACCGGTTTAATCCAGTTCAATCCGATTTTATGCGGTTTAAACCGGTTTAAACCGGATCAATCCGGTTTTATGTGGGTTAAATCGGTTCTATCCGCTTCTATCTGGTTTAAACTGGTTTAAACCGGTTCAATCCGGTTTTATACGGTTTAAGCCGGTTCTATCCAGTTGAAACCGTTTTAAACCGGTTCAATCCGGTTTAAACCGTCTCTATCCGGTTGAAACTGTATTAAACCGGTTCAATCCGGTTTTATCCAGTTTAAACCGGTTCAGTCTGGTTTTATCCGGTTTAAAACGTTTTAAACCAGTTCAATCCGGTTTTATCCGGTTTAAACCGGTTCTATGCTGTTTATACCAGTTTAAGCCGGTTCAATCCGGTTTTATCCGGTATAAACCGGTTTAAGCCGGTTCATTCTGGTTTTATCCAGTTTAAACTGGTTTACACCGGTTGCATCCGGTTTTATCTGGTTTAAACCGGTTCTGTCCGGTTCTATCCTTTTTAAACCGGTTTAAACCAGTTCATTCCGGTTCCATCCGGTTTAAACTGGTTTGAACCGGTTCAATCCGGTTTTATTCGGTTTAAACCGGTTTAAGCCGGTTAAATCCGGTTTTATCCGGTTTAAACCGCTTCAATCCGGTTTTATCCGTTTTATACCAGTTCATACCGGTTTTATCCGGATTAAACCGGTTTCAACCTGTTCAATCCGGTTTTATCCGTTTTAAACCGGTTCAATCCGGTTTTATCTGGTTTAAACCAGTTCATTCCGGTTTTATCCGGTTTAAACCAGTTTGAACTGGTTTAATCCGGTTTTATCCGGTTTAAACCGGTTTAAGCCGGTTCAATTCGGTTTTATCCAGTTTAAACCGGTTCTATCCGCTTCTATCCGGTTGAAACCGGTTTAAAACGGTTCAATCTGGTTTTATCCGGTTTAAACCGGTTCAATCCTGTTTTATCCGGTTTAAACCGGTTTAAACCAGTTCAATCCGGTTTTATCCGTTTTAAAATGGTTCTATCCGGTTCTATCCGGTTTAAACCGGTTTAAATCAGTTCATTCCGGATTTATCCGTTTTAAACCGGTTCAATCAGGTCTTATCCGGTTTAAACAAGTTCTATCCGGTTGTATCTGGTTTAAAAGAGTTTAAACTGGTTCAATCCGGTTTTATCTGGTTTAAACCGGTTCAATCTGGTTTTATCCGCTTTAAACCGCTTTAAAACGGTTTAATCCGGTTTTATCCGGTTTAAACCACTTTGAACTGGTTCAATCCGGTTTTATCCGGTTTAAACCGGTTCAATCCGGTTTTATCCGGTTTAAACCGGTTCTATCCGGTTTAAACCAGTTTAAGCAGGTTCATTCCGGTTTTATCAGGTTTAAACCAGTTTAAACCGGTTCAATCCGATTTTTTCCTGTTTAAACCAGTTTAAACCGGTTCAATCCAGTTTTATTCGGTTTACACCAGTTCTATCTGGTTCAACATGTTTAAACCAGTTCATTCCGGATTTATACGGTTTAAACCGGTTCTATGCTGTTTATACCAGTTTAATCTGTTCAATCCGGTTTTATCCGGTTTAAACCGGTTTAAGCCAGTTCAATCCGGTTTTCTCCAGTTTTAACCGGCTTAAACCGGTTCAATCCGTTTTTATCCAGTTTAAACCGGTTCAGTCTGGTTTTATCCAGCTTAAACCGGTTTAAACCGGTTCAATCCTGTTTTATCCGGTTTAAACCGGTTTAAACCAGTTCAATCCGGTTTTATCCGTTTTAAAATGGTTCTATCCGGTTCTATCCGGTTTAAACCGGTTTAAATCAGTTCATTCCGGATTTATCCGTTTTAAACCGGTTCAATCAGGTCTTATCCGGTTTAAACAAGTTCTATCCGGTTGTATCTGGTTTAAAAGAGTTTAAACTGGTTCAATCCGGTTTTATCTGGTTTAAACCGGTTCCATCTGGTTTTATCCGCTTTAAACCGCTTTAAAACGGTTTAATCCGGTTTTATCCGGTTTAAACCACTTTGAACTGGTTCAGTCCGGTTTTATCCGGTTTAAACGGGTTCAATCCGGTTTTATCCGGTTTAAACTGGTTCTATCCGGTTTAAACCAGTTTAAGCAGGTTCATTCCGGTTTTATCACGTTTAAACCAGTTTAAACCGGTTCAATCCGATTTTTTCCTGTTTAAACCAGTTTAAACCGGTTCAATCCAGTTTTATTCGGTTTACACCGGTTCTATCTGGTTCAACATGTTTCAACCAGTTCATTCCGGATTTATACGGTTTAAACCGGTTCTATGCTGTTTATACCAGTTGAATCTGTTCAATCCGGTTTTATCCGGTTTAAACCGGTTTAAGCCAGTTCAATCCGGTTTTCTCCAGTTTTAACCGGCTTAAACCGGTTCAATCCGTTTTTATCCAGTTTAAACCGGTTCAGTCTGGTTTTATCCAGCTTAAACCGGTTTAAACCGGTTCAATCCGGTTTTATCCGGTTTAAACCGGTTCTATGCTGTTTATACCAGTTTAAGCCGGTTCAATCCGGTTTTATCTGGTTTAAACCGGTTTAAGCCGGTTCATTCTGGTTTTATCCAGTTTAACCCGGTTTACACCGGTTGAATCCGGTTTTATCCGGTTTAAACCGGTTTTATCTGGTTCTATCCGTTTTAAACCAGTTTAAACCAGTTCATTCCGGTTCTATCCGGTTTAAACCGGTTTGAACCGGTTTAATCCGGTTTTATTCGGTTTAAACCGGTTTAAGCCGGTTCAATCCGGTTTTATCCGGTTTAAACCGGTTCAATCCGGTTTTATCCGGTTTAAACCGGTTCAATCCGCTTTTATACGGTTTACACCGGTTCATTAGGTTTTATCCGGTTTAAACCAGTTTGAACCGGTTCAATCAGGTTTTATCCGGTTTAAACCGGTTCAATCTGGTTTTATCCATTTTAAACCAGTTCATTCCGGTTTTATCTGGATTAAACTGGTTTCAACCTGTTCAATCCGGTTTTATCTGGTTTAAAACAGTTCTATCCGGTTTTATCTGGTTTAAACCAGTTCATTCCGGTTTTATCCGGTTTAAACCGGTTTGAACCGGTTCAATCCGGTTTTATCCAGTTTAAACCGGTTCTATCCGGTTCTATCCGGTTGAAACCGGTTTAATCCGGTTCAATCTGGTTTTATACGGTTTAAACCGGTTCAATCCGGTTTTATCCGGTTTTAACCGGTTTAAACCGGTTCAATCCGGTTTTATCCGTTTTAAACGGGTTCTATCCGGTTCTATCCGGCTTAAACCGGTTTAAACCAGTTCATTCCGGATTTATCCGGTTTACACCGGTTCAATCAGTTCTTATCCGGTTTAAACAGGTTCTATCCGGTTGTATCTGGTTTTAAAGCGTTTAAACTGGTTCAATCCGGTTTTATCTGGTGTAAACCGGTTCAATCTGGTTTTATCCAGTTTAAACCGCTTTAAAACGCTTTAATCCGGTTTTATCCGGTTTAAACCGGTTCTATGCTGTTTATACCAGTTTAATCTGTTCAATCCGGTTTTATCCGGTTTAAACTGGTTTAAGCCGGTTCAATCCGGTTTTCTCCAGTTTAAATCGGTTCTATCCGTTTTTATCCTGTTTAAACCGGTTTAAACCGGTTCAATCCGATTTTATTCGTTTTAAACCGGTTCAATCCTGTTTTATCCGGTTTAAACCGTTTCAATCCGGTTTTATATCGTTTAAACCGGTTCTATCCGGTTCTGTCCTGTTTAAACCGGTTTAAACCGGTTCTATCCTGTTCTGTCCTGTTTAAACAGGATTAAACCAGTTCAATCCGGTTTTATCCGGTTTAAACCGGTTCTATCCGGTTCAATACGGTTTAAATCGGTTTAAACCGGTTCTATCCGGTTTTATCCGGTTTACACTGGTTCTATCTGGTTCTACCAGTTTAAACCAGTTCTTTCCGTATTTATCCGGTTTAAACTGGTTTAAGCCGGTTCAATCCAGTTTTATCCGGTTTAAACCGGTTCAATCTGGTTTTATCCGGATTAAACCGGTGGAAATCAGTTCAATCCGTTTTTATGCGGTTTAGACCAGTTCAAACCGGTTCAATCCGGTTTTCTCCGGTTTAAACCGGTTCTATCCGGTACTATCCGGTTTCAACCGGTTTAAGCCAGTTCATTCCGGATTTATCCGGTTTAAACCGGTTTAAACGGGTTCAATCCAGTTTTATCCGGTTCCAACCGGATCAATTCGGTTTTATCCGGTTTAAACCAGTTCTACCCGGTTCTATCCGGTTTAAACCGGTTTAACCCAGTTCTATCCGGTTTAAACCGGTTTAAACCGTTTAAATCCGATTTTATCCGGTTTAAAACGGTTCAAACCGGTTTTATCCAGGTTAAGCCGGTTCAATCCGGTTTTATCCGGTTTAAACCGATTCAATCTGGTTTTATCCGGTTTAAACCGGTTTAATCCTGTTCAATCCGTTTTTTTCTGGTTTAAAGCAGTTTAAACCAGTTCATTCCAGTTTTATCCGGTTTAAACCGGTTCAATCTGGTTTTATCCGGTTTAAACCGGTTTAAACCGGTTCAATCCGGTTTTATCCAGTTTAAACCGGTTATATCCGGTTCTATCCGGTTTAATCCGGTTTAATCCGGTTTAATCCGGTTTTATCCGGCTTAAACCGGGTCAATCTGGTTTTATCCTGTTTAAACTGTTTTAATTTGGTTTTATCCGGTTTAAACCGGTTCTATCCGTTTCTATGTGGTTTAAACCGGTTTAAACTTGTTCAATCCGGTTTTATCCGTTTTAAACCGGTTCTATCCGGTTCTATCCGGTTTAAACCGGTTCAAACCAGTTCATTCCGGATTTATCCGGTTTACACCGGTTCAATCAGTTCTTATCCGGTTTAAACATTTTCTATCCGGTTGTATCTGGTTTTAAAGAGTTTAAACTGGTTCAATCCGGTTTTATCTGGTTTAAACCGGTTCAATCTGGTTTTATCCAGTTTAAACCGCTTTAAAACGCTTTAATCCGGTTTTATCCGGTATAAACCGGTTCAGTCCGGTTTTATCCGTTTTAAACCGGTTCTATCCGGTTTAAACCCGTTTAAACCGGTTCAATCCGTTTTAATCCTGTTTAAACCAGTTTAAACCGGTTCAATCCGGTTTTATTCGGTTTACAACGGTTCTATCTGGTTCAACATGTTCAACCCAGTTCATTCCGGATTTATCCAGTTTAAACCGGTTCTATGCTGTTTATACCAGTTTAAACTGTTCAATCCGGTTTTATCCGGTTTAAACCGGTTTAAGCCGGTTCAATCCGGTTTTCTCCAGTTTTAACTGGCTTAAACCGGTTCAATCCGCTTTTATCCAGTTTAAACCGGTTCTATCTGGTTCTATCTTGTTTAAACCGGTTTAAACCGGTTCAATCCAGTTTTATCCGGTTTAAACCGTTTCATTCCGGTTTCATCCGGTTTGAACCGGTTTAAACCGCTTTAAACCAGTTCTATGCGGTTTTATCCAGTTTATACCGGTTCTATCCGGTTCAATCCGGTTTAAAACGGTTTAAACCGGTTCTATCCAGTTTTATCCGGTTTAAACTGGTTCAATCCGTTTTTATCCAGTTTAAACCGGTTCTATCCGGTTGTATCCGGTTTAAACCAGTTCATTCCGGTTTTACCCGGTGTAAACCGGTTTGAACCGGTTCAATCCGGATTTATCCAGTTTAAACCGGTTTAAGCCGGTTCAATCAGGTCTTATCCGGTTTAAAGAGCTTCTATCCGGTTCTATCTGGTTTAAACCAGTTTAAACTGGTTCAATCTGGTTTTATCTGGTTTAAACCGGTTCAATCTGATTTTATCCGGTTTAAACCTGTTTTATCCGGTTTAAACTGGTTTGAACCGGTTCAATCCGGTTTTATTCGGTTTAAACCGGTTCTATCTGGTACTATCCGGTTTCAACCGGTTTAAGCCAGTTCATTCCGGATTTATCCGGTTTAAACCGGTTTAAACCGGTTCAATCCAGTTTTATCCGGTTCCAACCGGATCAATTCGGTTTTATCCGGTTTAAACCAGTTCTACCCGGTTCTATCCGGTTTAAACCGGTTTAACCCAGTTCTATCCGATTTAAACCGGTTTAAACCGGTTCAATCCGATTTTATCCGGTTTAAACCCGTTCAATCCGCATTTATCCAGTTTAAGCCGGTTCAATCCGGTTTTATCCAGTTTAAACCGATTCAATCTGGTTTTATCCGGTTTAAACCGGTTTAATCCTGTTCAATCCGTTTTTTTCTGGTTTAAACCAGTTTAAACCAGTTCATTCCAGTTTTATCCGGTTTAAACCGGTTCAATCCGGTTTATCAAGTTTAAACAGGTTTAAACCAGTTCAATCCGGTTTTATCCGGCTTAAACCGGGTCAATCTGGTTTTATCCTGTTTAAACTGGTTTAATTTGGTTTTATCTGGTTTAAACCGGTTCTATCCGTTTCTATGTGGTTTAAACCGATTTAAATTAGTTCAATCCGGTTTTATCCGTTTTAAACCGGTTCTATCCGGTTCTATCCGGTTTACACCGGTTCAATCAGTTCTTATCCGGTTTAAACAGGTTCTATCCGGTTGTATCTGGTTTTAAAGAGTTTAAACTGGTTCAATCCGGTTTTATCTGGTTTAAACCGGTTCAATCTGGTTTTATCCAGTTTAAACCGGATTGAAACGGTTCAATCCGGTTTTATATGGTTTAAACCGGTTCTATCCGGTTTTATCCGGTTTAAACCGGTTCACTCCGGTTTTATCCGGTTTAAACCGGTTTGAACCGGTTCAATCCGGTTTTATCCGGCTTAAACCGGGTCAATCTGGTTTTATCCTGTTTAAACTGGTTTAATTTGGTTTTATCCGGTTTAAACAGGTTCTATCCGGTTCTATCCGGTTGAAACCAGTTTAAACCAGTTCAATCTGGTTTTATCCGGTTTAAACCAGTTCAATCCTGTTTTATCCGGTTTAAACCAGTTCTATCTGTTTCTATACAGTTGAAACCAGTTTAAACCGGTTCAATCAGGTTTTATCCGGTTTAAACCGGTTCTATCCGGTTGAAACCGTATTAAACCGGTACAATCCGGTTTTATCCGGTTTAAACCGGTTCAGTCTGGTTTTATCCGGTTTAAACCGGTTTAAACCGGTTCAATCCGATTTTATCCGGTTTAAACCGGTTCTATGCTGTTTATACCAGTTTAAGCCTGTTCCATCGGTTTTTATCCGGTTTAGACCTGTTTAAGCCGGTTCATTCCGGTTTTATCCGGTTGAAACCAGTTCAATCCGGTTTTATCCGGTTTAAACTGGTTCAATCCGCTTTTATCCGGTTTATTTAAACTGGTTCAATCCGCTTTTATCCGGTTTACACTGGTTCATTAGGTGTTATCCGGTTTAAACCAGTTTGAACCGGTTCAATCCTGTTTTATCTGGTATAAACCGGTTCAATCCGGTTTTATCCGTTTTAAACCAGTTCATTCCGGTTTTATCCGGATTAAACCGGTTTCAACCTGTTCAATCCGGTTTTATCCGGTTTAAACCGGTTCAATCCGGTTTTATCTGGTTTAAACCAGTTCATTCCGGTTTTATCCGGTTTAAAACGGTTTGAACCGGTTCAATCCGGTTTTATCCAGTTTAAACCGGTTCTATCCGGTTCTATCTGGTTGAAACCGGTTTAATCTGGTTTTATCCAGTTTAAACCGCTTTAAAACGATTTAATCCGGTTTTATCCGGTTTAAACCGGTTCAATCCGGTTGTATCCGTTTTAAACCGGTTCTATCCGGTTTAAACCAGTTTAAGCCGGTTCATTCCGGTTTTATCAGGTTTAAAACCGTTCAAACCGGTTCAATCCGTTTTTATCCTGTTTAAACCAGTTTAAAGCTGTTCAATCCGGTTGTATTCGTTTTACACCGGTTCTATCTGGTTCAAGATGTTTAAACCAGTTCATTCCGGATTTATCTGGTTTAAACCGGTTCTATGCTGTTTATACAAGTTTAATCTGTTCAATCCGGTTTTATCAGGTTTAAACCGGTTTAAGCCGGTTCAATCCGGTTTTCTCCAGTTTTAACTGGCTTAAACCGGTTCAATCCGCTTTTATCCAGTTTAAACCGGTTCTATCTGGTTCTATCTGGTTGAAACCGGTTTAAACCCGTTCAATCCAGTTTTATCCGGTTTAAATCGGTTTGAACGGGTTCAGTCCGGTTTTATCCGGTTTAAACCGGTTTGAACAGGTTCAATCCGGTTTAATCCAGTTTAAACCTGTTCAATCCGGTTTTCTCCGGTTTAAAAGGGTTTAAACCGATTCAATCCGTTTTTATCCGGTTTAAACCTGTTCAATCCGGTTTTAACCTGTTCAATCCGGTTTTATCCGGTTTAAACCGGTTTAGCCCGGTTCTATCCGGTTTAAACCGGTTTAAACCAGTTCAATCCGGTTTTATTCGGTTTAAACCGGTTTAAGCCGGTTAAATCCGGTTTTATCCGGTTTAAACCGCTTCAATCCGGTTTTATCCGTTTTATACCAGTTCATACCAGTTTTATCCGGATTAAACCGGTTTCAACCTGTTCAATCCGGTTTTATCCGTTTTAAACCGGTTCAATCCGGTTTTATCTGGTTTAAACCAGTTCATTCCGGTTTTATCCGGTTTAAACCAGTTTGAACTGGTTTAATCCGGTTTTATCCGGTTTAAACCGGTTTAAGCCGGTTCAATCCGGTTTTATCCAGTTTAAACCGGTTCTATCCGCTTCTATCCGGTTGAAACCGGTTTAAAACGGTTCAATCTGGTTTTATCCGGTTTAAACCGGTTCAATCCTGTTTTATCCAGTTTAAACCGGTTTAAACCAGTTCAATCCGGTTTTATCCGTTTTAAAATGGTTCTATCCGGTTCTATCCGGTTTAAACCGGTTTAAATCAGTTCATTCCGGATTTATCCGTTTTAAACCGGTTCAATCAGGTCTTATCCGGTTTAAACAAGTTCTATCCGGTTGTATCTGGTTTAAAAGAGTTTAAACTGGTTCAATCCGGTTTTATCTGGTTTAAACCGGTTCAATCTGGTTTTATCCGCTTTAAACCGCTTTAAAACGGTTTAATCCGGTTTTATCCGGTTTAAACCACTTTGAACTGGTTCAATCCGGTTTTATCCGGTTTAAACCGGTTCAATCCGGTTTTATCCGGTTTAAACCGGTTCTATCCGGTTTAAACCAGTTTAAGCAGGTTCATTCCGGTTTTATCAGGTTTAAACCAGTTTAAACCGGTTCAATCCGATTTTTTCCTGTTTAAACCAGTTTAAACCGGTTCAATCCAGTTTTATTCGGTTTACACCAGTTCTATCTGGTTCAACATGTTTAAACCAGTTCATTCCGGATTTATACGGTTTAAACCGGTTCTATGCTGTTTATACCAGTTTAATCTGTTCAATCCGGTTTTATCCGGTTTAAACCGGTTTAAGCCAGTTCAATCCGGTTTTCTCCAGTTTTAACCGGCTTAAACCGGTTCAATCCGTTTTTATCCAGTTTAAACCGGTTCAGTCTGGTTTTATCCAGCTTAAACCGGTTTAAACCGGTTCAATCCTGTTTTATCCGGTTTAAACCGGTTTAAACCAGTTCAATCCGGTTTTATCCGTTTTAAAATGGTTCTATCCGGTTCTATCCGGTTTAAACCGGTTTAAATCAGTTCATTCCGGATTTATCCGTTTTAAACCGGTTCAATCAGGTCTTATCCGGTTTAAACAAGTTCTATCCGGTTGTATCTGGTTTAAAAGAGTTTAAACTGGTTCAATCCGGTTTTATCTGGTTTAAACCGGTTCAATCTGGTTTTATCCGCTTTAAACCGCTTTAAAACGGTTTAATCCGGTTTTATCCGGTTTAAACCACTTTGAACTGGTTCAGTCCGGTTTTATCCGGTTTAAACCGGTTCAATCCGGTTTTATCCGGTTTAAACCGGTTTAAGCCAGTTCAATCCGGTTTTCTCCAGTTTTAACCGGCTTAAACCGGTTCAATCCGTTTTTATCCAGTTTAAACCGGTTCAGTCTGGTTTTATCCAGCTTAAACCGGTTTAAACCGGTTCAATCCGGTTTTATCTGGTTTAAACCGGTTCTATGCTGTTTATACCAGTTTAAGCCGGTTCAATCCGGTTTTATCTGGTTTAAACCGGTTTAAGCCGGTTCATTCTGGTTTTATCCAGTTTAAACCGGTTTACACCGGTTGAATCCGGTTCTATCCGTTTTAAACCAGTTTAAACCAGTTCATTCCGGTTCTATCCGGTTTAAACCGGTTTGAACCGGTTTAATCCGGTTTTATTCGGTTTAAACCGGTTTAAGCCGGTTCAATCCGGTTTTATCCGGTTTAAACCGGTTCAATCCGGTTTTATCCGGTTTAAACCGGTTCAATCCGCTTTTATACGGTTTACACCGGTTCATTAGGTTTTATCCGGTTTAATCCAGTTTGAACCAGTTCAATCAGGTTTTATCTGGTTTAAACCGGTTCAATCTGGTTTTATCCATTTTAAACCAGTTCATTCCGGTTTTATCTGGATTAAACTGGTTTCAACCTGTTCAATCCGGTTTTATCTGGTTTAAAACAGTTCTATCCGGTTTTATCTGGTTTAAACCAGTTCATTCCGGTTTTATCCGGTTTAAACCGGTTTGAACCGGTTCAATCCGGTTTTATCCAGTTTAAACCGGTTCTATCCGGTTCTATCCGGTTGAAACCGGTTTAATCCGGTTCAATCTGGTTTTATACGGTTTAAACCGGTTTAAACCGGTTCAATCCGGTTTTATCCGTTTTAAACGGGTTCTATCCGGTTCTATCCGGCTTAAACCGGTTTAAACCAGTTCATTCCGGATTTATCCGGTTTACACCGGTTCAATCAGTTCTTATCCGGTTTAAACAGGTTCTATCCGGTTGTATCTGGTTTTAAAGAGTTTAAACTGGTTCAATCCGGTTTTATCTGGTGTAAACCGGTTCAATCTGGTTTTATCCAGTTTAAACCGCTTTAAAACGCTTTAATCCGGTTTTATCCGGTTTAAACCGGTTCTATGCTGTTTATACCAGTTTAATCTGTTCAATCCGGTTTTATCCGGTTTAAACCGGTTTAAGCCGGTTCAATCCGGTTTTCTCCAGTTTAAATCGGTTCTATCCGTTTTTATCCTGTTTAAACCGGTTTAAACCGGTTCAATCCGATTTTATTCGTTTTAAACCGGTTCAATCCTGTTTTATCCGGTTTTATCCGGTTTAAACCGTTTCAATCCGGTTTTATATCGTTTAAACCGGTTCTATCCGGTTCTGTCCTGTTTAAACCGGTTTAAACCGGTTCTATCCTGTTCTATCCTGTTTAAACAGGATTAAACCAGTTCAATCCGGTTTTATCCGGTTTAAACCGGTTCTATCCGGTTCAATACGGTTTAAATCGGTTTAAACCGGTTCTATCCGGTTTTATCCGGTTTACACTGGTTCTATCTGGTTCTACCAGTTTAAACCAGTTCTTTCCGTATTTATCCGGTTTAAACTGGTTTAAGCCGGTTCAATCCAGTTTTATCCGGTTTAAACCGGTTCAATCTGGTTTTATCCGGATTAAACCGGTGGAAATCAGTTCAATCCGTTTTTATGCGGTTTAGACCAGTTCAAACCGGTTCAATCCGGTTTTCTCCAATTTAAACCGGTTCTATCCGGTACTATCCGGTTTCAACCGGTTTAAGCCAGTTCATTCCGGATTTATCCGGTTTAAACCGGTTTAAACGGGTTCAATCCAGTTTTATCCGGTTCCAACCGGATCAATTCGGTTTTATCCGGTTTAAACCAGTTCTACCCGGTTCTATCCGGTTTAAACCGGTTTAACCCAGTTCTATCCGGTTTAAACCGGTTTAAACCGGTTAAATCCGATTTTATCCGGTTTAAAACGGTTCAAACCGGTTTTATCCAGGGTAAGCCGGTTCAATCCGGTTTTATCCAGTTTAAACCGGTTATATCCGGTTCTATCCGGTTTAAACCGGTTTAATCCGGTTTAATCCGGTTTTATCCGGCTTAAACCGGGTCAATCTGGTTTTATCCTGTTTAAACTGTTTTAATTTGGTTTTATCCGGTTTAAACCGGTTCTATCCGTTTCTATGTGGTTTAAACCGGTTTAAACTTGTTCAATCCGGTTTTATCCGTTTTAAACCGGTTCTATCCGGTTCTATCCGGTTTAAACCGGTTCAAACCAGTTCATTCCGGATTTATCCGGTTTACACCGGTTCAATCAGTTCTTATCCGGTTTAAACATGTTCTATCCGGTTGTATCTGGTTTTAAAGAGTTTAAACTGGTTCAATCCGGTTTTATCTGGTTTAAACCGGTTCAATCTGGTTTTATCCAGTTTAAACCGCTTTAAAACGCTTTAATCCGGTTTTATCCGGTATAAACCGGTTCAGTCCGGTTTTATCCGTTTTAAACCGGTTCTATCCGGTTTAAACCCGTTTAAACCGGTTCAATCCGTTTTAATCCTGTTTAAACCAGTTTAAACCGGTTCAATCCGGTTTTATTCGGTTTACAACGGTTCTATCTGGTTCAACATGTTCAACCCAGTTCATTCCGGATTTATCCAGTTTAAACCGGTTCTATGCTGTTTATACCAGTTTAAACTGTTCAATCCGGTTTTATCCGGTTTAAACCGGTTTAAGCCGGTTCAATCCGGTTTTCTCCAGTTTTAACTGGCTTAAACCGGTTCAATCCGCTTTTATCCAGTTTAAACCGGTTCTATCTGGTTCTATCTTGTTTAAACCGGTTTAAACCGGTTCAATCCAGTTTTATCCGGTTTAAACCGTTTCATTCCGGTTTCATCCGGTTTGAACCGGTTTAAACCGCTTTAAACCAGTTCTATGCGGTTTTATCCAGTTTATACCGGTTCTATCCGGTTCAATCCGGTTTAAAACGGTTTAAACCGGTTCTATCCAGTTTTATCCGGTTTAAACTGGTTCAATCCGTTTTTATCCAGTTTAAACCGGTTCTATCCGGTTGTATCCGGTTTAAACCAGTTCATTCCGGTTTTACCCGGTGTAAACCGGTTTGAACCGGTTCAATCCGGATTTATCCAGTTTAAACCGGTTTAAGCCGGTTCAATCAGGTCTTATCCGGTTTAAAGAGCTTCTATCCGGTTCTATCTGGTTTAAACCAGTTTAAACTGGTTCAATCTGGTTTTATCTGGTTTAAACCGGTTCAATCTGATTTTATCCGGTTTAAACCTGTTTTATCCGGTTTAAACTGGTTTGAACCGGTTCAATCCGGTTTTATTCGGTTTAAACCGGTTCTATCTGGTACTATCCGGTTTCAACCGGTTTAAGCCAGTTCATTCCGGATTTATCCGGTTTAAACCGGTTTAAACCGGTTCAATCCAGTTTTATCCGGTTCCAACCGGATCAATTCGGTTTTATCCGGTTTAAACCAGTTCTACCCGGTTCTATCCGGTTTAAACCGGTTTAACCCAGTTCTATCCGATTTAAACCGGTTTAAACCGGTTCAATCCGATTTTATCCGGTTTAAACCGGTTCAATCCGCATTTATCCAGTTTAAGCCGGTTCAATCCGGTTTTATCCAGTTTAAACCGATTCAATCTGGTTTTATCCGGTTTAAACCGGTTTAATCCTGTTCAATCCGTTTTTTTCTGGTTTAAACCAGTTTAAACCAGTTCATTCCAGTTTTATCCGGTTTAAACCGGTTCAATCCGGTTTATCAAGTTTAAACAGGTTTAAACCAGTTCAATCCGGTTTTATCCGGCTTAAACCGGGTCAATCTGGTTTTATCCTGTTTAAACTGGTTTAATTTGGTTTTATCTGGTTTAAACCGGTTCTATCCGTTTCTATGTGGTTTAAACCGATTTAAATTAGTTCAATCCGGTTTTATCCGTTTTAAACCGGTTCTATCCGGTTCTATCCGGTTTACACCGGTTCAATCAGTTCTTATCCGGTTTAAACAGGTTCTATCCGGTTGTATCTGGTTTTAAAGAGTTTAAACTGGTTCAATCCGGTTTTATCTGGTTTAAACCGGTTCAATCTGGTTTTATCCAGTTTAAACCGGTTTGAAACGGTTCAATCCGGTTTTATATGGTTTAAACCGGTTCTATCCGGTTTTATCCGGTTTAAACCGGTTCACTTCGGTTTTATCCGGTTTTAAACCGGTTTGAACCGGTTCAATCCGGTTTTTATCCGGCTTAAACCGGGTCAATCTGGTTTTATCCTGTTTAAACTGGTTTAATTTGGTTTTATCCGGTTTAAAACAGGTTCTATCGGTTCTATCCGGTTGAAACCAGTTTTAAACCAGTTCAATCTGGTTTTATCCGGTTTAAACCAGTTCAATCCTGTTTTATCCGGTTTTAAACCAGTTCTATCTGTTTCTATACAGTTGAAACCAGTTTAAACCGGTTCAATCAGGTTTTATCCGGTTTAAACCGGTTCTATCCGGTTGAAACCGTATTAAACCGGTACAATCCGATTTTATCCGGTTTAAACCGGTTCTATGCTGTTTATACCAGTTTAAGCCTGTTCCATCGGTTTTTTATCCAGTTTAGACCTGTTTAAGCCGGTTCATTCCGGTTTTATCCGGTTGAAACCGGTTCAATCCGGTTTTATCCGGTTTAAACTGGTTCAATCCGCTTTATCCGTTTACACTGGTTCATTAGGTGTTATCCGGTTTAAACCAGTTTGAACCGGTTCAATCCTGTTTTATCTGGTATAAACCGGTTCAATCCGGTTTTATCCGTTTTAAACCAGTTCATTCCGGTTTTATCCGGATTAAACCGGTTTCAACCTGTTCAATCCGGTTTTATCCGGTTTAAACCGGTTCAATCCGGTTTTATCTGGTTTTAAACCAGTTCATTCCGGTTTTATCCGGTTTAAAAACGGTTTGAACCGGTTCAATCCGGTTTTATCCAGTTTAAACCGGTTCTATCCGGTTCTATCTGGTTGAAACCGGTTTAATCTGGTTTTATCCAGTTTAAAACCGCTTTAAAACGATTTAATCCGGTTTTATCCGGTTTAAACCGGTTCAATCCGGTTGTATCCGTTTTAAACCGGTTCTATCCGGTTTAAACCAGTTTAAGCCGGTTCATTCCGGTTTTATCAGGTTTAAAACCGTTCAAACCGGTTCAATCCGTTTTTATCCTGTTTAAACCAGTTTAAAGCTGTTCAATCCGGTTGTATTCGTTTTACACCGGTTCTATCTGGTTCAAGATGTTTAAACCAGTTCATTCCGGATTTATCTGGTTAAACCGGTTCTATGCTGTTTATACAAGTTTAATCTGTTCAATCGGTTTTATCAGGTTTAAAACCGGTTTAAGCCGGTTCAATCCGGTTTTCTCCAGTTTTAACTGGCTTAAACCGGTTCAATCCGCTTTATCCAGTTTAAACCGGTTCTATCTGGTTCTATCTGGTGGAAACCGGTTTAAACCCGTTCAATCCAGTTTTATCCGGTTTAAATCGGTTTGAACGGGTTCAGTCCGGTTTTATCCGGTTTAAACCGGTTTGAAGAGGTTCAATCCGGTTTAATCCAGTTTAAACCTGTTCAATCCGGTTTTCTCCAGTTTAAAAGGGTTTAAACCGATTCAATCCGTTTTTATCCGGTTTAAACCTGTTCAATCCGGTTTTAACCTGTTCAATCCGGTTTTATCCGGTTTAAACCGGTTTAGCCCGGTTCTATCCGGTTTAAACGGGTTTCAACCAGTTCAATCCGGTTTTATCCGGTTTAAACCGGTTTAAGCCGGTTCAATCCGGTTTTATCCGGTTTAAACCGGTTCAATCCGGTTTTATCTGGTTTAAACCGGTTCTATCCGTTTCTATCTGGTTTAAACCAGTTTAAACTGGTTCAATCCGGTTTTATCCATTTTAAACCGGTTCAATCTGGTATTATCCGGTTTAAATTGGTTAAATTTGGTTTTATCCGGTTTAAACCGGTTTTATCTGATTTAAACCGGTTTAATCCAGTTCAATCCGGTTTTATCCGGTTTAAACCGTTTCTATCCGGTTCTATCCGTTTTAAACCGGTTTAAACCTGTTCATTCCGGTTTTATCAGGTTTAAACCGGATTGAACCGGTTCAATCCGGTTTTATCCGGTTTAAACCAGTTTAAGCTGGTTCAATCCGGTTTTATCCAGTTTAAACCGGTTCTATCCGGTTCTATCCGTTTGAAACCAGTTTAAACCGGTTCAATCCGGTTTTATCCGGTTTAAACCGGTTCATTCCGGTTTTATCCGGTGAAAACCGGTTAGAAACGGTTCAATCCGTTTTGTACGGTTTAAACGCTTCTATCCGGTTTTATCCGGTTTAAACCGGTTCACTCCAGTTTTATCCGGTTTAAACCGTTTTGAACCGGTTCAATCCGGTTTTATCTGGTTTAAACTGGTTCAATCTGTTTTATCCGGTTTAAACCGGTTTTATCCCAGTTCTATCCGGTTTAAAACCGGTTTAAACCGGTTCAATCCGGTTTTATGCGGTTTTAAACCGGTTCAATCCGGTTTTATCTGCTTTAAACCAGTTTAAACCGGTTCAATCCGGTTTTATCCGGTTTAAACCGGTTCTATCCGGTTCTATCCGTTTTAAACAGGTTCTATCCGGTTCTATCTGGTTTAAACCGGTTTAAAGCGGTTCAATCAGTTTTATCCGGTTTAAACCGGTTTAAACCGGATCAATCCGATTTTATCCGGTTTAAACCTGTTTTGTCCGTTTTAAACCGGTTTAATCCAGTTCAATCCGATTTTATCCGGTTTAAACCGGTTAAACCGGATCAATCCGGTTTTATGTGGGTTAAATCGGTTCTATCCGCTTCTATCTGGTTTAAACTGGTTTAAACCGGTTCAATCCGGTTTTATACGGTTTAAGCCGGTTCTATCCAGTTGAAACCGTTTTAAACCGGTTCAATCCGGTTTAAACCGGCTCTATCCGGTTGAAACTGTATTAAACCGGTTCAATCCGGTTTTATCCAGTTTAAACCGGTTCAGTCTGGTTTTATCCGGTATAAACCGGTTTAAGACGGTTCATTCTGGTTTTATCCAGTTTAAACTGGTTTACACCGTTGAATCCGGTTTTATCCGGTTTAAACCGGTTCTATCCGGTTCTATCCGTTTTAAACCGGTTTAAACCAGTTCATTCCGGTTCCATCCGGTTTAAACTGGTTTGAACCGGTTCCATTCGGTTTTATTCGGTTTAAACCGGTTTTAAGCCGGTTAAATCCGGTTTTATCCTGTTTAAACCGCTTCAATCCAGTTTTATCCGTTTTATACCAGTTCATACCGGTTTTATCCGGATTAAACCGGTTTCAACCTGTTCAATCCGGTTTTATCCGTTTTAAACCGGTTCAATCCGGTTTTATCTGGTTTAAACCAGTTCATTCCGGTTTTATCCGGTTTAAACCAGTTTGAACTGGTTTAATCCGGTTTTATCCGGTTTAAACCGGTTTAAGCCGGTTCAATCCGGTTTTATCCAGTTTAAACCGGTTCTATCCGCTTCTATCCGGTTGAAACCGGTTTAAAACGGTTCAATCTGGTTTTATCGGTTTAAACCGGTTCAATCCTGTTTTATCCGGTTTTAAACCGGTTTAAACCAGTTCAATCCGGTTTTATCCGTTTTAAAATGGTTTCTATCCGGTTCTATCCGGTTTAAACCGGTTTAAATCAGTTCATTCCGGATTTATCCGTTTTAAACCGGTTCAATCAGGTCTTATCCGTTTAAACAAGTTCTATCCGGTTGTATTTGGTTTAAAAGAGTTTAAACTGGTTCAATCCGTTTTATCTGGTTTAAACCGGTTCAATCTGGTTTTATCCGCTTTAAACCGCTTTAAAACGGTTTAATCCGGTTTTACCCGGTTTAAACCACTTTGAACTGGTTCAATCCGGTTTTATCCGGTTTAAACCGGTTCAATCCGGTTTTATCCGGTTTAAACCGGTTCTATCCGTTTTAAACCAGTTTAAGCAGGTTCATTCCGGTTTTATCAGGTTTAAACCAGTTTAAACCGGTTCAATCCGATTTTTTTCCTGTTTAAACCAGTTTAAAACCGGTTCAATCCAGTTTTATTCAGTTTACACCGGTTCTATCTGGTTCAACATGTTTAAACCAGTTCATTCCGGATTTATACGGTTTAAACCGGTTCTATGCTGTTTATACCAGTTTAATCTGTTCAATCCGGTTTTATCCGGTTTAAACCGGTTTAAGCCAGTTCAATCCGGTTTTCTCCAGTTTTAACCGGCTTAAACCGGTTCAATCTGTTTTTATCCAGTTTAAACCGGTTCAGTCTGGTTTTATCCAGCTTAAACCGTTTAAAACCGGTTCAATCCGGTTTTATCCGGTTTAAACCGGTTCTATGCTGTTTATACCAGATTAAGCCGGTTCAATCCGGTTTTATCTGGTTTAAAACCGGTTTAAGCCGGTTCATTCTGGTTTTATTCAGTTTAAACCGGTTACACCGGTTGAATCCGGTTTTATCCGGTTTAAAACCGGTTTTATCCGGTTCTATCCTTTTTAAACCGTTTTAAACCAGTTCATTCCGGTTCTATCCGGTTTAAACCGGTTTGAACCGGTTTAATCCGGTTTTATTCGGTTTTAAACCGGTTTAAGCCGGTTCAATCCGGTTTTATCCGGTTTAAACGGTTCAGTCTGGTTTTATCCGGTTTAAACAGGTTCAATCCGCTTTTATCCGGTTTACACCGGTTCATTAGGTTTTATCCGGTTTAAACCAGTTTGAACCGGTTGAATCAGGTTTTATCCGGTTTAAACTGGTTCAATCTGGTTTTATCCATTTTAAACCAGTTCATTCCGGTTTTATCTGGATTAAACTGGTTTCAACCTGTTCAATCGGGTTTTATCTGGTTTAAAACAGTTCTATCCGGTTTTATCTGGTTTAAACCAGTTCATTCCGGTTTTATCCGTTTAAACCGGTTTTAACCGGTTCAATCCGGTTTTATCCAGTTTAAACCGGTTCTATCCGGTTCTATCCGGTTGAAACCGGTTTAATGCGGTTCAATCTGGTTTTATACGGTTTAAACCGGTTCAATCTCGGTTTTATCCGGTTTAAACCGTTTAAACCGGTTCAATCCGGTTTTATCCGTTTTAAACGGGTTCTATCCGGTTCTATCCGGCTTAAACCGTTTAAACCAGTTCATTCCGGATTTATCCGGTTTACACCGGTTCAATCAGTTCTTATCCGGTTTAAACAGGTTCTATCCGGTTGTATCTGGTTTTAAAGAGTTTAAACTGGTTCAATCCGGTTTTATCTGGTTTAAAACCGGTTCAATCTGGTTTTATCCAGTTTAACCGCGTTAAAACGCTTTAATCCGGTTGTATCCGGTTTTAACCGGTTCTATGCTGTTTATACCAGTTTAATCTGTTCAATCCGGTTTTATCCGGTTTAAACCGGTTTAAGCCGGTTCAATCCGGTTTTCTCCAGTTTTAATCGGTTCTATCCGATTTTATCCTGTTTAAACCGGTTTAAAACCGGTTCAATCCGATTTTATTCGTTTTAAACCAGTTCAATCCTGTTTTATCCGGTTTTATCCGGTTTAAACCGTTTCAATCCGGTTTTATATCGTTTAAACCGGTTCTATCCGGTTCTGTCCTGTTTAAACCGGTTTAAACCGGTTCTATTCTGTTCTATCCTGTTTAAACAGGATTAAACCAGTTCAATCCGGTTTTATCCGGTTTAAACCGGTTCTATCCGGTTCAATACGGTTTAAATCGGTTTAAACTGGTTCTATCCGGTTTTATCCGGTTTACACTGGTTCTATCTGGTTCTACCAGTTTAAACCAGTTCATTCCGTATTTATCCGGTTTAAACTGGTTTAAGCCGGTTCAATCCAGTTTTATCCGGTTTAAACCGGTTCAATCTGGTTTTATCCGGATTAAACCGGTGGAAATCAGTTCAATCCGTTTTTATGCGGTTTAGACCAGTTCAAACCGGTTCAATCCGGTTTTTTCCGGTTTAAACCGGTTCTATCCGGTACTATCCGGTTTCAACCGGTTTAAGCCAGTTCATTCCGGATTTATCCAGTTTAAACCGGTTTAAACGGGTTCAATCCAGTTTTATCCGGTTCCAACCGGATCAATTCGGTTTTATCCGGTTTAAACCGGTTCAATCCGATTTTATCCGGTTTAAAACGGTTCAAACCGGTTTTATCCAGGTTAAGCCGGTTCAATCCGGTTTTATCCGGTTTAAACCGATTCAATCTGGTTTAATCCGGTTTTATCCGGCTTAAACCGGGTCAATCTGGTTTTATCCTGTTTAAACTGGTTTAATTTGGTTTTATCCGGTTTAAACCGGTTCTATCCGTTTCTATGTGGTTTAAACCGGTTTAAACTTGTTCAATCCGGTTTTATCCGTTTTAAACCGGTTCTATCCAGTTCTATCCGGTTTACACCGGTTCAATCAGTTCTTATCAGGTTTAAACAGGTTCTATCCGGTTGTATCTGGTTTTAAAGAGTTTAAACTGGTTCAATCCGGTTTTATCTGGTTTAAACCGGTTCAATCTGGTTTTATCCAGTTTAAACCGCTTTAAAACGCTTTAATCCGGTTTTATCCAGTATAAACCGGTTCAGTCCGGTTTTATCCGTTTTAAACCGGTTCTATCCGGTTTAAACCCGTTTAAACCGGTTCAATCTGTTTTAATCCTGTTTAAACCAGTTTAAACCGGTTCAATCCGGTTTTATTCGGTTTACACCGGTTCTATCTGGTTCAACATGTTCAACCCAGTTCATTCCGGATTTATCCAGTTTAAACCGGTTCTATGCTGTTTATACCAGTTTAATCTGTTCAATTCGGTTTTATCCGGTTTAAACCGGTTTAAGCCGGTTCAATCCGGTTTTCTCCAGTTTTAACTGGCTTAAACCGGTTCAATCCGCTTTTATCCAGTTTAAACCGGTTCTATCTGGTTCTATCTGGTTTAAACCGGTTTAAACCGGTTCAATCCAGTTTTATCCGGTTTAAACCGTTTCATTCCGGTTTCATCCGGTTTGAACCGGTTTAAACCGCTTTAAACCAGTTCTATGCGGTTTTATCCAGTTTATACCGGTTCTATCCTGTTCAATCCGGTTTAAAATGGTTTAAACCGGTTCTATCCGGTTTTATCCGGTTTAAACTGGTTCAATCCGTTTTTATCCAGTTTAAACCGGTTCTATCCGGTTGTATCCGGTTTAAACCAGTTCATTCCGGTTTTACCCGGTGTAAACCGGTTTGAACCGGTTCAATCCGGATTTATCCAGTTTAAACCGGTTTAAGCCGGTTCAATCAGGTCTTATCCGGTTTAAAGAGCTTCTATCCGGTTCTATCTGGTTTAAACCAGTTTAAACTGGTTCAATCTGGTTTTATCTGGTTTAAACCGGTTCAATCTGATTTTATCCGGTTTAAACCTGTTTTATCCGGTTTAAACTGGTTTGAACCGGTTCAATCCGGTTTTATTCGGTTTAAACCGGTTCTATCTGGTACTATCCGGTTTCAACCGGTTTAAGCCAGTTCATTCCGGATTTATCCGGTTTAAACCGGTTTAAACCGGTTCAATCCAGTTTTATCCGGTTCCAACCGGATCAATTCGGTTTTATCCGGTTTAAACCAGTTCTACCCGGTTCTATCCGGTTTAAACCGGTTTAACCCAGTTCTATCCGATTTAAACCGGTTTAAACCGGTTCAATCCGATTTTATCCGGTTTAAACCGGTTCAATCCGCATTTATCCAGTTTAAGCCGGTTCAATCCGGTTTTATCCAGTTTAAACCGATTCAATCTGGTTTTATCCGGTTTAAACCGGTTTAATCCTGTTCAATCCGTTTTTTTCTGGTTTAAACCAGTTTAAACCAGTTCATTCCAGTTTTATCCGGTTTAAACCGGTTCAATCCGGTTTATCAAGTTTAAACAGGTTTAAACCAGTTCAATCCGGTTTTATCCGGCTTAAACCGGGTCAATCTGGTTTTATCCTGTTTAAACTGGTTTAATTTGGTTTTATCTGGTTTAAACCGGTTCTATCCGTTTCTATGTGGTTTAAACCGATTTAAATTAGTTCAATCCGGTTTTATCCGTTTTAAACCGGTTCTATCCGGTTCTATCCGGTTTACACCGGTTCAATCAGTTCTTATCCGGTTTAAACAGGTTCTATCCGGTTGTATCTGGTTTTAAAGAGTTTAAACTGGTTCAATCCGGTTTTATCTGGTTTAAACCGGTTCAATCTGGTTTTATCCAGTTTAAACCGGTTTGAAACGGTTCAATCCGGTTTTATATGGTTTAAACCGGTTCTATCCGGTTTTATCCGGTTTAAACCGGTTCACTTCGGTTTTATCCGGTTTAAACCGGTTTGAACCGGTTCAATCCGGTTTTATCCGGCTTAAACCGGGTCAATCTGGTTTTATCCTGTTTAAACTGGTTTAATTTGGTTTTATCCGGTTTAAACAGGTTCTATCCGGTTCTATCCGGTTGAAACCAGTTTAAACCAGTTCAATCTGGTTTTATCCGGTTTAAACCAGTTCAATCCTGTTTTATCCGGTTTAAACCAGTTCTATCTGTTTCTATACAGTTGAAACCAGTTTAAACCGGTTCAATCAGGTTTTATCCGGTTTAAACCGGTTCTATCCGGTTGAAACCGTATTAAACCGGTACAATCCGGTTTTATCCGGTTTAAACCGGTTCAGTCTGGTTTTATCCGGTTTAAACCGGTTTAAACCGGTTCAATCCGATTTTATCCGGTTTAAACCGGTTCTATGCTGTTTATACCAGTTTAAGCCTGTTCCATCGGTTTTTATCCAGTTTAGACCTGTTTAAGCCGGTTCATTCCGGTTTTATCCGGTTGAAACCGGTTCAATCCGGTTTTATCCGGTTTAAACTGGTTCAATCCGCTTTTATCCGGTTTACACTGGTTCATTAGGTGTTATCCGGTTTAAACCAGTTTGAACCGGTTCAATCCTGTTTTATCTGGTATAAACCGGTTCAATCCGGTTTTATCCGTTTTAAACCAGTTCATTCCGGTTTTATCCGGATTAAACCGGTTTCAACCTGTTCAATCCGGTTTTATCCGGTTTAAACCGGTTCAATCCGGTTTTATCTGGTTTAAACCAGTTCATTCCGGTTTTATCCGGTTTAAAACGGTTTGAACCGGTTCAATCCGGTTTTATCCAGTTTAAACCGGTTCTATCCGGTTCTATCTGGTTGAAACCGGTTTAATCTGGTTTTATCCAGTTTAAACCGCTTTAAAACGATTTAATCCGGTTTTATCCGGTTTAAACCGGTTCAATCCGGTTGTATCCGTTTTAAACCGGTTCTATCCGGTTTAAACCAGTTTAAGCCGGTTCATTCCGGTTTTATCAGGTTTAAAACCGTTCAAACCGGTTCAATCCGTTTTTATCCTGTTTAAACCAGTTTAAAGCTGTTCAATCCGGTTGTATTCGTTTTACACCGGTTCTATCTGGTTCAAGATGTTTAAACCAGTTCATTCCGGATTTATCTGGTTTAAACCGGTTCTATGCTGTTTATACAAGTTTAATCTGTTCAATCCGGTTTTATCAGGTTTAAACCGGTTTAAGCCGGTTCAATCCGGTTTTCTCCAGTTTTAACTGGCTTAAACCGGTTCAATCCGCTTTTATCCAGTTTAAACCGGTTCTATCTGGTTCTATCTGGTGGAAACCGGTTTAAACCCGTTCAATCCAGTTTTATCCGGTTTAAATCGGTTTGAACGGGTTCAGTCCGGATTTATCCGGTTTAAACCGGTTTGAACAGGTTCAATCCGGTTTAATCCAGTTTAAACCTGTTCAATCCGGTTTTCTCCAGTTTAAAAGGGTTTAAACCGATTCAATCCGTTTTTATCCGGTTTAAACCTGTTCAATCCGGTTTTAACCTGTTCAATCCGGTTTTATCCGGTTTAAACCGGTTTAGCCCGGTTCTATCCGGTTTAAACCGGTTTCAACCAGTTCAATCCGGTTTTATCCGGTTTAAACCGGTTTAAGCCGGTTCAATCCGGTTTTATCCGGTTTAAACCGGTTCAATCCGGTTTTATCTGGTTTAAACTGGTTCTATCCGTTTCTATCTGGTTTAAACCAGTTTAAACTGGTTCAATCCGGTTTTATCCATTTTAAACCGGTTCAATCTGGTATTATCCGGTTTAAATTGGTTAAATTTGGTTTTATCCGGTTTAAACCGGTTTTATCTGATTTAAACCGGTTTAATCCAGTTCAATCCGGTTTTATCCGGTTTAAACCGTTTCTATCCGGTTCTATCCGTTTTAAACTGGTTTAAACCTGTTCATTCCGGTTTTATCAGGTTTAAACCGGATTGAACCTGTTCAATCCGGTTTTATCCGGTTTAAACCAGTTTAAGCTGGTTCAATCCGGTTTTATCCAGTTTAAACCGGTTCTATCCGGTTCTATCCGTTTGAAACCAGTTTAAACCGGTTCAATCCGGTTTTATCCGGTTTAAACCGGTTCATTCCGGTTTTATCCGGTGAAAACCGGTTAGAAACGGTTCAATCCGTTTTTGTACGGTTTAAACCGCTTCTATCCGGTTTTATCCGGTTTAAACCGGTTCACTCCAGTTTTATCCGGTTTAAACCGTTTTGAACCGGTTCAATCCGGTTTTATCTGGTTTAAACTGGTTCAATCTGGTTTTATCCGGTTTAGACCGGTTTAAACCAGTTCAATCCGGTTTTAATCAGCTTAAACCGGTTCAATCTGGTTTTATCCGGTTTAAACCACTTTAAAACGGTTCAATCCGGTTTTATCCGGTTTAAACCGGGTCAATCCGGTTTTATCTCGTTTAAACCGGTTCTATCCGTTTCTATCCTGTTTAAATCGGTTTAAACCGGTTCTATCCTGTTCTATCCAGTTCTAACCGGATTAAACCAGTTCAATCCGGTTTTATCTGGTTTAAACCGGTTCTATCCATTTCCATCTGGTTTGAACGGGTTTAAACTGGTTCAATCCGGTTTTATCCGGTTTAAACCGGTTTAAACCGGGTCAATCCGATTTTATCCGTTTTAAACTTGTTCAATGCGGTTTTCTCCAGTTTAAACCGGTTTAAACCGATTCAATCCGTTTTTATCCGGTTTAAACCTGTTCAATCCGGTTTTATCCGGTTTAAACCTGTTCAATCCGGTTTTGTCCGGTTTAAACCGGTTTATCCCAGTTCTATCCGGTTTAAACCGGTTTTAACCGGTTCAATCCGGTTTTATCCGGTTTAAACAGGTTCAATCCGGTTTTATCTGCTTTAAACCAGTTTAAACCGGTTCAATCCGGTTTTATCCGGTTTAAACCGGTTCTATCCGGTTCTATCCGTTTTAAACAGGTTCTATCCGGTTCTATCTGGTTTAAACCGGTTTAAAGCGGTTCAATCCGGTTTTATCCAGTTTAAACCGGTTTAAACCGGATCAATCCGATTTTATCCGGTTTAAACCTGTTTTGTCCGTTTTAAACCGGTTTAATCCAGTTCAATCCGATTTTATCCGGTTTAAACCGGTTTAAACCGGATCAATCCGGTTTTATGTGGGTTAAATCGGTTCTATCCGCTTCTATCTGGTATAAACTGGTTTAAACCGGTTCAATCCGGTTTTATCCAGTTTAAACCGGTTCATTCCGGTTTTATCCGGTGAAAACCGGTTTGAAACGGTTCAATCCGGTTTTGTACGGTTTAAACCGCTTCCATCCGGTTTTATCCGGTTTAAACCGGTTCACTCCAGTTTTATCCGGTTTAAACCGTTTTGAACCGGTTCAATCCAGTTTTATCTGGTTTAAACCGGTTCAATCTGGCTTTATCCGGTTTAAAACCGGTTTTATCCGGTTTAGACCGGTTTAAACCAGTTCAATCCGATTTTAATCAGCTTAAACCGGTTCAATCTGGTTTTATCCGGTTTAAACCACTTTAAAACGGTTCAATCCGGTTTTATCCGGTTTAAACCGGGTCAATCCGGTTTTATCTCGTTTAAACCGGTTCTATCCGTTTCTATCCTGTTTAAATCGGTTTAAACCGGTTCTATCCTGTTCTATCCAGTTCTAACCGGATTAAACCAGTTCAATCCGGTTTTATCCGGTTTAAACCGGTTCTATCCATTTCCATCTGGTTTGAACGGGTTTAAACTGGTTCAATCCGGTTTTATCCGGTTTAAACTGCTTTAAACCGGGTCAATCCGATTTTATCCGTTTTAAACTTGTTCAATGCGGTTTTCTCCAGTTTAAACCGGTTTAAACCGATTCAATCCGTTTTTATCCGGTTTAAACCTGTTCAATCCGGTTTTATCCGGTTTAAACTTGTTCAATCCGGTTTTGTCCGGTTTAAACCGGTTTATCCCAGTTCTATCCGGTTTAAACCGGTTTAAACCGGTTCAATCCGGTTTTATGCGGTTTAAACCGGTTCAATCCGGTTTTATCTGCTTTAAACCAGTTTAAACCGGTTCAATCCGGTTTTATCCGGTTTAAACCGGTTCTATCCGGTTCTATCCGTTTTAAACAGGTTCTATCCGGTTCTATCTGGTTTAAACCGGTTTAAAGCGGTTCAATCCGGTTTTATCCGGTTTAAACCGGTTTAAACCGGATCAATCCGATTTTATCCGGTTTAAACCTGTTTTGTCCGTTTTAAACCGGTTTAATCCAGTTCAATCCGATTTTATCCGGTTTAAACCGGTTTAAACCGGATCAATCCGGTTTTATGTGGGTTAAATCGGTTCTATCCGCTTCTATCTGGTTTAAACTGGTTTAAACCGGTTCAATCCGGTTTTATACGGTTTAAGCCGGTTCTATCCAGTTGAAACCGTTTTAAACCGGTTCAATCCGGTTTAAACCGGCTCTATCCGGTTGAAACTGTATTAAACCGGTTCAATCCGGTTTTATCCAGTTTAAACCGGTTCAGTCTGGTTTTATCCGGTATAAACCGGTTTAAGACGGTTCATTCTGGTTTTATCCAGTTTAAACTGGTTTACACCGGTTGAATCCGGTTTTATCCGGTTTAAACCGGTTCTATCCGGTTCTATCCGTTTTAAACCGGTTTAAACCAGTTCATTCCGGTTCCATCCGGTTTAAACTGGTTTGAACCGGTTCCATTCGGTTTTATTCGGTTTAAACCGGTTTAAGCCGGTTAAATCCGGTTTTATCCTGTTTAAACCGCTTCAATCCAGTTTTATCCGTTTTATACCAGTTCATACCGGTTTTATCCGGATTAAACCGGTTTCAACCTGTTCAATCCGGTTTTATCCGTTTTAAACCGGTTCAATCCGGTTTTATCTGGTTTAAACCAGTTCATTCCGGTTTTATCCGGTTTAAACCAGTTTGAACTGGTTTAATCCGGTTTTATCCGGTTTAAACCGGTTTAAGCCGGTTCAATCCGGTTTTATCCAGTTTAAACCGGTTCTATCCGCTTCTATCCGGTTGAAACCGGTTTAAAACGGTTCAATCTGGTTTTATCCGGTTTAAACCGGTTCAATCCTGTTTTATCCGGTTTAAACCGGTTTAAACCAGTTCAATCCGGTTTTATCCGTTTTAAAATGGTTCTATCTGGTTCTATCCGGTTTAAACCGGTTTAAATCAGTTCATTCCGGATTTATCCGTTTTAAACCGGTTCAATCAGGTCTTATCCGGTTTAAACAAGTTCTATCCGGTTGTATTTGGTTTAAAAGAGTTTAAACTGGTTCAATCCGGTTTTATCTGGTTTAAACCGGTTCAATCTGGTTTTATCCGCTTTAAACCGCTTTAAAACGGTTTAATCCGGTTTTACCCAGTTTAAACCACTTTGAACTGGTTCAATCCGGTTTTATCCGGTTTAAAACCGGTTCAATCCGGTTTTATCCGGTTTAAACCGGTTCTATCCGTTTTAAACCAGTTTAAGCAGGTTCATTCCGGTTTTATCAGGTTTAAAACCGTTCAAACCGGTTCAATCCGTTTTTATCCTGTTTAAACCAGTTTAAAGCTGTTCAATCCGGTTGTATTCGTTTTACACCGGTTCTATCTGGTTCAAGATGTTTAAACCAGTTCATTCCGGATTTATCTGGTTTAAACCGGTTCTATGCTGTTTATACAAGTTTAATCTGTTCAATCCGGTTTTATCAGGTTTAAACCGGTTTAAGCCGGTTCAATCCGGTTTTCTCCAGTTTTAACTGGCTTAAACCGGTTCAATCCGCTTTTATCCAGTTTAAACCGGTTCTATCTGGTTCTATCTGGTGGAAATCGGTTTAAACCCGTTCAATCCAGTTTTATCCGGTTTAAATCGGTTTGAACGGGTTCAGTCCGGTTTTATCCGGTTTAAACCGGTTTGAAGAGGTTCAATCCGGTTTAATCCAGTTTAAACCTGTTCAATCCGGTTTTCTCCAGTTTAAAAGGGTTTAAACCGATTCAATCCGTTTTTATCCGGTTTAAACCTGTTCAATCCGGTTTTAACCTGTTCAATCCGGTTTTATCCAGTTTAAACCGGTTTAGCCCGGTTCTATCCGGTTTAAACCGGTTTCAACCAGTTCAATCCGGTTTTATCCGGTTTAAACCGGTTTAAGCCGGTTCAATCCGGTTTTATCCGGTTTAAACCGGTTCAATCCGGTTTTATCTGGTTTAAACCGGTTCTATCCGTTTCTATCTGGTTTAAACCAGTTTAAACTGGTTCAATCCGGTTTTATCCATTTTAAACCGGTTCAATCTGGTATTATCCGGTTTAAATTGGTTAAATTTGGTTTTATCCGGTTTAAACCGGTTTTATCTGATTTAAACCGGTTTAATCCAGTTCAATCCGGTTTTATCCGGTTTAAACCGTTTCTATCCGGTTCTATCCGTTTTAAACCGGTTTAAACCTGTTCATTCCGGTTTTATCAGGTTTAAACCGGATTGAACCGGTTCAATCCGGTTTTATCCGGTTTAAACCAGTTTAAGCTGGTTCAATCCGGTTTTATCCAGTTTAAACCGGTTCTATCCGGTTCTATCCGTTTGAAACCAGTTTAAACCGGTTCAATCCGGTTTTATCCGGTTTAAACCGGTTCATTCCGGTTTTATCCGGTGAAAACCGGTTAGAAACGGTTCAATCCGGTTTTGTACGGTTTAAACCGCTTCTATCCGGTTTTATCCGGTTTAAACCGGTTCACTCCAGTTTTATCCGGTTTAAACCGTTTTGAACCGGTTCAATCCGGTTTTATCTGGTTTAAACTGGTTCAATCTGGTTTTATCCGGTTTAGACCGGTTTAAACCAGTTCAATCCGGTTTTAATCAGCTTAAACCGGTTCAATCTGGTTTTATCCGGTTTAAACCACTTTAAAACGGTTCAATCCGGTTTTATCCGGTTTAAACCGGGTCAATCCGGTTTTATCTCGTTTAAACCGGTTCTATCCGTTTCTATCCTGTTTAAATCGGTTTAAACCGGTTCTATCCTGTTCTATCCAGTTCTAACCGGATTAAACCAGTTCAATCCGGTTTTATCTGGTTTAAACCGGTTCTATCCATTTCCATCTGGTTTGAACGGGTTTAAACTGGTTCAATCCGGTTTTATCCGGTTTAAACCGGTTTAAACCGGGTCAATCCGATTTTATCCGTTTTAAACTTGTTCAATGCGGTTTTCTCCAGTTTAAACCGGTTTAAACCGATTCAATCCGTTTTTATCCGGTTTAAACCTGTTCAATCCGGTTTTATCCGGTTTAAACCTGTTCAATCCGGTTTTGTCCGGTTTAAACCGGTTTATCCCAGTTCTATCCGGTTTAAAACCGGTTTTAACCGGTTCAATCCGGTTTTATCCGGTTTAAACAGGTTCAATCCGGTTTTATCTGCTTTAAACCAGTTTAAACCGGTTCAATCCGGTTTTATCCGGTTTAAACCGGTTCTATCCGGTTCTATCCGTTTTAAACAGGTTCTATCCGGTTCTATCTGGTTTAAACCGGTTTAAAGCGGTTCAATCCGGTTTTATCCAGTTTAAACCGGTTTAAACCGGATCAATCCGATTTTATCCGGTTTAAACCTGTTTTGTCCGTTTTAAACCGGTTTAATCCAGTTCAATCCGATTTTATCCGGTTTAAAACGGTTTAAACCGGATCAATCCGGTTTTATGTGGGTTAAATCGGTTCTATCCGCTTCTATCTGGTATAAACTGGTTTAAACCGGTTCAATCCGGTTTTATCCAGTTTAAACCGGTTCATTCCGGTTTTATCCGGTGAAAACCGGTTTGAAACGGTTCAATCCGGTTTTGTACGGTTTAAACCGCTTCCATCCGGTTTTATCCGGTTTAAACGGTTCACTCCAGTTTTATCCGGTTTAAACCGTTTTGAACCGGTTCAATCCGGTTTTATCTGGTTTAAACCGGTTCAATCTGGCTTTATCCGGTTTAAACCGGTTTTATCCGGTTTAGACCGGTTTAAACCAGTTCAATCCGATTTTAATCAGCTTAAACCGGTTCAATCTGGTTTTATCCGGTTTAAACCACTTTAAAACGGTTCAATCCGGTTTTATCCGGTTTAAAACCGGGTCAATCCGGTTTTATCTCGTTTAAAACGGTTCTATCCGTTTCTATCCTGTTTAAATCGGTTTAAACCGGTTCTATCCTGTTCTATCCAGTTCTAACCGGATTAAACCAGTTCAATCCGGTTTTATCTGGTTTAAACCGGTTCTATCCATTTCCATCTGGTTTGAACGGGTTTAAACTGGTTCAATCCGGTTTTATCCGGTTTAAACCGCTTTAAACCGGGTCAATCCGATTTTATCCGTTTTAAACTTGTTCAATGCGGTTTTCTCCAGTTTAAACCGGTTTAAACCGATTCAATCCGTTTTATCCGGTTTAAACCTGTTCAATCCGGTTTTATCCGGTTTAAACTTGTTCAATCCGGTTTTGTCCGGTTTAAACGCGTTTATCCCAGTTCTATCCGGTTTAAACCGGTTTAAAACCGGTTCAATCCGGTTTTATGCGGTTTAAACCGGTTCAATCCGGTTTTATCTGCTTTAAA